>NC_054066.1:16717425-17029303 GCF_017639655.2 Falco naumanni | reverse complement strand
GTGATTCCCGTTTGCTGGGGCTCCTTGTGCCCAGCCAACCAGCCCTGAAATTACTTGTTCCAAGGGAGCTGCTGCTTAAGTAGGTACCCACCACGCAAAACTTGGGTTCTGAGCCTGTCTGAAATAGTATGTGGTACGTTTAGCCCCACCAGCTCCAGTGACTGCTGAGCTCAGGGAATTAATCTATACTTCGCACTCATGTACTATCTTTCTTTTCAGTGTTTCTAAGCCCTTTAGAGATACTAAGATGCACAGCTGTGGTGTGAGGTGGGGGGAGGCTGTTATAAATGTGGCTGGAGAAACAGAGGCACGGATTTAAGAATCCTCTACTAATGCGCTCCGTTCAGGGTCAGCCATTTATAAGCGCTCAGATACCTGATTATCAGGGAGGTGCAACATTTTTTTTCATATACTACAATTGGTGATTGATGCTTCTGTAGGTTTCATGTAGATTAATGAGAAACCCATATTGCTACCCTAAACTGCTACACTGTTTTAGAATCTTCAGCCTTAGAGACTTACAGGAGCATAGTAAATGGCAGTGGCAGGAGCCCTAATTTCTAATTATTTTTTTCTGAGGTTAGCCCTAAAAAACAAATCTCACAAGGAACCAAAGGTAAAACAACTTCACTGCCATCCCACCACAGTATCATCCAGGGCCCCACCTACATAAATTTATCAGCTATCTGTTGATTCAAAGCTCTGTGATCTGTAGAAAATACTTATCCTGACAGTAAGAGCCATAAAAATTCACTCTAATACAAATAATCGGATTTGTTCTGTTGAGAAATAGCTGCCTCCCCCTGTTGCTTTAAGCACAGACACCTCGCAGACCTGGTTTCTAAGGAGGGATCTGGATAATGGGAGGGGGATGTATGTGTTGCTGCCTGGTGTGGTAACATTGGCAGGCTGTGAAGATCTTGTAGGGCACCCAGCCTCTTTGAATGAGCACAGATGTGCTGCTGGATTACAGAATATGTTGCTTTAGCAAATTGTCTGGTTGCAGTTGAGCCAGACAAGGCTGATGGTTTGGGGTGACTGAAGGATGTGACAAAACATGACTCCACAAAACACTCCCAATCCCTGTGGACTGGATTTGTCTTTCCCCCTCATCCATTCTCCTGTAAAAATAGCTGCAGCCTTGGTGCACTTACCTTTCTTCACCTTCCTCCTTCTTTCTTATGTTGCTATGTGGACTTTAGGGAGACTGTTTAATTCTGGCTCTTTGAGAGGCTGCACACATGGACACCCCTGACCCGAGGCTGTGGAGAGGTGGAAGTGCTTTTCTCTAGGCTTTTTGTGTCCTCCTCTTCTCCCATGGCACGGGGGAGCTACGTCCTTGGCATTGCAGCCCTGCTGAAACCCAGGGTCCTACCCTGGGTTGCGGCTATCCAGGAAGGCAATGTTTTCCCCTTTCTAAGCCACCCCTGCTGCCTTGTCTGCCAGGTGCCAATGACGTAGTTGTTGATGAGAGGAGTCCAAAAGCAAGAGGTAAACTCAACCCAAGCTTCCAAAGACAGCCAGTGATTGCTTCCTCTCAATGCAAAAAGGTGAGCCAGCCCAGGGCTAGCATCAGTGCAGATGTGAGAATATGAAGGTGTCCACTTCCTTCAATGCCAACATTGAAAGTGCTCTGAAATGAAAAGTTTGAAGACTTCAGATTTTTGGTCCTCTGAAGTAGGGTTTTAGCACAGAGCGGTATTTCCTTTTGTCGCTGCTCCTTGTAGCCTTTGGAAATGTCAGCAATGCATATATTGCCTTTTGTTTGTCATTCAGCTGGAGAAATGAATTCATTGCCCTCATGAGATCAATCATATTCTCCCCAAATAATTAATATTGATGACAATCACAGCATACTGCTGCCTGCAGCTCCCTCTCAGCCTTCCCACTGTGTAGGTGCTGTGGGTCAACAGAGCGGTCCTCGTACGAGGCTCCTGGACTTGAAAATTCAGGGTGCCATTGTTTGAAGGTTGAATTTAGAGCTGCACTGATGGGGTCAGTGCAGGCAGAGCCCGAGCAAGTTCCCTGTGATGATGCAACCTAGTATTTGCAGAACAAAATGTTAGAGACCGGTGGAGCAAATGCAATACACGTGGCATACAAAGGATTGTCTCATCCTGTTTCTCGTCTCCTTTTTTTCCTCCCTGTCTGTACCCAGCTTTTTCTAGTCCCCTTTGTAGAGTGCAGCTGTACTGCCCCGACCAGGAAGGGGCAGGCATGCAGAGGAAAGTTGCTCTGATAGTTACTAGGAGGACCAAGTGGGTGAATTGGGAACATGGGGGCCCTTGGGAGAGCTGGAAGGACCTCCAGAGAATGCCTTGTACGTGGGCTGTTGTCCTGAGGCAGGCAGGCAGTTCCTGGGCTTTCAGTGCCTTTGGTGTTCCTTTTTCTATTGCTTTAAATTTTGCTGTGGATTAATGTGTAAAGCACAAAGAGCAGCCTGTCTGAGCTGGAGGAGAAAGAATGAAGCATCTTCAAGTCTTACTCTTGTTTGCTTTTTCTTATAAGGCTAAATGGAATTAAATTAACATGATTAATATGTGCCAGATGTGGAAACACTGTGTGGGCCAAACTTGAAAAAGAACTCTGCTGACTTGCTTTTACCCTTGATTATGTTGCTTGTCCCAGGATACCTGGAGTCACTTGAAGAAATCCTACTCTTACACCGCAGGCAGAGTTGAAGATCAGGTCTTCACCACTGGCAGCAGCATGGGTAAACCTGCTAGTGGTGCTGGAGACGTTGCAGTCTGCCTGGGGATTTTGTGGCAGCGGCAAAGTAAAAAAGATGCTTGGAAAGGGGAGGGAAACACAGTGTTGTGCTCTGGAGCATGATGGTGCTTGGAGGCTTTTTGCCTGCTGTGTCCCGATCTGGGAGAACAAGAAGGGGAAGATGGTGGCTGAGTATAGAGCAGCCATCCTGGGAATCTGATCTGCAAGCACTGAGGGCTGTAAGGGGAGGAGGTGAAGTGAAAGAGCAGGTATATAGCTGGCAACAAGGGCTTGAACTGAAGAAACTCTTGGAGCGTTTTTTGAGACAGAGAACCTATTGCAGCTAGGGCTCAGCAGGGCTGGGTGTAGCCCCTGTTGTGGCAGCGGGGATGTACAGTGGGGCTGCAGGGCGCTTGGTGGTGCCGGGCTGGGCTTGCAAGAGTCATGCTTCTCCTGGGAAAGCTGCTCTGGGGTTCAGGAGTCCGGTCCTGCAGAAGGCAGTAAGCCCAGCTGATAAACCTGCTTAAGTCTGCATTGTGTTCTCTGGGTTTAGAGATTTGGGCTGAGCTAGCTTGGGGCTGCAGCTGTGTAATCTGTTGCGCAATGTGGATGTGCTGTTACGTCTGCAGGGACAGTGGAATAACCTTTTGGGGAGGGCAGTGTGGTTGCTCACATCTAAAAGCCATTAAAAAGGTCAGGAGGCAGAATGTATAAATTAAATGCTTGTTCTCAGATGTCTCCAGGTGCTCATGAGAGTTAATCAGAACTCTTTCAGTGAGGGAAGAATCTCACTCTGGATTCCTTAAGTTTCCTCAGGTCTTTGAGCCATGTTGGCTGCGGATTTCTTTTTTTTTTTCTGTGCAAAGATTAGTTTGTCAGTTTATTTTCCAGTAGCGCAATATGTGGGTATTTCTCCAAGCTCTTCTTTCACTATAACATCACCATCTAAAATAGAAGCATTGTGTCTGGCTTCATGGAAGGTCTCAGCTCTCTTTGAAGCTCTGTTGGAAGCTTTTCATTCCCCGGCTATTCAGACTTAAAAAATAGACTGTCTTGGCTGGATACCTTTTGCTTGAGCACAGAAGTGCTCTTGTAGATTGGTGTTTGAACTGCTCAGTGCTCAGCGTGTATGCATTTGTAATCCGTGATGTTTGATTTCATAGCTGTGGCTCTACCTGCCCCTTTTCAGCCCACTCCACAGATCTCTTGGTGCTAGTCCCAGCTGTTTATTTGTCTTGTCCAGGTGTGCATATATTTCAGGGAGGTGACAGATTATTGAGCTGGTTTATTTTAAATGTATGAAATGCAGCATGCTCTGCCTGCTACGTAGCTGCCAGAGTATAATCAGCGGCACCCTGGGCTTCAGCAGAGCAGTGTGCAAGGTCTGTAGGATTTCTGCTTTGCCGAGCCCTGAGAGGACCCCAGGAGAACTGCTGAGGGAGGGAGAGGGTACTGACTTTCTTCAGACATATTTTCAAGCACACACCCCCCCCCCTTCTCTCCACATGTCTGGATTGTACTTTTTTTCCTTTTCTCTTGAGAGAGGGAAAAATAGCTTCTTCCTCAGAATTCTGATTGTTAGCCAGATCTGTTGAGCCAAAAGGATGCCAGGAGATGGTGTCTAAATGCCAACAGCAGATCACAAATTCCCTGCCTGGCAATCACCTTTGTGCCCCAAACATTGGCACCGACAGTGGCAGATCTTGCACTACCAAGGAAGCTCCCAGAAATGACCTGCTGTAAATGTCTCCCTGCTTTTTCCCAAGCTTCTGAGCTCAAGGTGCTGCTGCCTGCTTTGCTCACGGGAGCTCTTGGTGCCCTTTGAAAGGTCAGCCTTGCTTCTGCGGTTCACGCTGCTGTGTTGAAGGAGAAATAGCTTGGGACGACCTCCTGGAGTGACCCCAGAGTGACACACTGCTGAGTTCATTCATCCCCATGTTGGGGATTTAGTAAAAAGTAATTAAAAAGTCAGCAGGCTGCAGCCCTTGGCCTGGATGTGCAGTGCAGGAGGCCAGGGAGGGGCAGTGGTGGGTGATGGGCAACTGGAGCTGCCTGGGATGCCTGGTGTCATGTCCTCAGCTGGCAAAGAGCTGGCTGAGCCACTGACAGAGAAAGCTGTTCCCAGATATTTTTGGTTGGATGAGGTTTTTTGTTTTGTTTTGTGGTTGGGGGTTGTGGTTTTTTTGTTCTCGGTTGTTGTTGGTTGGTTTGTTTGTTTTTTTTTTTTAATTGTTTGGCTTGGGTTTTTTCCTCTTCTGGATGCTTGGTAGACCTGGGTATAAAGCTGTGCATAAGCACTGTAGCCCCCCAGTGCTGGGAGTCAGTGCTTCCAGGTCCTGTGTGGCGATGGCCAGCTCTGGCCGAGGAAGACAAAAGATGCTTTGTGCTAGCGATGGGGGAGACCTCTCACCAGGGCATCTTTCCATCTGACTCTCTCTAGTTTATTTTTCTTTTTCTCTCAGTTCTGCAAAAGCAAGTGTTTAATATCTGCTGTGATTCTAGCTGGTGAAAAAGTTTCATACTGCTCAAATCTAAACCTTCCCTTTGGTTCTGATTATATAAATTAAACTTATGATAGAAACAGTTCAGAACAAAATCCTTTCAGCCTGCTCTGTTGTCAGGCACGTGATAGCCTGGTGATTGCACCTACCCTGGCAAAAGTGGGACTTCAGCATCGATCTCTCAGGTCCATGCCTTGGATGTGTCACCATTAGGTGCGCTGATTGGGCCACACTTAAGGCTCCCACAGTATCCCTGATTGCGGGCCAGGCTTCAGCCCTGGCTGATTCCTGCTGAATTGTGCCTGGCTTTTAGGGAGCTGCTGCCAAGGCAAATTGGGCTCACTGCCCTTAGGAGAGATGTGGATGTGTTTCCGAGGACGGTGTTGGGGGCCCTTTGTTGGTCAGTGTGCCTGTATCTGAAGTGATGACTGTGGCGTAGTGTGTGCTGGAGCAGGGAAAGTGCTCTGAGCCGCTTATGGAGTTCATCATCAAACTGCTGCTGGTTTCCTCCCCTTTCTGATTCTGGAAGCTGGCTGGGAAGGGGAATTTTAATGAAAATGCTGATTCCTCCTGGGGAGAAAAGGCTGGCTTTCCAAAACTCGTCACCTGTCTTTCTACCCACATCTCTGGAGATTTCAGTGTAATGTTATGTTGCTCAGGAGGGCTGTCTGCAGGACTGGCCAGCTTGCTGTAGGAGTGGCTCTGCTTCGGGCAGGGGTACAAGTGGAAATGCTGACGCCGTAGCAAAGGGCAGTGCTGTGCAGTGCCCAAATGGCCTCCGGAGGAGAGGCAGGGTCAGAGAGACGCCGCACAAATTCCAGCTAAGTGGCACCAAGATGGTTTATGCTACAGTAATTCCTCCCTTTGTCTGACATACTCCCGTACATACTGAAAAGCAAAAGTGTTTCCTGGAGGGCTGAAGGGCCTTTTCCCACTTTCCATTAGTGTTTTTGCTATTACTTTTCTGCAGCTGCTTTTGCAGACTGCCTTTTGTCTACCTTTTGGATTCTTTGAATTTACTTGGACGGTATGTCTATTTTCCCCATAAGAAAACCCAGCAAACTCATTGAGCAGCCTTTTCCAATGCTACTGTGTGGCGATGCAGGAACCCAGGGCTTGTGGGCATGCGGTGATGTGGGAGTGGGGGAGCTGTATTCCTCTCCTGAGCACCAGCCCCACTCTGCAGCCCATAAGCCTTCAGCCCGAAGTCCACGTGGTGTAGAAGCAAAGCGCTTTCTAAGCTAGCCCACCCTGATTCTGTGCTACCTTTTCTGTGTCTGCATCCCTCTTCCTGGGGCCAGTCCTGTGCTCTTGAATATTTTTGACTCAGAGGGGCCTGGGACACAATTACAAAAAGAAAATAACATGTAAAAGTTGCTTTGGCTGGTGTTATTTTTTTCCCTCTTTATGAAACAGCTTTATTTTAAATGCCCTTTCAGCCAGAGCACTTAGTGGCAAGGTTTTGAAGGGCACTTTTGTTCTGTGTGCCATAGTGTGACTTCTCAGTGAAAAGCAAAAAAGCTGTCAGCTCTCCCTAGGTGCCGGTGGTTAGGAGGGACAAAGGCGTTTTCTTGGAAAATGCAGTATTGTTCTGTAGAATTGGTACAGTGTCTTTGAGAATAGGTGTACAGTAGTTACTTTGAGTGCAGTTCTCTTTGTTAATTATTTGACAACTGTCTTGGGTTTTATAATTGTTTGGAAAATGCGTAGGCTTTGCGGGGTCCATGCTGTTAAAGGCAGGAGTGAACAATTCCTTGCCTAGGTCTGTTTGGGAAGGGTGTTTTATTAAAAGGTGTTTTCATCGTGGGTTTTTTTTTTCTGACATAAAGGCCACTTCTGGCCAGTAGCAAATGAAAAACGAAACCTTTCCATGAGCTGTACTTCTAAGAAAAGGAGACACTTCTGTGATACTGTCTCCCCTCACCCCACTTTTCTTTGCTCCCCAGTAGACAGACAGTGAAAGTTTGAAGAAGATGCTCAGGAATGAAAAGGATATAATTTCTAACTTGAAACAAATGAACATTTCAAGTTCTTTAAAAATTCTAGCGACAGCAGTGATGGATCATTTTCCCCAACTGCTCTCTGAATTATTATTACTAAAATGTTAATTTATGGAGACATTAAGAACACCTTGGAGTATATTGGTCTCATGAGAAATTCCTGGAGCGCTGAGGATCTATCACAGCTCTCCAGCCTTCTGGCTGCTCTGATTGCCTGCTTTCTAGCTGTGGTATGATTTCTAAGCTGGTGTGCTCTTCTGCTCACTAATTTTATTCCTGGCTCCCTTTAGTGTTTGCTTTTTATTTGATTGTGTACCAGAGGTGAGATCTGTGACCTTTTTGGGTGGACACAGTTGGGTGAACCCCTCTGCTGCAGCCTGGGGTTTGTGCTCTCTGGCCTCTGGCTCCTGTTGCAGCCAGAGATGCTGGTGTTCCAGTGCAGTGGCACCGAATTGTGTGAGAAGTTAGTCTGGCACCAGTGGAATTGCATCATACGCAAGCAAAATGTCAACGTGCTTTCTGACTTCACGAGACAAAGCAGCAGGTTGCTGGAAGAGGCCGAGAAAGCTCTTCTGTTCCTGGCAAGACTGGGGTGGGTTGTAGTGCTGTGGCATCAGGTTCTTAGGGCATTGCAATACCCACCCCCTCTCTCTGTGACTGAATGGATGCAGTGCTCTTTTTCTGGTGTCACTGGCAGGCTCACATCCTCCCTGGGGAGAAATGACAGCATTGTGTGACCACAGGACTTGTGTGGGAAGACCTTTTTCTTTGGGACGTATCACAGATTTCGGGCCATTTAAACCTAAGCATCACAGTGCTGGTAGCACTAGTACACAAGAATTGGTCCCTGCGCTGTGTTAGTAGTATGAACTGTCAGGTCCTGTGGCATTAATAGATTTTTATTTTTGGGTTTTTGTTTTTTTTTAATAATGATGTGCCACAGGAATGGAGCTAGACTGCAGAAGCCATCCTGCCCAACAGTCCCCTCTATCTTCTTCACTGTGTGTGTGAGCTTGCCGTTTCTTTACCGAAGGGGGAGAATCCTCTTCTTTCATCTCAGCTGGCAAACGCTGGCATGGTCAGGGCACCCAGGAGGTTGTGACAGCTCCCCTTGACCAGCCCTTGACCCTGTGCACGTGCCTTCTGCACCCCCCGTGTATTCTGTGTAGTGTGGGAGCAGCCGGGGCTGTCGTCAGCCGAGTCCTGTTCCTGTAATGGAGAAATTGTTGTAATCTGACAGGCTCTGTGTCCATCCTGTCTCCACCGATAAGATCTCTGGAGAGCCTGGAATGAACCAGAAGCGAATCACGCTGTGTAGAGCTTCTGATTTTATAGCTGGGTAGAGCAAGAAACAAGAATTTTCATACTTGCAGACAGAGCATGGAAAGCTAGATACCTTGCTCGTGGGAACAGAGACCTGGTGGTTTTTTGGAGCATGTTCTTACGAGCATAGCTAATGGATGTAAATATTAGCTTGCTGCAGAGCTTGTGTATCACTGAGTGAAACGTAGTAGTTTATTTTGGCCTCGGGCCACGTAAAAGGCCTTCCTGTAAACAAGAGAAACTCATCCAAAGTCAGTAGTTGTTCCTGCTTGCTTCAGAGCTGAATTCGGTGTGATTTGTGCAAAATGCAGGAGAAAATCACTGGAAAATAAGGTTGAGCTAGGACACGCTGTACATTTATCTAATGACAAATGGAAAGGGTACCACAAGGGATTTTTTATTATGGGAATGATTCCTTCCCACTGTTTATATTCCTTCTCTTCCAGCTTCTGAACTTCCAGAAGTTCCTAAATTCCTACCAGAAGCGCAGCATGTTGGTTCTCTCTGTCCTATCTGATGGCATAGAGATGTTTTATCTTTTTTCAGCATTTCCAGAGGGTAGGAGTACTGAATTTTGTTTCTTCCCCATGGAGTCATCTTAAGTGACACTGGGAGCTGGTTGTAGGTGGCAATAGAGAAGGGTTTGACTAGAATCTGGCATTTCAGTTTGGATGAAGGAGGTAGGGGCAGCCAGCCCTCTCAGCTGGACTCCAGGGAAGAAAACTCACTTTCTTCTCAGCTTCTTGCCTGTTTCTGAAGGCCTAATGGCTTCCAAGGCAGACTGCAGCTGTTTGCATGGACTGTGTGGGGAAGAGCAGGCTTGCTCCGGATTTCCTTTGTCTCTTCGAGATGAACCCATCCAAAAGCATCATACAAAGGCTTTTCAGATGCAAGCATTGAAAAGGAAAGATTAAATATCCGCTGCTGGATTTTGAGTTCACATGTCCCATTCTTGTTAATCTCTGCAATCGGTACAATTTTAGGTGCTGTCTGCTTATGCTCAAAGCCCTTCTGTGTAATGCATATATTATGGACAGGTTTATGAGGGACATGTTTAAGGGAGCTCTGTGGTTTCTCTCCCCACTCTTTAAGCCTACCGTGATGGAGCAGATTTCCCTGTCATCTCATGAGCATGTTCCTGACAGTATCACCATGCTCATTACCGCATCTGCCCTGTGGAGCTGAGATGCTAAGGTGAAGTTCTGCCTTTTAACCATTGCTTCTCCCTTTGTGATCTGACAGCACCCAGGAACATCAAATGCAACCTTCACCCCATTAATGAGAGCATCTAGTAAATGTCGGTTTCTGTGACTGCCAGCTTATAAGTTGCATCCTGGAAAACCTAGAAACACAGGGAAGTTTAATTGCAGTGAGTGAATAGCTCTGAGAGCCAAATACCAGATACCGGAGCGGGCAGCAAGTGAAACTCTGGCAGTGTGTATTTATCTCAAATTACAGGAAATTGTGCTCTGTAGTGGTAATGGAGAAGCCTGAGGTGGTATTTTGCCTATCAGTACTGCTTTGAAAGTATAAACCTTTGTTCAGGTCCCTTCCAAAAAGCGTAGAAACCTGGTGCCTGTTTGTTCCCGTGAGGTGGCTGTTCCAAGGAGGGTTTGACTAGGAAGAGCTGGTGGAGCCTTGACCTGCCTGAAGAAACGGGGTGAAGCAGTCGGGACTCTGGTAGCCACCCTCTTTGCAGGTCACCAGCAGCAGACCTTGCGAATACGGACTGTGCTGGCGTGGTTGTCACACCGAACTGTCAGATGCCTGTTCAATGCAAATGTGCTTCAGCTGCCACTTGCCTTCGTGGGTGCTTTCTGCACTCGTTCATAGAAATGAGCAGAATGAATCTTGGCAAAGGACCTTGGTGTTTTGGGAGTCAAAGCTTGAGATTTGTAGCCTGCAAACATCTACCTTACTCCTTGTGCTCACAGATCTAGGCTATGCCGGTTACTGAAGGCAGTGAACTGGGCTGTACTCTTCTGAGCCATCACCTTCGGGGCTTGGAGAGCTCACACAGGTGCCTGTAGGCAGAATGACACTGCCATACAGATGCTTTTCTTAAGGAATCTTAATGAAACGAAAAAAGAACATAACAGAATTAAAGGATCGCTGTGTGGGTGGAGGAACAAACACATACACTCAGAGTTAAAAAATTGTCTGCAGTGATCAAGTAGCGTCAAATGACCAGATTCTGTGTTGTGTGCTTTGTCTCAGCAGAATGAAGATGGTCTGTGCCGTGCTGTTTACGCTCTGGCTGCACATGGTCACCCTTGGCAGTGGCTCAGGTAAGACATGGCATGCAATGGGTTTGCCCGCTTGTTGTAGGAAGAGCTGATCTAAGGCTGGAGAAAGAAAACTGGCTGCAGTGATTTTAAGCATTTGCAGTATTCCTGGGTGAAGTGGTCACGTGTAAAATACTTTAACATTGTGTTCATGCATTTTGCTGGTTCTATGTGAGTATTGTATAATGCTCATGCTATGAGCATGGTGTAAACAGGTGCATTAGCAAATAGCAATAAGCACCACCTTGACCTAAAAGTGCTTTGCAAATTCAAGCTGCCTACTTAGTTGGTATTGTTATACCCCTTCTGCAAGGGGTGAAACCAGGGCTTGGTATGTGGCACTGACTTGTCACTGAGCTGCAGGCAGGACCTGGGCTTGAACCTGAACTCTGCTATTCCTGGTTGGATCCGGAGGGGGTTGAAATTCCAGCTCTTGCATTCTGACTCATGCCTCAGCAACGCAAGGGGAGAGGGGAACTTCTCAAGTAAGAGAAGCTCTCATGCCCGTCTCACTGAGTCACTTTCCTGACAGGAAATATGTTGTCATGCTCGCAGCTTCTCTGGCACACGTTCAGCCCAGCTCTTGTGAAGAGGCAGATTGTGCGTGTCTCGGCTCCGGACTTCCTATTTGGGGGTGGAAGGAGACAGCATGATTTGCAGGAGATGAGTGGAAAGGGGGAGGCGGGGAAAGAACAGGCGCTGGCTTTATAGGGGAAAATGTTCAGAAATAAGGCCTGTGCAGGGGATTGAACAAGTCATGTGTGTGTGTCTCCCCCCCTGCCTCGAGCCCTTGCCCCTCTGCGGTGCTGGCAAACAAAACTCTGAGCAGATGAACAGCTCTTGTATTGTTATCTCTTGGACCATGCTGAATTACTGCAGCCAGATTCACAACATGCACCTCAGGTTCATTGCAGAGGCTGAAGGCTGGGAGGCTTTTCTCCTTAGGTTGCCCAGGGGCTGCAAGCAGTCACAGTAGGCTGTAGTCTTTAGTAGGGGATGCCCCATTCTGGCTAACAGGGGTCTGATGGAAGTGGTGAACAACGGGAAAACAGCAAAGGAGAAATAATATACAGCCCAGATCTCCTCCGCTAAGTGCTAGGTAGTAGGAGTACCTGGGGAAGGAGGGACCCAGTGATGTGGATCACCACTGCTTGCTGGGAAAATCCCTGCTTTGCATGTGCTTCTGGACGTGCTGTTCTGCTCTCCACCAACGCAATATCCTCCTCTTGCTGAGGCAGCGTTACAACACCCCACGTGCAGTCATCTTGGGCTTTTTCAGAAACAGGAGGTAGGTGCGACTGAATCAGGATTGCCCAGGAAATGTTAAAGCGACTCTATAAGCTGACACCATCAAGTAGGAGCTGTGAAATGAGCACCCTAGTGTTTGGGTCACAGAGGCTTGTGCCAGTTGATCTCTCAGATTTCTCCATGCATTTCTGGCAGGTATTTAGTGCTTTGTAAACATTCTTCCTTTAGCATAGATTTTCTGTATGTCTTCCTTTAGCATAGATGTTCTGTATGGGATGGTTAGAGCCCTTGTAGACTGCTGGAAGAACGTGAGTGTCGCAGGACATGTGATCAGTTAAAATAAAATTCTTCTGCAAATCCACTGTAGTATATGTGTTTAATTTGCTGCAGCTTTGTGGATGAGAGACCTGCTTTTCAGTTCTGAGCTTCCTTTTTGTTTCATGGACATCATAAGCCACTTTAGGCTGTCAAAATATCTTTTTTTTTTATTTTATTCATAACATGCTTGGATGGTTGTTTGTACTTGGATGGAGGGGCAGCCGTCTGTGCAGCCCTCTGTTACTCTGTGGGGTTTCCTGGGACTGGCACCAAAAGGCAGCTGAAGCTCGTTTCACCCTTGCAAAGTTGTAAATACAGAACAGTGTGGGAGACTGGACATGCTCTGATAATGTTACAGCATTTGGGCTTGCTTTTTATTCTCGGAGCCGGGAGCATCGGTGAGGGGAGCAGAGCAGAGGTTATCCAGAGAGAATGCAAAAGGGCTGTGCACGGTCTGCAGCTGCCGTGGTGATCTCCTGACACGAAGCAAGGCCATGAAGATGAGTAGGTCTCACTGGGGAACCTGGCTCCTAGGATATCAAGATGTGTAACTTGGTGGGGATTTGTCATTTCAGCTGGATCTCTTTATGTGCTTTGCTCTAATAGCCATGTAATGTTGTATTGTTGGGACCAGCTCTCTCTCCAGCCCAGACTGGCAGGGGCAGAAGTAGGAGTCCTGTTGTGGTTTGCTGCCACTTCTGCCTGCCTCTCCAGCCCTTCCTAGGGGAGCAGCACAGTCAGCACCAGTGACTGGGGACTGCCCAAGCCAGGGGTACCAGCTCTGCTGAGTTCTGAGCTCTTTGAGCTTACAGAGGGGACGAGGAGCCAACATTTACTAATTTTCAGCCATAAACCACCAGCACTGCTCTGGCTATAATGCAGATGGCCTTTCCATCCAGTTCAGCCAGTATGGCTGACAGTCTCCCTGGCAGTGTGTCAGAAAGCTTGACGTTGTACTTCACTGTACTTACTGGAGAGACAAATCTGCAAACTTTGTTCTCCTCCCAGATTTTACAAACAACACTGTGGCTCTAAACATCTGTTCTTTGGGCTTTGCTGTTTCTGCTCTGTGTGGAGGCTGGTGCTGAAACAAAATCATTTACTGAAAGGGAGTTGCAAGCTGGAAAGGGAAAGAAATGTGATCCGAGTAGTGTAGAGTGAAAGACTTGGAGTCTGAGACTGAATTTGTGCCTGAGTCTGCTACTCACTCGTGCTGTATGTGTGGGCAAATCTCGTCTGGAGAATATACACGATCTGCAGTGCCTGGGTTTGAATTCCTTACTCGTGACCTTTGGGACACTGTTTGCAATGGCACTTGGGGTCTTCTGCTTTCCTTGCCTCAGCTAAGCCATCCCTAAGATGGAAATAAGGCTTAGATCTCTGTGCTTGTGTTGTAGGGTGCTTAATGAACCCAGATGTTCTGATACCCAGAGAAGGATAGCAAAAAATGATGAACCCCATTTCGATCCTACAATGATTTCTTTGGCACTGTTGAAGTAATATAAGTATACACTGGCTTAAAGGAGACAAAAAATGAGCCAGACAAAGAGCATAACAGCCAGTATGAATACGGTATGATATCTTCTTGTTTCCAAATAAAGTTGACCTATGTTAGACACTGACGTACTTAAAAGATGTAGCTGCGGTTGTGCTCCTTGTTCCACTTTTCTCTCTCTGCTAACCAGGCTGCTTTCTCATTCTCTAAGAGGTCTCAGCTTTTGCAGGGTGAGGGCTGGGGAGAGCATCGCAGTTGGAAGTATTGTCTCGGGGAATTAGAAAGGCAGAAGAATACTGGTGCCAGGAGAGCCGGAGCAGCCTCATACTGATTATCTAAAACACCCGCCTAGTGCGAACAGGTAACTGCTGTGCATAGTCCTTTGATGGGAGGAAGCATCATGTTTGCGTAGGAGACTCCTCTGACAGCTCTTCTGGGATCTCTCAGATGTGCTGTGTGGTAGGATGAGCCCAGGACTGGGGCCAGCCTCTGC
Organism: Falco naumanni; assembly: GCF_017639655.2. NCBI lineage: Eukaryota > Metazoa > Chordata > Aves > Falconiformes > Falconidae > Falco > Falco naumanni. The sequence continues at coordinate 17,014,931 of NC_054066.1, read as the reverse complement.
CCAGAGTGACACCCCAGCGTGGCAGGCAGTGGCTGTAAGGCAATCAGGAGCCTCTGTCCTGGAAGTTTGACATCAGGCTTTGCTGTTATTTGATGGGTTGTGAGCATGTCTCTTGCACTTCCCCATACCAGAGTCTCTCAAGCTCTGGTTTTGTCCCCTTGGAAGTCAGCTCCAAAGTGCCAGATGTGACCAGTGTGGATTCAGGTGGTGGCTGGAGCAGCAAAGTTCTGACTGCAGCAAGCCACAAACAGAGGTCCGGCTCTGGGCATCAGAGCTGCCGCTTGCAACATCTCTCCCAAGTGCCGATCTGTGCTGTGTGTCTCACGCTTAGCAGAGAGGCAGAGCAGTTACTTATGGCCACGGGAAATTTGCAGATTAATAAATTACTGTCTGTAAAACACTTTGAAGATGGAAAGCCCTGTGCAGCTCCTCAGGATTATTACTATATAGCTCTTATTCTACTGATGGGGTTCCAGTGGCCTTATTTTCCTTATGATTTGTGACAGCCCCAGAAGCTGAGAAGCTTATTTTAATGTGTAAAGTCAAAAGAAAAATAGATTAAACTGCATTATTGTTTTCTAAAGAGACTAAATCCCTCCCCCATCATCTTCTCCTGGGATTTCCTGACTTCCTCCTACTCTTCCAATCTCAGCTTCTTGTTGTCTTAATTTAGGACATGATTTTATAACCATCCCTACCCATCTGTGAGTTACTGCGGTTGTAGAAGTTTATGGTGCTTGGGGGCATGAAGTTATACAACAGCAAGGGTGTTGCAAGGTGCACAGCCCTGAAGGGGAGGGAAATAAAACCTGCAGAGCAGAGCTGGCCTTGGGTGGAGGTGTGTAATTGCAGCTGCCAGCTTCCCTCCACAGCAGCCCGTGTTGTGCCTGCCAAGGAGATAAGACCTCACATCTGCTTCTTGTCAGCTGAGGAAGTGGCTTGTGAGAGGTGAGTTTTGTGTACGCATCAAGGTGATGTGACCCATCTGCATTGAAGTGCTGAAATATGTGGGGGAAAGCAGCCTGTTTAGGGTGTGTTGCTGATGTGATGTTGGACAGTTGCTTTTGCTCCTCTGTGTGTATCAAATAGGGCATCAGGGGACATCAGGGACCCATCTCCTACCCTCCTTATCAGTCATGTCCCCCTGCTGCAGCTGCACAGTTGTGCACTCAGTCTCGTACATTTTGCTGCACACAGGTAACTTGTGCCAGAGTCGTAGACCCTTATGGTGCATTTTACTGCCTGCTGCATTTTTTCAGTTCCTGTCCTCATCCGAGGACAACTGCTGCAGTGGGGTTTTTTTTATGCAGACATCCCTGTGGATGTTTGTGGTGAGCAGTGCAGAATTCTTGACTGCATTTTAAAGCATGCGACAGAGACCCAGGTTAGGTGCAATAACTAGGCTGCATGCATTTAACTAAGCAAGCCTGTGGTAGAGCCAGGGGTTGAGCCTGGATCCCAGTCTGGTGTCCCAGGCACACAGAAGAGCCCCTGCCAGCTTGAGCACAGCTCTGTGGTGGGGCTGATCAGGTAAACTTGCTTTTCAGGCTGCCTGTCCTACAGATAATTTTGTAATGGGCCGTTCCGTTTCCTCTCCCTGTCTCTCTCCTCCTCCCGTGCTGCTCTGCTTTGCTTCGTGCAGCAATTTCCTCAATGAAGTGGGATGGAAAGTAGCTATTTGCTCCTTTTCTCCTTCAGGCTTTGAAGCAGTTCATACCCCTACCTTTATCGTTTTGATCTCAATTTTAAAAAAAAGCCTCCAGGAAATCACATCAAGGTTGCTAGAGAAAACCAAATACTATTTTTTTTTTTTTTTTTAATGGCCTAGTTGCTGGAGGTAACTGAAATACTCTGTGTCACATGCAGTAAACACAGCTTTACGCACAGAGAGTGAAGGCATGGAACTCCCTGTGGAGCAATTTTAAAAGACCCAACAACTGCCCCTCCTCATGTTACAGGCTGTGCTTAATTAGTTAAGGAAACTTGGAAGTCAGGAGCTACGGACTCCATTACAGAATCATTGTTTTTTGGATGTTGTGCCTTGGATGCTTCCTCTGAAGTCAATAGAAATTTATGCAGTTAGCTTGTTTTTTGTGAATTTGGCAGAAAGGCAGACCGTCACACCTGTTTAAACTAGACTTTCAGGATCTAAAGTTAAACAACCACAATATATAAGTGTTTTTGGAAATTATGAACCATTCTGCAACAGAAAGTCCTTTTCCGTCTTCCTTTCTCGGCTGTCCTAGCTATTTAAATGATAAAAGTGGTTGAGGAGAGAGAAACTTCATCCTTGTGTACAGCATTCAGTGGAGCTGCTTCCACGGGGGCATCACAGCTCAGCGGCAGCACAGGATGGACGCGGTGAGATTCGGGAGAAGCGTAAAACGGTGTCGCTGGTGCCATTGCAGCAGAACCACATGGATGGGGCTGGGCTGTGTGCGCTGTGTGTCGGAGCTGGTCACAGGGGGGTTGTGCCAGTACCACTTCCACTTACTTGCTCTGTTGGAGCGGCTGTGGGAGGAAGGCAATGAGGTTATGACAGGCCCTTTTTGATGTGTTTGCACTCGAAATCAGATTATAAATTCCTACAGTCTGTGCAGCTTCCAGGCTGCCTGCAAGGCTGCACTGAGCTATGACCAGGTTTTAGGCATTCTGTGACTGCTGTTGTTGCTGCAGAGATAGTGGGAGCAAATGGTGAGGGCTAGCTGATCTTGGCTAGGGCTAACCCACGTTCTCTGTCGTTCCCACCAATTTCAGTGTGTTTGGATCTGCGTCTCTTCTCCCAGTTCAGGAAGGTGTTCTCATTTGGTTTGTTCCATGCTGCCCTCCCTGCGCTGTGTTGGGTACAGACTGCTGCCCTGTCACACTGCCTGACTGCTCAGCTGCTGAGCGAAGTACACAGCCGGGGAGCACGGGGTGGTCTTGTGCAGGATGCGCGTGTGAAAGGAAAAGCACAGACACAGCGGAAGAGTGGGTGCTCCTGGCACCAGCGTACATGGAAAGCACACCCATGCATGGTGGCCAGCCACAGCTAGAACCTCCTGTGCTCACAGCGCAACTCCTCCGTTCAGCCCGGCATCCTCTGCTTCCTTCTCACCGACTGCTGTGAGCTTGAAAGGGGGGGGGGGGCGGGATTTTTGTTTTTAGGTAGTAATGATTAATTCTCACTTAATCGCTTGGTGTGACCAGCTTTTCCTGCCTTTTTCGTGCTGATTCTTGCATCAAGCTAACTGCTGGCCTGGCTGCGCTTCCTGGGTGGAGGCTGACTCCTATCAGTTTCGCTTTAAAGTAATGCAGCAGGGGCAGCCAAAGAAAGTAGGAAGCTGTTGAGGTAGTACAGCCCCATCTGATGCCGCTGCTGAAATGGTATGGGGAAGAGGGGTCTGCCGTGTCATTCGGCTGGCAACATTGACGGCTTTGTGTCCTGCTGCCACTGCACAGTCCTAGTCTGCATGCAAGGCAGGCTCCCTTCCAAAATTAGAGGCAATTAAGAAGGGCACATCAGTTTGGCAAATGACAGGGTAATTTGTGCCGACATGATAGATGGCTTCTCATAAGGATGGCTCTTTATTTCTTCACAGAAATTTTAACTAGGGGAAGCTCTTGTTTGTAGCCCCAGGGGAGGCAACGGTTAGAGGCAGTGTGGAGCTGGCAGAGTTTTGGCTGTTGAGAATTAAGTACCTCCATTTAAAAAAAAAAAATATGACTACATGGAAATGCCAAACTGAGTCAAAATGGGACAGCATTTCTTGATGTGGCCTTACTCAGGTTTTCTTTTTTGATCTATGGGTTAAGCAGTTTGTCTCTTCTTAAAAAATCCAAATAACTGCACCTATTTAATCTCTCTTTTGATGTGTAGGTGCTTGTAATGGGTGCTGCAGATGCATCTTGGGAACATTTCAGGTGTGTGTATTCAGAGCTCTGTTAAATCAGTCACAATAAGGGGTAAGCAAAGGTTTCTAGAAATGGCTGGTTTTTCCTTTATGAAGTTGAGCAACATAATTTTTTTCCCCCCTCTCACTTTCTGCTTTCCATCTGGAGAAACCACTTTCTTCAGCTTTGTTTGGCTTCTGAGAAGGAGCCTGTTTTGGGATACCTGGTGTTTAAGGGTGTTGTAGCACCAGATTCAGAAACAGGACAGATCCGACTATTTCTGTAACAGAAGAGGTTTCTGTCTCTTGCATCAGTAATAGATACCCTTATAAACACAGATTGCAACGTACAGCCCAAGCAAGGAAAACGTTTAGAATTAACTGCCAGATCACCTAGTTCCCAGTGTGCATCAGGGAGCAGCAGTAGTGCAGCAGCCCGCTTGTATCTTCATCTCAAGGCACATGAAATCAAGATGGGCATCCTTATTCTAACCTTTCTGTATGCACTTGCTCTTCCAATGCTGGAGACGGGTGTTTCCTTCTACCATGCAGCCTCCCTCCAGCCTGTGTAATCCCTCATCCCTTTTGCCAAGCAGTGCTGTGGAAACGGGACCCCTTGTTGCCTTTTCCCTACGTTGTTTCGGGTAGGTATTGTGGGTCATGGATTGTCTTGCTGTGTGATTACAGAGCACCCAGCAGTAAGAGGGGTCAGTTGAGGCATCTGCAGCACACCTCATCGGTAATGAGAAAAAGACGGCTTTTCAAAAGTGTTTTGCAGAGGCAATTCTAGGGAGTTGTTTTTGTGGGGTGGTGGATTTTTAGAGATTTTTTTTGTATCCCTGAGTCACGTACGTAGTGCTCCCTTTGCTACAGTATGGAAGGGACTATGGAGTTGCATATAGCTCCCCCATCTCTTCACTGGTTTCCATTTGTTAGTGAACCTCTGAAGTCAGAGCATGAATGCTGATCCCACTCAATTTAATCAAGAGCTGCCCTTAACTCCAACAGCTGTTTTGTGCAGAGAACATTTCAAGAGAGAAGAAACTCACTTTCTAGGTTTAGCTAGTGAAAACAAGTGTGAGTTGCTGCAAATGGGCACAGCACCATAGAAGTTGGTTCTGTTTCTCACAATTAAAATTGGATCCTTGCATCTTCTTTCTGCAATGCCCCCTCAAATATTGTTGCTGGAGTCAGGATATGTCAGAGTGTGCATGTGTATACATATAAATATGTAATTTTTTTTTTCCATAGCGGGAGCTGCTTTATGCCAGTGAGGTTCAGTGTGAAGTCATGCCATTTTTCAGGCTATCTCGAGTTTAGACTGACATCCATCCAAGTAGCTGCATGCAAATGTTAACAGCAAATAGACTCTGAATATCCCAATAAAGATTAAAATAGTGGATGGGGCACAAAATACGGCAGGGAGCTGTTGGATGCAAAAAAAATTACAACAATAATAATGCAAGCATCCCCTCTGCTTTTACATGTGTGTGAGGAGTGCAGTCAGCTGTCTGGGCTTGGCCCATTCACTGGGGTCTGCTGCAAAAGTGCCACCATGGCAGAGGAAGCTGTTGGCACAGGGAGAAGAGCCACGTCACAGCCAAGGAGGAATAGGCTTACAAAGGTGTGTGTGAGGGATGCCCTGCAGTCCCCTCACGTGCCGTGTCAGGCAGATCCCAGCTATCTCAGGCATAAAACACCCCAAAAAAATCAGAATATCAGTACTACTGTCAGGATGGCGTGGAGAGGAGGGAAGTTGTGTGAAGCACCACAACTTCTGTCCTTGGTGTTTTATGCATGAAGGAGGTCTCAGTCCAGCCTGTGGTGTTTCTGCCATCTCTGCTGTGAGCAACGGGTTGTGGCTTTGTCCCCTGAACCCTTGGAGCTCTGCTGGCCTGGCTTTGCCCTGGCAGCCAGGAGGAGCCCGGGTGGCAAGCACAACCTGCCATCAGAAGCTGCACAACTGCTCCTGCGGTCTGTGGTGTTTCCAGCACAGTTACGTGCTGTGTTTGGCATTCAGCTCAGAGCACGCAGCACCCCAAGGCAGGACACAGGTGGGGAGTCTTAGGACTAGCTGTTTGGTGTGACGGCGCTCCTGAAGTCAGGTGAATTAGCCAGCTCTGAGACAAAATCTCCAGGTACAGCTCTTATAGTAAAAGAACAATAACAGTTGCCTCTTCCCCAGCCAAGAAGACGAGGCCCATACGTTGCTTTTGAGTAATCTAGGGAGAAAAAAAGTAAAATAATTGATTTATTTTCAATAACTCATTCGGGTAGATTGGGTAAGTAGTTTTACAATGCTGATGTATAAGCTGTTGCAAAATGCAAAAGCTGTTCATGATTGCAAATCGCATTGATCCTGACTCAAAGAATTTCAGTACTGTAATGTTTTGTATAGTTTTCTTCCTGTCCAGTCCTACTATTTGAAGTAATAAGGGCAATTTGCTTTTATACAGCGAAGATGAGATGCCAAATTTCAGGTGCGGGGAGGAGAACCCAGGTTCTTTTTTTCTTTTTCTTTTTACAGATTACAGACCTGGATGTGCTGCTTTCAGAGGGAAAGCCTTTCTTTATAAAAACAAATGCCGTCCCCCACCAACAGTAGTCCATGCTTTAGCATGTAATTAGCAGGCAGTCTCTGGCAGGGTCATTTGTCTCATTTGCTACTCTATGGAAACTTGACCATGCCTTATCCCAGTTGCTTGACCCCACCAGCATAAAGCAGTGTTCTGGTTCCAGTTGCCCTTGACCATGGTGCTGACTATGCACCTTCCTATGGTAATAAGGTTTCAAATAGTGGGTCGTTTTGTCTTTCAAAATAAGCCTTGGCACTGGTTGTGGTAGCAGCCATACTGGATGGTGCTGTGCAGTTTTGAAAAACATATCTGTATGGGTTTTGGATGATAAGCAATGGCACTCTCCAGCCATGGGTTTGGGGCTCCTATGAGCAAATATTTGTATTCTGGGCAGTTTCACAGTCTCTTCCTAGCCCAGTTCACTCTCTTCCTCCTGAAGCAGCACACTGTCATACGCGTGTTTGGCATACCGCAGGAAGAGCAGTGCAGTTTGTATTTACATTTATGTGTAAACCTGCCAGGAAACATTTCTATTCTTACCGGCCCAGATTCCTTCTCACTGTGACTAACCATTGCTGAGCCACAGGAGTTAGTATTTCTGCCTTTAAGCACTGTGGGCCCATCTTCCTAAAGGTTTATCTCTCTACTTTTTAAAATGAAGTATGAATTTGGGGCCAAGCTACATCCCGCTGTCTATTTAAGGAAGATAAAATGTCAGAAATCCTGTTTTGCACCTGTGAAATCAGTTCAGAAGAAATGAGCTCAAAGAGTATATTGTATTCTGGTTTTCCTCTTGGCATGAGTTCTAATATCTGCAGACTGGAGAGGCTTTGCGGTGTTGTTTGTGGTGTGCCTGTGATACGCTGAGACGCACTCCTGGGGACCGCTGTAGGCAGCATACCCCTCTCCCGTTCGACTCACTTTGGGCTCTCAGATATCTGGTTGCCCTAGCTAATGCCTCCCAGCAGCTACAAGAGATGTGCTGGGAAGCATGCTGTGCCATGCTTTGCCTTGTCAGCATGGGGAGGCAGGAGATGCAATGACAGCAGCTTCTCCGTGTGTCTCAGCTGGCATTAGCAGTGCCAGTTGCTCTCAGGTTTGCTGACACCCTGGTACCAGGCTGTGATTGCACCAAGTCCCTCTGTGACTGGGCACCGTGATGGGTAGGAGGAATGGAGTGGAAAGAAGCGCTGGGAGGAGAAATGGGTTTTGACTGTGCTGTTTGTCCTGAAACTATCCGTTAATGACAGAAAAAACAAACAAAAACAAAACAAACAAAAAAAAACCACCACCAAAAACCCACAAGAAAAGGCACTGCATGGCTTTTTTCATGCTGCCCAGTCTGTATGTCAGCTGGAGTCTGCTGTGAGCCATGCTGAGCCTGTTGAGCTGTGCTTGGGGATTGCATGTAGGGGCTGTCTGGGGATCCCCAAAGGAACCTGCTGCCACCTCCTCCGTACTGTCTCTTCTATCCCTCAGCCTCCCTTCCCGAACTTCACTATGAACAGTCACTATTTGTCGCATACTTGTGCTCATACTCTGTGTTATCGCAGCGTGCGCAGGCATCGCATGAATCCATCCCAGGAAAGGCAGTCCGCACTCCTGGAGCCCACAGTCCAGCCTCTGGCAGTGGCAGTGGCCCATAGCTCTTAAAGGAGGGTTGATGTTTGCGTTGTTGGGGTTTTTTTCCCCACTCTTATTTCAGCACCTCTATATTCATCTTCCCTGTCACTGTGCATTTATGCGCACACACCTCTAGCGTTTTCATCCAAATTTTATCCTCCCACACAAGATTTTAGGGTTGAATTTTCTTGAAGCTCTCTAAGAAGCCTGGTGTTATACAGCAGTATCCTATCCTATTGTTCTGATGGGGGATAAATAGCTTGGAAGAAAATAGGAGGTGTACAAATGAAAGTAGAGGTTTGCAGGTTCTCTAGAAATGAATGCAGTATTCTTGCTCAGCTTTATAAAAGCCCAGTTTTCTTCCACTGAAAACACTACATCTCTGCCTCTGATTTTAACAGGGGCAGGACTAAGAGCTGTGGGGAACATGGGCAGAACTGTTTGTCTTCTGCAGACTTGCAAGCTAAGGTACCTTGTCTTTCCTGGCTGCAGAACGCTGCGATGACTGGGGTGTGGACACCATGAAGCAGATCCAGATTTATGAAGGGGAACCTGCCAAGATCAAATGCCCGCTTTTTGAGACCTTCTTGAAGTACAACTACAGCACAGCCCATTCTGCTGGCTTAACCCTGATCTGGTACAGGATTGCACAGGACCAAGATCTGGAGGAGCCCATTAATTTTCGTCTCCCGGACAATCACATCAGTAAGGAGAAAGATACCCTTTGGTTCTGGCCTGCTCTTCTGAATGACACTGGGAATTATACATGCATGCTCAGGTAGGTTGTGCGGTGCAGCTTCTATATGTCTTCAGCATAACTGAAGGACTTCTGTGGAAGCGGGGAAAATTGTGCTGTTAGCGCCAGTCCTTTCTGTAGGGAGAAGACCATTTACATAAGCATTAATGGGAAAAGAATGTTACAATTATAAGACCACTCAGTGCTGAGCCAATTTACGTTGTAATAATGCTTGGAGCCTTGCAAACATTAATGAGCATGCCTCTCCTTGCTAGCTGCAAGTGTCTGTGAAAATATTATTGCAGAGCCCATGGCAAAATCCACAGTCACTCACCATTAAGAAGTGATCTGTGTGTCTAGAGTAAAGATAGCTTCAAATGCAGGGGTAATGTTTTGACTGCGTGCTAATTTGGCAAAGATTCATGAGATTCAGACTTCTAGGAAATTAGAAGTGTCTGTAAGTGTGCTGCAAAATGAACATAGCATCTGCTATGCATTGAGCACAAGAGCTGTTTTTGATCTTCCTCGTGTTATTTCTTGCTCATCGTGTCTTTGACCCTATTATCTGCTTTACCAGCAGGGGAGTGGATGTTGCTTGTTAGTCATCTTTACGGGCTTTTCTGAGCTAGTGTGGCCATCTCTGACAGTGTTTTTTCTCCCATTTATAAATGAGTCAACTAAAGCTGTATATACCTCATTAGTGCTATGATGCTCATTACTGCAGATGTGTTTTTTATTTCATACCACTGGTATAGGAGTAAATACTTCTCAACTAATCAGCCCTATCCTCCTTTGTCCTTAGAAATACAACCTACTGTAGCAAAGTTGCATTTCCTTTGGAGGTTGTTCCGAAAGACCAACACTCTTGTGTGAGCCATTCAATAAAACCCACTGAGGAGATGTTCTACTTGGAGCATGCCAGTGAGATCGTATGTCCGGATATTGATGGGTTTTACCCTGCTAGTGTAACACCAACCATCAAGTGGTACTTGGTAAGAAGGACTTATTTGGGCAGTGGGGGAATACAGTGTTGTATCTGAAAAAGCAATGGTTGGCGGGAGGATCATGGAGCTGTGTTTCAGAGTCTCCCTAGTGATGAAACTGTTAATAAAGCTTTTAAGAGCTTTGTTTCCTCCTTCAAGGGTAAAAATGCTTTTGGAAGGGAATTGAGACCTAACACTGAAACCTTTTTGACCAGCATACGCAAGTGGAGAATATTCTAGCAGGGATTTAGGAACTTCAGTTTAGGCTTCAGGCGGTATGCCTGACCTGCTGTGTGAGCCAGTCACCACCCCTGTAAAGGAAGCTGTGATTCATATTCCCTTTTCTGTAAAAAAACCCACCTGCTAATGGAAGTAGTGTCTTTTGCAAAATCCTTCGAGGTCAGGAAATGAAGTACATCAGGCCTCTTTGCAAGGATCATGGTTGCCTTGTTTGACACAATTCAGGACACCTCTGTTCTGAAGATGGGGACGTCCCTAGCCCACCCTCCATACTGCTCTGATAATTAGGCTGTTTCCAGCCATTCTTAGGCTCTTGCCTACAGAATTACTGTTCAATTTTATTAAATTTTGACCGCAGTGTTTCTCTCTAGGTGGATGCCTTTAGTCAAGAGAGAATAAGAAATCTCAGGGGATGTGCAGCCAGGGGGTTATGGGACTGAATTCTCTAACCACTTATGAAGTGCTTTTGGATTTCTAGGTAGAAGCTTCTGTACGAGTGAATTTAATAATAAAGTTGGCAACAAATGTATCTGCTGATTTAAAAAAACAACAACAAAACACACCAAAAGAAAAAAAAAAAACCAACCCAACAAACAGTTCTAAAACCCTTCAGGAAAAACTTGGGTTTGTATCCGAGAGGAGCAATTTCACACCAGTAGTTGAAATGCTTTACTTGTACTATTCATTGAAATTCACATCTCAGCAATCAATTAGCAGAATGAAACAAAAAGCCCCATGGAAGTAATTTTTCAGGCAGCAAGTCATCCCATGCCTAATAAAAATCATTAAAAATGGTATATGACCCCTGTCTTAAACTGCTCCATTAGGATGTATCTGCTTTGGAAATGTACCATTCAGAAATAATCTCTTAGAAAATGTGCACATCTTTGGGTTTTATGACAATCAAGATGTCATCTGCATAACCCCTTTCTGAAAAGGGATCTCTAGCTTGGTATTTGGCAGAGGTTTCCTGCCTTGCTTGACAGAAAGGGAAGAGTTATTAAGGTTTCTGTACTACCGATTCTCATTTGCCAGTTGCCAATTTTGGGGTCTCATCCTCAGCTGAAGTCAGTCAGGGTAGCTTGATTAGTCCCAAAAGAGACAGGCTGACATCAATGGGGGACGTGTCCTTTAGTCTTAGTATTCATTTCTGAATACATCATCATTTTCTTCCTGTCTCTCTTTGCTTTCACTCTTCAGTCTGCTGAGGTACTCACCTTGATTGCAAATGTACTTCTGGATCAGAGATCTCTCTTTTTATAAAATGGTCTGTATTTAAGGTGGGGTACAAGTATTAGGGTCATCTGCTTCATCACCTCATTTTCAAGGTGAACATACCAGTTTGTATTCCAACATGCTCGAAGTTAATGGTGTTTAGGTCTGACCTACATCACAACCCCAAGTGTCATATTCGTAGTTTAAGAACAGATCTTTGTAGTAGCATTTAAATCAATATTTTAATTCTGAATCCCAAAACTCAAGTGTTTTTCTGCCTGACTCCAGAACTGCAACTTGGTCAAGGGCTTCTACATCCAAGGGCCCAGGCTTGTCATTGGCATTGTCCGCAGTGCATATAGAGGGAATTACACCTGTATCGTGACATTCAAGGACCATGGAAGAACCTATAATCTCACCAGAACCATAAAGATGAAGGTGGTGGGTAAGAATGACTTTAAAATGTGTAAAATGCAGGTGGACATCTGCAAAAGTGGTAAAAACAGCTGGAAGGGTCTGTCACAGGATCCGTTTGTGGTTGTGCTCAATCTGCGTTACCCAGCTGAGCATGTATAATTTTGCTTGCTGGGGTCAGCCTCGTGTGACTGCCCAGAACATGTTGCGCTGGAGGTCCTACCTCCATGCCAAATGCCCCGAACAAGAGTGACCAGGCTTGGGCTGGTGAGGTGCAGCCCATGAGATGGCCAGGGGTACCCTCTGCTGGCATGTGAACGCATAACCCTGGCACTGTAGCTAATTTTTGTCTCCAGTGTGCTTTGCTCCTCGTTACTTGTGGGATCGTCCCATTGTAGCCAGCTTGCCTCAGTCGTCTTGGAATCTTCAAAGCCTTGTGTGCTGAGACTGTTAACTGCCTGGGCAGTTACCCAGCCCGGCGCTTGGACAGCTCTGTCCCAGGCACAAGGGCTCAGCCTACCTGCCAGGGAATTGTAGGCAGAGCTTAAAAACCTGTAGTTTTTAACTACATGTAGAGCACATGCCGAGTCCCGTGGCAACTGCTGCTTTAAGAGCTGTGTTAAGTACTTGTGACAGGAGATTATGTTTGTATTTTGTTTTTTAGAAGCAGCAATAAAAAGAAAGCGGTACAGGTTGTGTCTTGTGGGAGATGTTGAGAGGGGGACGGAACTCTTCTGATGTGAGAGGCCCAAAATCTTATATCTAGACTTACCTAAACTTTGGAGGAACCTCAAAATCTGGATCTGGCCTTGAACTTGGTGAAGAGGATTAGATTTCTGTTTGCATAGAGCTCTGCAGCAGGATTGTATTGCAAGTTAAATGGGGGCATGTGCAGCAGGCTGCAAGGGCATTGCGAGCGAGGCTGCAAGCACCCCAGATTCTCATGAAGTCTGGGTCCCCACGGGGGCCTCTCTGTTGTCTCCTGCAGGATCTCCAAACAAGGCCTTGCCACCGCAGTTCATCTCTCCAAATGAGAAAGTTGTCTACGAACTGGAAGCAGGTAAATTGCAACACTCTGCCTGCTCTCACTGCCCTGGCATGGATGAGATGCCTGCTGGGATGGAGAGACCTGGCTGGGCTCAGAAGCTCTCCCTTTCCACTGCATCCCCGGTGCTTTCCCTTGCAAAGCACACAAGCTGCCACAGGTTGCCTGGCAGACAGTGTGGGGTGCCGGTTGTTGATGCCAGAATAGGAGAGCACAGCTTTAAAAGATTATTTTTGCAAGCACAAATAAAGACAGGTATTCAGGCATGGAGATGCAAGACTGTAGCTGCGGAAGCAGGTGAAATGGGGACACTCAGTTGCTTAGGGAAATTCCTGTAGGACCTTGTCTCAGCCCTGTCCCTGGCTGTGGTTTGCTCTAGCACTCCCTGATGCAGCCTCTCGGTGACTTCAGCCTTCTGGCCACTTGTTGCTCATTTCCTCTCCCTTTATGGCTGATTACTTCCTAATTAATGACAGCTTTCCTCGCAGCATTGTGTAATGGGGTAACCCCTTCTCCTATCCCATCTCTTTAGACTGATAGCTCTTTGGGACAGTTCTCTATCTTGAATAGATCGTGCCACATCACATTGCTGTAATAAATGTGGTGCCAATGATTAGCAGCAGAGCCTTCACTTTGAAAGTGCAGGTTTTTTCTGGCTCAGAAGGTCAGACTTCTTCCATAGTCACTCTCTAAGATAAAATCCCTTAACAGGCTGATCACAAACATATTCACACTCCCAAGCCTGATCTTGAGGGAAGCTAAATGCCTGGACAAGTGTTCCTATGCCAAAATGCTTTTGTGGAGCTGGATCCTTTGCTTTATGGTGTCTGTCCCCTGTGCAGTGGGGATGGTTAACATTGCCCAGATTTCCAAGGAGCACGGAGCATCTCCCTTTGGGTGGGTCATTTGGTGCAGTCAAGGAATTTGTAACACATTTGAGAAGACGGGGTATTTTTTCCTGTTTATTTGTCTGTCATAAATCAGCATATCTGGGGTGGTAAACTGTAGTCAGACATCGGAAGGTGGACACTAGCCTCATTCCTTCCTGAAGGGAGGCAGAGGTCAGGCTGGTAGAATCACTGGCAAGCACAAAAGTCAGGGTGATGCTGTTCCTGCTTTGCAGTACCTCACCATGGTCCTTTCTTCCCAGGAGATGACCTTGTTTTGTCCTGTGAGGTCTTCTTCACCTTCCTGAAGGACTCCCGGACTGAGGTGTGGTGGACCATAGATGGAAAAAACACAGATGACATCACGGATCCCAAGATAAAAGTCACACAAAGGTGACGCAGTAATGTGAACCTTCATTTGTATCTAACCCTCTTTTGGGTCCTGCAGAGGGGTGTGAGTACAGGCATGCAACCAGGCATGCAACAGTCCCATTTTCCCTTGCAAGGGAGCGTGGAGTCCCCTGCTTCCCTGTTAATCAGAAACCGATGTGTCTGCACCGTGCTGTGCTGAGCACCAGCAGCTCCAGGGAGAAGGCCTCCAGACCTGGATGGTGTCTTATCTTACAGAAGAATTTGAGGGAGTTTTGTTTACCAGTTCACATCATCACTTGTTCAGCTCCTGGTAGTAGTGCCAACAGCTGGTGCTGTTGTGGGACTTGTAAAACAGGATCAGACACAATTTTATTTAAAGGAATATTCCCAAATAGCGTAAGTGAAAAAAATCTTTTAAAAAAGAGACTGAAAGCAAAAATGTGGTATTATATGTAATATTGATTGGGCAGAATAGAGATTCAGTTACATGAAGAACCCAAATGAGGTTCAGAGTTCCGTTTGCTGGGTGCTGAATTACATCTGGAAGGTGGTCACTGCCCCATTTGTTTGCAAACCTACATAAGAAAAAGAAAGGGCAAAAGCAAATACTGCTATCCCCATTTTGCAGATGATCAGTTCAGGCAGAAAGAGATGAAAGTGACGTATCCAGGGTCACACATAAAATGTGACGTGGGTTCTGAATCCTGAGTTCATGAGATCTTGTTGCTTTGTAGGCAAGGACAGACTTTATCTCTAGAATGCAACATGATACAGCTGCAATGAGAGTATTATGAGTGGCAAAATAAATGTTAAGGAAAATCGGATAAAGGAACAGCTGCAGCTGTATTAAAATCTGGAGTGTGTATCAATTTATAAATACGAGTTTAGGTTCTTTGGGGTTTTTTTTAAAGAAAGAATTGGTTTATATCAGGGAAAGGAGTATTTGTCACTAAGAACTTGCTGCAGTTTCATGTATGTAATGCTCTAGTTTTTATCTTACAGTGAAATTACTAGAGAATTTGAAGACAAAACTGTCATAAGGACTCTAACAGTTGCAAAAGCCACACCGGAGGACTTGAAACGGAATTATACTTGCTATGCCAGAAATGCCAAAGGCGAGGACCATAGCCAGGCCATAGTGCACATGAAAGGTAAAGTAATTGCAGAGCATGGGTGTGAAATGAGGTGTGTTCAGAGAGAGCTCTTGGTCCTGCCTTGAGCCTTGCCCTGCGAAACAAGTAATTCCATCAGGCCTTTTTCCACAACATGCTGTTCTGTACGCAGTGCTGTATTATTGCTGTCATACTGCACCGCTTCTTGGAGGCAGGGAGCAAAGGTTGCATGGTACTTAAACCCTACCATGGACAAGTGCCTGCGGAGAGAGAGAGGTGGATAGAGCTGCTGTTCTCATCCCATCCATGTACCACAATTGAAACAAACCTGAGGGAACAGGCTGCTTGAAATGATTTCAGGTTACTTGATTACGTGATGGTTTTGCGTGATGCAACAGCTACCAGTTGGCACCCTCCAGAAAGGCAGACTGCACTCGTTGACATTGCTTAGGGAGTGAGACAGTTTAAACCTGATGCTCTGTGTTTTCAGTCCTTGCTGTGATGATGCTCTAGTCTAGATGCAGCCATCTTGGCATGGATGGTTTGGATTGATCCAGCTCTGTTCAGTGTGGCTTTTTTCGTACGTTTTTCTTTCTCATCAAAAATTTTCTTCCTGTTTCCCAGACCCAGCTCTCAGTAATAACTGAGCCTTTGCTATAGGTATCTGAGGTTTCCTGGTTACAGTAGATATTTCCACCTCCTTATTAACCTCATCTAGAGCTTCAACACCTTACTGTAGGTTGGACCTCCCCTCTCCCATAAGGGATGCTGCCTTGCCTTGTGTGGCTCATGCTGGACACCTTCTTCCCCCATACTCCATCCTTCTATCACGGGAAGGCTCACAGAGCTCTTTATCTTCCTTCTTGGTACTTGTTCTTCTTCCTTTTTAGTCCCATTTCTTTGAAACTGTCAAGGTTTAACCCCAGCTGGCGACCAAGTACCACATGCAGCCACTTGCTCACTCCCCCTCACCCAGAGGGATGGGGAGGAGAATCGAAAAGGAATGTAAAACTGAGGGGTTGGGATAAGAACAATTTAATAGGTAAAGCAAGCAAAGCAAAACAAGGAATTAATTCACTACTTCCCACGGGCAGACAGGTGTTTGGCCACCCCCAGGGAAGCAGGGCTCCATCACATGTAACGGTTACTCAGGAAGACAAAAGCCATAATGCCAGATGTCCCCACCTTCCTCCTTCTTACCCCAGTTTATATACTCAGCATGACGCCCCATGGTATGGAACGCCTCTTTGGCTAGTTCGGGTCACCTGTCCTGGCTGTGTCCCCTCCCAGTTTCCCGTGCCCCTCCAGCCCTCTCACTGGCGGGGCCCAAGAAACCAAGAAGTCCTTGATTTGGTATAAACATCACCCAGCAACAACTAAAAACATGAGTGTCCTATCAACATTGTTCTCACACCAAATCCAAAACACAGCACTGCACACACTAAGAGGAAAATTAACTCTATCCCAGCTGAAACCAGGGCAGAGACAAACCTTTTCTGGATCATTAGGAAGGAACAATAGACCAAACACAACTGAGGCTGGAACCATGTGCCAGTGTGCTTACCCTATATGCATAATTCTTCTGGGATGCTATGTTTGTGCGTGTAGTGGAAGCGGATCCAAAATCTTCAGATTCTTTATACAGCAGTGCCTGAATGCTGTTTCCTAGTAGACTGCTCTGGACTATCTGCTCTCTTCCTCCCCTGTCTGCTCCTGGGCAGCTGAGTGGGTTTGCTCTGATCCAACCTGGTTAGTCCCCTCCCTTTCTGCTCTGCTCCACAACAAAATCCAAGAACCAGACCTGACCACTGCTGGCAGAGCAACCCCAAGCTAAGCTCACTGTAGACCATCCCGCTGCACACAGGAACATCAAGCATGCCAGAATCTAACCCCTCAGCACTTGTCTTCCAGTTTTTAGCTAGTAGCTATATCTGTTGGCTCCAGCTCTTTCATCACGCTAGGTTATATATGTTTCCTGATTTTTCTGGATGGTTTCCCTCTCCTCATGTACTACCTCTGCTCATCACCTAATGAAAATTGTTAAATTCCTTCCATTTTCTCTTTTTTTTGAATTCAGTTTCTAATAAAACTTATTAAATCCTGAAGTTGGTGAGGTTTCCGCTCACTGCTGTACTGTTATTGTGCAGTTTGCTAGTGTGTATGTTACCTGCCACCTGAATTTTCAGAAAACCAGAGTTGCCCAGGGATACAGTTAGAAGAGTTATCTTCTGACCCTAATACAAAGAATCAGCAGTAGTGTGACAGACACTGTGAGTTGGAGGGGTGCCTGTGATCTTCCAGCTTGACGTCCACGGGTTGTCCTATTTGTTTGCAAGCACTTCAGCTTTTCTGTAATGAACGGTGATTCTTCTTTCCTGATAGAAAACTATCAGGCCATGGCTAGTTATATCCTCACTGTCAGTCTGGGACAAGACACAAGATCTGCGTGTGTTTGATGGTGAGGGGAAATGGTGGCCCTTTATTTTGCTGCAGGTAAGCTCTGGCTGGCTCTCCTGGAAGTAAGTGCTGTTGTATTGCCCTAAGTTTGCACATACCGCTAAGAATGTGCACATTCATGAGCTGGCTTTGGACTGTGCAGGTGGTTTCTGTCAACAGGTCATTCTACCATCTGGCTGCTCCCCGGGTCTTGCTCAGAGACAGGAGTCCAGCCTGCGCTTTGACTTCTCTGCCAGCCCAACCAGACCTAGTAACCCAGAACGGGGACTCCAGGGTGGCCAGCCATGACATGTCCTGCCAGAGAAGCCTTGGCTTGGTCACCTTCCTCTGAAGGGCCAACATGGCTCTTGGCTGTTTCTCTGTGGTGTTTAGCTGCACGTGACATAAGCTTGTTCCTGCTTAGCTGAAGGCCCAAGCTGTTCTGTAAACCAGACCCCTTATTTCTTTTCAAACCCAGTTGTAGCACCGAAGTACACCGTGGAGCTGGCGTGTGGACTGGGGGCAACCATCCTGCTCATTGTGGTGCTGATAGTCATCTATCATGTTTATTGGCTTGAAATGGTCCTCTTCTATCGGGCTCATTTTGGAACAGATGAAACCATTCTAGGTAAGGAGTTAAAGTGCTTGCATTTATTTTATCCTGCTACAGGCCAGAAAAATGAAGGAGTTTTCATATAAGCTATCTTTAACCCTCTCCACAGCATAATGATGTTTCGACCTTCCATTTCTATAGCTACATTCGGTTGTGTGGGACATTTTAGGGCAAGAGGAGTCAAGCTTGGGTTAGGGGAATGGAAGGAGAAGTCCTCTGTATTCTCTGCAGTGTGGATGTGTCTACTGTCAGTGGGGCACTGCCCTGCTGATGGCTGGCTGTTTCACCTGATCTAGATAGTCAAAAGTCAAGAATTTTCAGTAAGCCCCTGGTTTCTCTGGTGACTGTATGTAAGGATTCACGAATCCAGGGTGATTCTGCTTTAAAATGTAGGAAGGTATCCAAAAGGATGGATGTGGAAACCACCCTTCTGTCCTCAGTTCTTCCACAGCTTCCATGTGTTACTGGGAGTTCATCTCTTGGGACTCTGAGCTGAGATTTCTTCCTCTGTAGGATGAGGATGGTGTGTGAGCCCTTGCAGCTTGTGTTGTGAACCTGCCAAGGGGTGCGGTGGCTCTCAGAGGGTGTAGGCAGGGTGCAAGTCTCTGTCTGGTGGGACTGCTCATGTGGATAGACAGCAGTGAGAGAAAGCAATGTCAGAGATGTCAAAAGACAAAAGGACCAGGGACAGAATGGGTTTGTCACCTTGCTGCGGTCTCATGCTTTCAGCAAGGCAGCAGTGTCTGAGTACCTGCACATTCAGGCTGGGTAGTCAAAGAGGCAGTGCTGCTGCTGTGTCCTAACTATGGAAATCGATGTGTCTTAACCTGCGGTGCCTGGGCTCGGTGAGCTGTCATATCTGCTTTTCCCGTGAAACAAGTCAGGCTCAGCATGTGCGGTATCACAAGTGTGTCTTCTGCCCTTTGTGTTTCTCTGCATTCCCACTGCTCAGACGGGAAGGAGTACGATGTGTATGTGTCCTACGCACGCAATGCAGAGGAGGAGGAATTTGTGCTGCTGACACTGCGGGGAGTCTTGGAGAATGAGTTTGGGTACAAGCTGTGTATCTTCGACAGAGACAGCCTTCCCGGGGGAAGTGAGTATTTCACAGGGGGCTGTGCTCCATACGCACTCTCTCTTCATTGTTCTTTGAGATACCATAATTGATAGGAGCTGTCCTATCCAGATTAACCTTATCCTTTGTTTTTTCCCCATCTCCATTAACATTCTGCTGTTGGTATCTTCTGGTGTTTTTGTTTCATGTGACGTGTTGCAGATGCTCCAGGCCACCAAAAAAGGCTACGGTGGGCAAGTGGTGGTGGTTGGTTGTTTCACTTGCTCTCTCTTGGAGTGATGTGCAGGAGCGATTGATCTATCAGCGTGAGGGAACTGGACTACTGACCTTCATGCAAACTCTCTGAGCTGTCTTAAAAAAGGGAGATAAAGTCAAAGCTAAAAAGGAAAGTCTGAGGAAGTGTAATACTGGACCAGACTGGTAGCTCACAGAGAGTAATGGTGAGTGCCTGTAAGAAACAGGAGTATCTGCTTCAGGGAGGTGTGGAGAGCACTGTGCCAACATCAGTGAGAAGATAAGGTGCTCTCCCAGAAGGCCTCCCACTCACTCTCATTAATTAGAGAGTCTGTGTCTAACATGGCATACAATTAAGTTGCTATGATTAAGAGTACTTTGTTGCAGTTAGTGAGACTCATCTCTTTACTATGATGTAGATTTTTTTTTTCCCACTGTTTCAAGCCAAATCATACAAGGTTCTGGACACAGCATCTGCTGGAGGGATGCAGGGAATCACCAAGAATGGAAGTTTATGAAACTCTCCAGATACGCGTATGGTCACACAGGTGTCACAGCAAGGGCAGAAATCTAGCCAAGTCCCCATTTCCAGTGTCCTGGGGGCCGAGTTGGCTGCGTGATCCCTGATGCCTACTAAAATTTCAAAGCCTGAACTTTCGCCAGTGCAGACCACCCCACTTCGGATTCATGGGCTTTGGATCAGGACCCCACTGATGACGGAACCTGTGCTGATAAAGTCCATAGAGGTCCCTTTTGGGTAGGACAGGAGGAACTGCTTGGAGTCTCATCCCAGCTGCATGACAGTGGGAGCAGGATCAGTCTGGGATCTGTTCCCTTTATCTCCTAGATCATTGCCAGGACATCACACCAATAAGTCTGAGGGCAAACAAGTATGTTTCTTCTAGAGACAGCCTGGATGGCAGGGCACCCTCCAGGCTCTGTTTGCTTGATGCCAGTGCCAGGCTCAGAGCAGGTTTGCTCTAAGCTGTTCTCACCAGTTGTTTCTCAAGATGTACATCTCCCTCCTGTTCCCTCTGCCGCTTCTTGCCATCCTTTCCCTTTGGAGGGTCTCATTTTCCTCCCGGTACAGCTCTCCTGGGCTCCCTGCCCTTCACCCTCACCTCTGGAGTGCTTCCATCCCTGCTCGCCGTGGCAGTCACTGCCAGCCTCAATGCAGCACCAGCCCTCTGGAGCACTGCGGGGTGGTTCATCGTTGCGCTGCTGTTTGCAGCACTGCTGGGGCTTCCCCATCGCTTCTTAGCTAGGGTTTGACTAATCTTGTTCTTAGGGAAGCACAGTGGGCCAGGAAATAGCTTTTGGCAGCTGGTGTCATGCCTCTAGGGTATGCATCTGTGTCTTGGATAGGGAGTTATGTTGTCCTTGATGAAGAAACAGTGGGAGATGGATTATCCTGCAAGTTTGCTGACAGGAACTAATCAAACGTGCTTGACAGCTAAATGAAGTTGCCCGTCAGTGTTATTTTATTTTCCATTGTATTTTCTGACCAGTCAAGAACGTTCCCGTGTCAATGAAGTCTAGGAGATCCTGCAGCAGAGTGCAAGCATTGGGATTCACGCTTAGAGGGAATTCTCACATTAGTTACAGAATGGTGCCTAAGGGCAGTCTACCTGTGGATGCTAGAAACTCAAAGAGGATCCACAGTTACCATGACATCTCTGCAGCTCAAAGGGATGTAACTTTTGGGACACTTCATTAAAAGTCCTGAGCAGTTTACTTGTCACTTCTAGAAACACTCAAATCTGCTTTCATCGATGACTGCAACAGGAACAGCTGGATGAGTAAAGGAGTTAGGATGGCGGTATTTCCAAAGCAAATTAACCGTGAAGACACTTAGGAAAGGTGTAGATACTTACTGTTTGGGTTTGGTGTGGGGAAACTGAGGCAAAAGGAGTGAAGGGATTACCCAGAGTCATTCTGGACATCTGCCAGAGGAGGATGTAAGCACAGGCATTCGGGCTTCCTGACACTTCTTCAGGCTGAGTCTTTTCCTTGAGATCATGTGGTGTCCAGCTGGCAATTACCCTGCTTTGCTCCCAAGAGCCTCTTTTTCCACTCTCACTAGAAGGAAGCTAAATCTGAGCCTACTAGAGCTGCCCTCTTGGCCACATGGCATCCTCACAGCATTGGGTGGTGCCACTGCTGTGTAGTACAGTGCTTCAGGCATCTCCATGTAGCGTGGAGAGGGAGGGACACATCTGTAGGCAGCCTGGGGCTGGGAGTAGAAGGTGTCACTCTGTGGGGCAGTGGGTACCAGCTGTGATGTAGTAGGCCATACCTGGAATCACTTGCAGGGTTGGGAAGGACCTGTATAGTCTCCAGAGAGAGCCTCCAAGGGATTCTGTTGTCCCCTTCAAGAAACACCTGGTGTCACACTAGAAGCTCAGCAGCAGGTTCTCAGCCATCACTAACTACCTCAATGTTTCTTTCTCCCAGTTGTCACAGACGAAACCCTGAGCTTCATCCAGAAAAGCCGACGTCTGCTTGTTGTCCTGAGCCCCAACTACGTCTTGCAGGGGACACAGGCCCTGCTGGAGCTCAAGGCTGGCCTAGAGAATATGGCCTCCAAGGGCAACATCAAAGTCATTCTAGTGCAGTACAAAGCCATCAAGAAGAGCAAAGTGAAGGAGCTGAAGCAGGCCAAGGCGGCCTTAACTGTCATTAAATGGAAAGGCGAAAAATCCAAGTTCCCAAAGGGCAGGTTCTGGAATCAGCTGCGGGTGGAAATGCCAGTGAAAAAAATCGGCAGGAGTCTGAGCCTTGAGAAACTCATACGTATCCCTGAAAAATGTTTGACACCATCAGAAAACAAAACAAAACAAACCCCAAAAAGCCACAACTTAGGCCAGGCAGTGGAAAGGAACTCAGCGTGTTTCCCAAGCAGTTCAGAGGACAGTGATGCCTCCATGCAGCTTTTCTGCTGCCCTGGCGGTAGAGAGACCAAAGATGCATATGCCTTGCCTCTGCAGATGCACATCCTTGTCATCAACCATACAAGCCCTGGGCTCAACATCTAAATTTGGGCTATTCAGGTGGGATGCAGCCTTCACTTGGAGATAGCTTAGTATTTGTACAGGCCAGTACTCCTAGATGCAGTTCCTCTGGGACCTTTGTTAGCATCCAGGACAGAGTTCCTTTCCTCTCCTAAGTGGCTTCACTCCTTCCTGGTTGTTGGTCCCAGTTGCAGAGGCTGGGGAACAGTTTGAAAGGTGGCTCCAATACAGAACCTTTCATACATGTGCCAGGTATATAGTCCTGATCATTCTTCAGTGGGAGGAGTGTAGACTCTTGAGGGTTCTCATCTTTTGCTCCCTGCATTTCTGGAGGAGCAGGTACGTTGAGATAGTTTGGCAATGTGAAATGGCTGTTACAAAAGCATTTAAAAAACCCAAACCCCAAAAAACTCTGCTAGGTGATATTTGTATTGTAGCATTTCTACTAATGAGTGGTTAGTCTCTGGGACTTTGCAGTCTCCTGAGTATCCCAGATTCTTCAGGGCTGTAATGCTTGTAGTCCAGGGGAAATGTCTCATTAGTACGGGCCATGGAGCATGTCTGAGAGATGCTTCTTTGCTGAGTAAACTCAGGGACTTCACAAGCAAGTACCCCAATTTACTACTGAAGCCACCTACTGTCTCTGTGCTGCTGGCTGGGGGAAAGCATCGTGCAAGGCGCTGCCAAGACCTCTGGGGTGACAGTGGATGTATGTCCAACTCCCCAGGAGAGCCTACAGACTTGTTTGAACTTAATAAAAACTACTAGCTCTGTCTAGCTGGGTAAGACTATGAGGAAAGGCTGAGAGACTCGGGGTTGTTCAGCCTGGAGAAGAGAAGGCTCCAGGTAGACCTTATTCCGGCCTTTCGATACTTACAGGGGGCTTATAAGAAAGATGGGAACAGACTTTTTAGTAGGGGCCTGTTGCAATAGGACAAGGGGTAGTGGTTTTAGACTAAAAGAAGTTAGATTCAGACTAGATTTAAGGAAGAAATTTTTTACAGTGAGGGTAGTGAAACACTGGAACAGGTTGCCCAGGGAGGTGGTAGATGCTGCATTCCTGGAAACATTCAAAGGTAGGTCGGACGGGGCTCTGAGCAACCTGATCTGGTGGAAAATCTCCCTACTGGTTGCAAGGGTGTTGGAGGAGATGACCTTTAAATGTCCCTTCCATCCCAAACTATTCTATGATTGTATGAAGCTTCAGTGTTCTCTGCCTGGGTATGAACAATTTCACCATTCATAATTCAGGACTCAGGTTTAACCTAGCCTTGGCATTACAAAGCAAGTCTCTGCCCAACTTATTTCCCGCCCAGAGTTGCAGAACAGAGGATGTATCTCAGCTTCTGCAACCGACCTTTCACAAAATGGAAATATAAAAATAACCCACTAAGTACCAGCCCTTGCTTCAGTGGGAGACAGCAGGCATAGGAGAGGGCCTGGTGAGTTAACCCCTGGCAGACAGGCTTTTCAGACCCAGGAGGTGAGCATCCCTTCCCTTGTACGACAGACCAAAGCACGGTGGGACCCTGGCATTGACTGGTACTGTTGTTCACAATGTTTCCACATAGAACTACAAGCTCTGGGGGTGTCTTCATACACCTGTAGCTCCCAGTGCGAGGACCTGCCCACTTAATTGTGGAATTTAGTGTTACGCACACTAAGTGCATGCTTATTTGTCGTTGATAATGTTTGTTTCTGAGTCACCTCTGACTCATTCTTTCACTCTGTTGTCTTCCAGCGGGTGAAGCACATCCATTCATAATGGTATTAAAAAAGGCACTACAATTTGGAGTCTGTGTGCTGTTCACCTGGCTGAGCAGGGAGGTTTAAGGGCATCGCAGTAAACAGCCCAAGATTAAAGGTGTGGGGCTGAATCCTAGAGCAGTGAAGCCTCTTGCTCTTAGTATCTCATGATTAATGATGTTATTCCAGGGCAGCGGGGAGCCGCAGCCATCTGTGCCACTGGGCAAGTACTGTACAAATGTGGAACAAACAGAACTTCTTTCTCACCTTCCTCTTCATCCTACCCACCCCAAGTAGGCTTTGCTTTAAGCAGATCAGATTGCAATCAGCTTCACTGAAGGTAGTGGAGCTCCTCATCTGCTTAGTTTATATGAGAATAGCACCCAAAACCAGGCTCAACTTTGTGAACCTATTGCGACCATGTCGTTTTGCCCACCTTCACCTTTTTGTTTGTGTTTTCAGCGTCTCGGTAATTGGCTGCCAGATCTGCAGGGAGAGGGAAGGCCCTGAGGCTAAAGCAGAACTGTGTTGGATTCCAATTCGATTTTTAAAAAAGTGACTCAAAACAGCACATAAATTTAGTTACCATCCCAGAGCTTACCACATCACATCTCACTTTTGGCTGAGGTACGAAGAGAACTTCCGCTGACGTTTTAGTAAGTTATTATTTTAGGAGGTTAAATCCACCTAATTTATTTTGCTGGGTTTATTCAGAGAGTTTTCCAAATAAATAATAGACTGGGACTTTCTCTGGCATGCATTGCAGTAGCCTTCGGTGCCATCGCAATCCCACAACAGGATTACTGAGAGACATCAGCAGAGCACCCACAAGGCAAAAGGTGCGATGGTCTGAAAGGGGCCCAAGAGGTCCCGAGGGAGCAGTGTGCAAGGGGTGGTGCTGGAGCAGGCTCTGCTCCCCCAGGAGCTTTACCACTGGCTTTGCCGGGAGCTCTCAGGCCAGGGGTGAAGCCCAGTCCCAGTCATAATGTAGATCTGCAAAGCACCTCGGATGTGCCTGCCATTTCATCCTGTGCCACATGTGGTTTCCATTGTGGAATTCTGTCAGAGCATCTGTCTAGTTCAGTTGATTCATTTCAGTTTCTGTGCTCTAACCTAGTGTTTAGCAATACGCAGTTCATATAAAGTTCTTCATTGTTATTTCATGGGGAAACAGCATGGCACAAACTGGAAAAAATACCTCCCCACCCGCCCCGTGCCATTTGATGTTGAACGGCTGGTCCAAAGTTTTCCCTTCTGTTTCCTGTATGTTTTGTGGTTTTGGTCTGTGAAGTGTCAGTATTATTTTATTTTGCTTTTCAATAAAACATTTTCACTTCTGCATTTCAGTCCTTGTGCATTTCTCATAAGTATCATTTTCCTCCCCATTGCATCTGCAAAAGAAAGATGACTGTGTGTAGTCCAAGCATCAAGATCATTTGGGGACACCTCATTGTGGGGGGGGGGGGGAGCATTTTCCTGGCTGTTTCGTGGCGTGCCCGCAGAGATCCTGAGGCACCATCGCTGCTACCAGAGCCATGCAAGCAGAAACACAATGATGTGCAGCATTCAAATGTCACCCAGCAGTGGATGTGCACACACAGAAGGTCTCTGACCTGAACAGTACTCACTCTGCAGTCATGAGATAGAAAGATGGGAAGGAAACACCATCCTCTTGATAGACCAAGCCAGAATGTTGAACAAGTGTCTTGGAAATCTGCCCTAATCACAGAAATGAAACTCACTCTTAGGCTGCTTTGCCCATCACCTTCCAGGTAGTTGGGTAGAAAAGGTTCATTCAGCACCATATTTTTTCATCCAAGCCATTTTCTTGCCTTTTCCCCTTATTTGCGTGCTAGGAGGTAAGTTGAGAGAGAGAGCCTAGCACTTCCAGACCAGTAGAGCAATGAATAATTGTCACGATCTATGGATTCGGAGTCATCTGTGGATTTGGGGTCTGTGACCCCTCAGCTTTTATTGGGCTGGGACAAATGTATGGCTCTTGCAGTCCTCTGTTATATCTCTGGGGTGCATTAGGGTAGGAGACATAAGTAAACCAACAAAAAAATGCAGTGTCCTTCATAACCATGTAGTACAGATGGAATTTATTTAGTATAAAGCAGATATCCAAGAGTATCAAATTCCCAGCTCTGTTGGTACCCAAACCCCTGCAGTGTCGTTGCTCACTGTCCCACCCTGTCCTGTTGGTGTCACAGGGAGGGACCATCCTGCCTGGAGACTGTGAAGTGGCCAGTCAGGATTTTTCATAAGCTGAGATTACATTGTAAACTGAACATCCCAAGGTATCCTGGTCAACCAAGTCTAAATGCATCCCTTTCTCAGAAATAAAAACTATCTTCGGGAATTTGAGCATTTTCTCTGCCAAAAAATATTGAGTCTCAGAAAGTGTTGCAAATTCAAAACTGGTGAAAGAAAACCATCACTGTCAGCTCAATCAAAACATTTCATTTCAGCAGTGTTGGAATCACTCACATTAATTGAACCTGTGCTTTCTGAGCAGGCAGGTAGAACGGGTGACCTCCCAGGGGCTGCTCCTGCCTGTGTTTCACTGTGATTCTGTGATTCCAGTTTCAAAAGGAAAGACCTTTCAAACAAGCAAAGGGGCTTTTCCTTTCACAAAATGTTGAAGCTTGGCTGATTTCAAAACAGATCTCAATCGGTTATGGAAAGGTTTGAATGAGGTCTGGACTCAGTAAATTGGGAGCTTGCTGCCAATTCTTTGTGCCTTTGAGATAGGGTGGTAAGAACATTTTGTGGTGTTAAGTGACAATTCTGACAGTACTGACTGTCATCTACTTTTCGTTTCAATGAATCAGTATGTGTCAGGTGGGGAATTCCACCCAAACTGTATACAAGAAAAACATACTCCAAAGAGTTTGATTTTAATCTTAGTATTATGTTAAAGAACCAAAGAGTGCCTTACTTTCTCCATTAGGATATTATTGTTTAATCCTTTTTCCTATCCCAAGTTCTTGGTCCCGAAATAATCTAATGATGACGAGTTTTACAGCTAGTTACATAGCTGAAAAAAAAAGTATTGCTCTGTACAGTATTTAAATCAGATTCATCCAGGTGCAATACAGTGCACCTTCTGCTGCGAGATAAGGAAGGAGAGAGCCAGGTGCTGGAAGAGCAAAAGACATTGCCATGGCAGGGAAGGAGCGGTATTTTTATTTATATAAAAGACCAGTGTTCCACCGGCGGGGAGGGAGAGGAGTCTCCAGACTGAGGAATCGGGGTTTTAGCAGTGTAGAAGGCAATGGAAGCAGCAGGTAGCTCTTCTCCCCAGAACAGCTTTTTGCAAGACATTCCTGCAGGCAGGTTTTTTCTCTCCGAGTGTGCAAGCTGATGCTCCAGTAATCCCTTTCCTGCTTGAACACCACCTTGTCCTCAGGTCCCCCCCATCTCAGGCACCCACACTCAGTAAGTTGTTTTTTAAAAAACTTCTTAAATTTTTTTACAGTTCTGTTAATCAGCTTGGGTTAATTTGTTAAGTGCCATAGCCCTGTTAACTTCCATCCTTTCCACTGCTCACCCATTAGCCATGACACCTTCAATATGCTTACTGCATCCCAAGCCATAAATGGAAGTCCAAGGACATCCTTCAGATTTGCTGCTTTTTAACATTCATAATGAAAGAGATGCAGCCCTTGCCTGGCACTGTTCCAGCTAAGCATCTTGCTGAGCTTTACAAACTGCAATTAATCCCCAGAAATGCTTTGAAGGACAGTATTCTCATCCTCCATCATGGCTAGGGGAACTCATGGAAAGGTTTAAGGCTCACATTTTTGCTTTCTGAGTTTGGAGGCTTCCATTTCTAGATGAGAGAGCGTGAGAGAGAGACGTGTGGGTCTGGGCAGGTGTTTCCCAAACAAGACCTGCCTTTTACCAAGAGCCTGCATTTCCCTGGGCAGGAGTGGTGCTGCGTAGGGCAGGAGTCAGAGTACAGTCCTGGCTCATCCTGCCATCCTGGCTTGTTTACCATCTCAGCCTTCTCAAAAAACCCCTGCAAAGCAAAAATGCTGCTATTGCTCCTGCAGTCCCTGCCAGCAGGTGCGTGGGCAACTCAAAAGTCACTGGGCTTGTGCCAGGTTTCCCTCCGTGGGAAGGGAGGAGCTGTGCAGGTATGCCACCAAACAGCTTCCTTCAGCTTTTCTCTCCCCACTCCCTCCCCCTTGTGCATCCCAATTCCTCTGTCCCTGCACTCTTAGATACCACCGAAGCCGTGTTTGACTTCATCCAGAGGAGCCGCAGGATGATTGTGGTCCTGAGTCCCGACTACTTGACGGAGAAGAGCATCAGCCTCCTGGAGTTCAAGTTGGGCATCATGTGCCAGAACGCCATCGCCACCAAGCTCATCGTGGTGGAGTACAGGCCGCTGCAGTGCACCCACCCCAGCATCCTCCAGCTGAAGGAGTCTGTCTCCTTTGTCACCTGGAAGGGGGAGAAGTCCAAGCGCTCTGGCTCCCAGTTCTGGAAGGCGTTGCGGCTTGCCCTGCCGCTGCGCAGCCTGAGCGCCGGTGCCGGCTGGAACGAGAGCTGCTCCTCCCAGTCAGACATCAGCCTGGACCCCGTCCAGAGGAGAAGGAGCCGGTTGAAAGGGCAGCCCAGCCCACAGGGCGCCACGGCAGGGACTCTTGTTCCCGGAGGGATGGCCTCGGCCCCTGAGTCAAAGGCCAAACACCGAGCCAAGCACTTCTTGACATGCCAGTGTTGTGGGACCTATTGCAACAGCGGCAGCAGACTCAAGCGCAAGCATCGGGCTGTGGCTGAGCCCCGGTGGGACGCTCATCTCTGCAAGCCAGGCTCGGGTGGGCCCATGGTGCAGGGGGGTCAGAGCAGGAGTCGACCCGAGCCCCCGCCAGCACAGGCTCCTGCTCTTGCCCTCTGCCATTACAGCGACCTGTCAAACAACAACGACTTCTACGTACTCTAGCCAAGAGGCTGACGGTGTTGCGGGTGCTAGGCCAGAAAAGAAACTCACTGCAGCCTCAACTAAGATATTTTTCTGATGTCACGGGCTCACATGGTGTCAGTCACCATCAGTCCCGTGCCAGCATGAAGGACTGCAGCAGTATCACTGGTGCTGGTGGTCTGAGCCGGGGACCTGCAGCCACACACAGAGCAGCAGCTGGGGGCTGCCTGCCCGGGTCTTTCTCCTGAATTGAAATTGCCAAGTGGAGCTAAAAATGTGTTTCTCTGGCATTGCTTATCCCCCCAGCTGTGGTCGTGCTTGCTGCAGGGCTGCTGGTGGGGTCCAGTGCGGGAGGGCAGGTCACCAGCCGGGGGACAAGAGGGAGGGAGGGGGGAGAAGCCGTGTTCCTGGCAGTAACCTTTGAGAAGGGGGAGCAAGCCTGCATTTTGCAAAGGATAAAACTCTGCTAATGGCAATGGGAGCTCACACCAGCGCAGGAGTGCACCGTGCAGCATGGTGCGTTATCCACTGTGGTTTAAATGAACTTGGTCAAAAGTCTTCAGACAAGTCTCTTCTCTCTAAATAAACAGATTTCTTTAACCTGCTGTTGTTACAAGTGCCATGGGAACTGGTAAATGCTAGAGCCTTGTTCACCAGGTGGTGCCTGGGGTGGTGGTTTGCCCAGGCTGGCTGACGTCCCCACCTGCTCCCAGTGCTTGCAGTGGGCTCCTGGGCTCGGTCCCTCTCCTGGCTCCACCATATGATGAATTTGTTCTGGCAGTTGTGTGGCCTTTCACGCAGCAA
Source organism: Falco naumanni (assembly GCF_017639655.2). Lineage (NCBI taxonomy): Eukaryota > Metazoa > Chordata > Aves > Falconiformes > Falconidae > Falco > Falco naumanni. The sequence continues at coordinate 16,985,004 of NC_054066.1, read as the reverse complement.
GAAAAAAAAAATCATTACAAACCTATGGAAATATGATTTTTAAAATGCCCTGAGTAGTCAATGAGCTCAGGAATAGGAGTAAGGCCTCAAACACTCACAGAAAACCTCAGGCGCTGAAGCTGAGGGGTCAAAACTCAACCACACTTCATTAAATAACTGAAAGAGCCTTTGAACAGTCAGTCTCCCTGGGGCTGCCGTTTCATCAGTCCATTGAGATGGCTGTCAGCAGTGTTTCCCACTCTTCATCTGCAATGAAAACTTCATTTGCCTCATTCCACTTTGTAAAATTACTTCTCTCCCCACCAAGGAAGGGTGCTAATCCTGGGAGCCAGCTGGCCACCTTCAGCTGATGCTCAGACCCAGTAATACGCTGCATTTGTTTTCTTCCCCTGAGACAAAAACATGCTCTCCTTCACCACTCTGGTCTGTCTTGGTGTTGCCTCTCAGGCTGGCAAGTAATTATTTTTCTTCTGCTTTTGAAACATGAACCGAGCCCTTGGGGTACAGGGTCTGCGGCCCCCAGGACAGGCCCTTATCTGATGTCCTCAGGTGCAGCCATAATGAAATTGCTGGGGCTGTGAGGAAGGAAGGGGCCACATCTCTCCACTTTTAATGGTGCTGAAGCCCAGTTATAATTCACACGTCACTTTCCTTCCTCAGCAGCCTCTCTTCCCCAGTATTGCCCTGACTTTTTCAATCCTTTCCTTCTGAGATCAAGCACAGATGACGGCTCTCCTGTTACAAGAATCTGAGCTGAATCCTAACAGCCCTGCTGCAGCAGACCGAGAAAATAGAAACCAAAAAACCTGCTGTTGAGTCAATGTAAAAAAACATCAGGGCAACCCCCACCACCACCTAGTAGGAATTAGAAATTCAGAGTCTAGAGAACTCTCCAGGCGTGGATTTCTCTGTAATTTCAAGCAGACACATTGTAAGTGGCTCAGAAAAGTTTTGTCTGTGTGTGCATTTTCACTGATCAAAGAGGAGGAGCAGGAATGAGATACTTGGAAAGCAAGTTGATAAATTGCAGAATGCTTTGTGACAAATAATCAAAATACCATTAAATAGTTAAATGGCTCCAGTTGCTTACAACTAGATGTGGGATGGTACTGTCAATGAGTCCGGTAGAGCTGAAAACACAAGCTACAAAATACAAATAATTTGTAATCAATCAACCTCCAGAGTCAGAATATTTGTTATTTGTTGGCATTTAAACAGCTTTTATTTACAGACTTTGCCCTTATTTAACTATGGTGGTGTCTCGGTTGACTACATCAATCCAAAGATACAGGTAACAACAGCTGGAACTTCTAACAGATGTACAGAGCGGCCATACCCAGCCTTTCTGGGCAAACTGTCAGCTCTTCATGAAAGAACAAATGCAAACTGGTAAGGGCCATTGCTTCTGTTGCTCCAACAGAGCTAATGCAATTTTACCACTCCTTTTCCTACCCACCAAACGGACCCAGAGTTTTGGTTGCTGTCCTAACAAATACTGAGATGTGGTGGATTTCACTGTGTGCAGGGACTTTGCCCCCAAGTCCAAGGTCCCAGAGCCCAAAGGCACATCGTGCTGGATGGGCTATCTCAGCAAGGACACAGGGGGCCAAACCCTAGAACCAATTTCTTTTGTATTTATCTCTCACCCTGAGCATGTTGCGTAGCAATACCTGCAAGTGCCAGCATGAGGTCCTGCTTTAGGGCCAGGGCAAACTCTTTGCAGTTGATTTCTGCTCTCTGAAAATCAGTTAAAATCTGTTCATGTCCCATCTGACACTGACTGGTGCAGATGGGCTGTAGTCACTGCTCTTCTCTCTGACACACATGTATTTGTCAGCTGTATAAAAAAATGCAAACATCTCCAAAATTAAGTCAGCACAATACTATAATCCCCTTCACCCCACCCAGTCCTCTCAAGAGAACCATTCAGAGGGGAGCAGAATTAGTATATATGGAGAATTTCTACCATACCCTAATGATAAACATTCATACAATGTTGTATATCCTACCTATGTCACGCAACGGTACGAGGCCACCAGATCATAATGTGCAGAGCCATTTGTACAATATTTCTACTGTTATCTAGCTGTTTTCAATCTGTGGAAGGTTGGTGGTGTCATGAAGACACTGAACAGAGCTAGCTAGGCAGTTAGGGGACACAGGCAAGTCACTTAGTCCATTTCAACATCAACCTGTCTTCAGTGATTGCAAAGCTCTGGTACCCAGGAGATCTTTCCCTAGCAAGTCCTACTGGCCTTGCAGATGATGGGCTGTTCCTCACATCTGAAATGTTGGGTGAATCACTAACCCGCAAGAACTTAAACAAATTCTCTTCCTAACATCAACAAGATTTTTATTCTCATCTACTACACTAAGATGCTGATCTCAGAGCATCTGATTTAAGTGTATTTATAGCAGACATTTTCCCAAATGGTGACAAGATTGTGAAGGAACCAACAGATGCCATAAATAGGGAAAAAATGTTTCAAACCTTTAATCCTTGCTCCACATTTATATTTTTTTCTCCCATGGTTGATTCACCACAAATATCTGTGAAGGGCAGCACCACCTCTCGGATGGTGTCTGCCCAGTACGACATATACGTCAGTATAACCCAGAGCCATGTCAGGCAGGGGAGACCATACGAGGTCATGTATGCAGGAGGGTGCACCCATAGCACGGAGCTGCAGCCTGGGAGATGGAAGTGCTCCCTGCTCATCACCCAGGCACTCGGCCTCACCTGGCACCCAGGAGAGCGCAGTGCTGTTCTGGAAATGCATGAGTTAAAACACTGACGCAGGAGTGAGGAGAAATGAATGAACGACCCCATAGCTGCCTGCAGAAAAGGCAAGGTTTGACTCTTGTTCATGCTATGTACCATTACTGGTCATGCTGGGGAGAGGTAAAAAGACATAATAAATGAACCACAGGCCCCTTTTGCGAAGATGTTAATGAGACACATAAATGTCACAGAATGGTTTATAGAATTATTAATTCTTCATAATACCAGTCATGGTGATGGCCAGGCATCGGGGGACACAACATTTACACTCATATGCCTGTAATCAGGCTAATGATTTGTACTTTAATAAAACAGATCTGCCACAAAAGCATTTGGCTTCAAAACATCAGTTTTCCAAATCAGCAGTATTTGTCCAAGTGAATAATCAGCCTCACCCTTAATAGGACGCCTGATTGTTGTTTTGCCTGGTTTTTGCTTCCAGACAGGGTTCTTGTTCTACCTTCCTTCCCCTGCTGCAGCAAAAAGACTTCTCAGGGATTTTTCTGTCCAGGGGGGTATTTGCACGGTGTTGCCAAATCAGCTGGCAACCCATTGCCCATGAAAGGTTTGTGTTCAGGTTTTCCAAAAGGTTTTCTTCCTTTACTTTGCTCTTTACTAATGTTCACACCGCAGGCGGCAGAGATGTCTCTCCTGGTGCCTGGGCTGCACAAGGAGGTGAAGTGCCTGATCCACCACTACTCACTGCTTCCCACTGACTCTTTCCTTCATGCCACCACACGTCAGTGGGGAACCAAACTTCATTGCTTGTCCACTCCAACACCTTTTCCAATGAGGTGTTATGGCTGAGGTGCCCCCTGGCACTCCACTGGCATGATCTTAGACGAATTTTTTTATTACGCTGCTCTATATCTGCTTGGGGCCAGTTCATCAGGCAAGCCAGATCACGTTGCATGCTTGGTGAAGCGGGAAATAGCGATGACAGACAATCTTTGTGCCATCTGCCACGGTTATTAGCAAGTGATATTTTATTTATCTCCAGATCAGTCATGAAGACACTGACTCCCATCAGAAACATGTTCAATGACAAGTTCTCATCTTTTGAGATCTATAGGTTAATGGATGAAGAACTAAAAACCTGATGTTAATCTGCACATGGTGATGCTTACAAAACACTACCACATCTATGTACCCACAGTTACCAGCCAAGCTGGAAATACTATTGATGGGAAGAAGTCATTAGGGAATATCTGCTCCCATCGAGCTATGTTCACTGGCTACTAACTAATTACACGGACCCTTGAAATTCCATATGCGGGCAATTCCATATTGACCAGTCTGGGAATGACCCTGCAGTGTCCCATACAGATTCACAAAGAACTTGAATTTCCCATTCACAGAAATCCTATTATTTTGAGGGTTTTTTTCCTCCTTTCCTGTCATCAAACAGAACACAAATAGCACAAGATGACATCAAAATTTTGCATGACATTTTCTTAGCAATTTATATCCATAGCAAGTGGAAAATATTTGATTCCCATTTTAACTTCTATTCTTTTTAACATAAACATGTTTCGAGAAGTTTTTTAAGCAAAGCTCAAAATATGCTGTACCAAGAGTGTCAAAAACATGTTGGCATTTCACTCTGTTTTGCTTACAGCATGCTTTGTTAAGACTAGTCCCTTTTAGAACATTTCAGCTTAAATGAAAACAGTGTTTTCCTTTGAAAAACAGTTTCCAGTCTACACACACCATCAGATCTGCACTGGTTATTGAAGCTGCACTTTTCTGCACATTGGCCCAGCATTCTCAGTTTTCAGCATTTGCAGTTTCCCAATCTTCTAAGATGTATTAAAGAATTAGGACAGAGATGCCATGGGCTCCTCAACCAACCCCCTAGCAATTGAAAAGCCTCCAACTGTATTCTTAGAGCTAGCTGGAAAAAATCAACACGTTTGCATATCAGATTGTATCAGCTCTTCAAATCTCACTCATGTTTCTGTATCAGGTCCAAGAACCTGGCTGTGGATAGTGCCTTAATACCTCTTTTCTCCTATATATTGCCAACACAAATGGAGATGTCTCTGAAGACAGTAATCCATGCCTTCTGCTTTGCTCACACTCTTTCAATGCACACTGTTGCCAGTGAAATAAAATTCTGCTCCACTCATGCTTACATTTTAATTGCATGCTCCTTTCTGGAGGCAGGCAAGAGTAACATCTACCGTTTTGTTTCACATCTCTGCCTCAAAAGCATCTGCTCCACTTGTGGTGATGCACGAGAGAGCAGCTGCTTGTTCCCATTCAGTACCAGCCTCACTGTACATGTCATTTACCTGCATTTAACACCCTGATGGCATCAGATAGCACTTCAGACTCACTCACTATACTTTTCAGATTTGCTTACATAAAAAAACCCCCAACAAATATATCAGCTGGTTTTTAATCCATCTCGCTGTCTGCTCAGCTAACCCACGCTGCCTGAGCTTACCTGTGAGGACATCATGGGAGATAGTGCCAAAAGCCTTGCTGAAGTCAAGGTAGACAACATCCACCACAATCCCCTCATAAACCCAGCCAGCTGTTCCATCCTAGAAAGCTATTAAGTTGGTCAGGCATGATTTCCTCCTGGTGAATCCATGTTGACTACTCCTGATAACCTTCCTTTCCTCCACATGCTTTGAGATGACCTCCAGGATGAGCTGTGCCCCCAGCTTTGCAGGGATGGAGGTGAGGCTGACTGGCCTGTAGTTCCTCTGTCATCCTTGCTCTTTTTGAAGACTGGAACAACATTGGCTTTCCTCCAGCCCTTGGGCACCTCTCCTGTTCTTCATGACCTGCAAAAGATGACGGAGAGTGGCTTAGCAATAACATCCACATCTATTTTGGCTGGTCTCATCCACTCCAGCAGCACAATCCTGCCAGTCCTGGTTCATAAATGCTCAGTTGGTCTACTTTTTTCCAGCATTTGGCACAAAGCTGGACCTGAATGGAAAAAAGTGAGGGCATTTGGGCTATGCCATCATCTATTTACTATCCAGCTCCCCAGATAACCCCATATAGGGCTGCTTGATTAATGCTGGGTGCTAGTTTCCCGCTTGCTTGGCTTCGTGCTCTCCTTTCCCTTGAAGTTTTCAAGGGTACAGTTTAATAAGTGCCAATAGTATCAGCAGAACCCATTCATATCACACTAACTTTGCTTCTTTTGAGACATATGGAAATAGATCCAAGTAACCGGGCTATGTCACCATTTTCCCTGGGGACATCTTGCACCTGTTTTGCTTTGTTCTTATCAGTGAGCCAGACTTCTCCCACATGGCCCCCTCCTCACTCCTGCCAAGCTCCTATGCACAGACATCATTGGGAAGCTGTCCAGAGCTCACTCCAAATCTAACACTTTGCTCAGTCTGGCTCAACTGCTTGCAAACTCCTTTTACATTAATTTTATGCCAAGGGGGGACCCAAGGTCACCACCTTGTAAATTAGATCAAGATGATTTAGCTTCCCACCCTCATTTCTAATTTAGCTACCTGTCTTTCTTGCCTGTCTCTATCTGAAGCTTCCTGATAACCATTGTCATGCACACAAACAGCATCCAAATATTTCCAGCTGCTCTGCACACCAGCCTGACTATTAGAGGGAGACAGACGTAGCAGGTGGTTGAGACTCGCTGTCTGGCTGTACTCCAGCCTACCTGCTTGCTTGCTTTCTCTCACTTACTCCTCACTGAAATGTACAGCTTGCCTCCTGCCCTTTTATACCCTCAGCTACAACAGTATCTGGACAATTCAGTCCCTAGCATATTCTTTCTCTGCATCCTCCACAGGTAAGGAAGTGTGTGCCAGGCGCTACACAGATGTCAGGAGACACCTTATGCGCTAAAGAGGCTTTACACTTACTTATTTTGTGTGATCTCAGCTGCCATACGTAGCCTGACAGTAAACTTCCTGAAGGTACACTAAGTCTCACTAGTTTGGCCCCTACGTACAGCAAAGAGGTCAACATAACAGATGCTTTGGAGCAGTGACTTCATTAGCAAGCGTGGTCCAAATCCATGTGCAGATGCGTCTGCCAGTCACCAGTGTAACGCTGGAGCATCCAGATCTGAGAAGCCTGCAGGCTGTCACCTCCTGTCACCAGCTCTTTCAGTATGGTGGGTAGCTTATATTTAGTCTCTAGTAGGTGATGTCGTGAAAGAAGATGCAACAATGAAAGGTACAGCAGAGAAAATAAATCACATCATTCCAATTAAAAAAATGTACTCATCCTGGCATTTTCAATTGCACTTCTATTTATGATAAATTTAATAGTTTGGATTTTTTGAAATGCAGTAGTTAGCAGGCAAAGAGCAGGTTTCCAGTATAGTACTACGAAGTGGAACTGTGACCACTCATTTAATAGACTAAAGGTAACCCCTACTCTCTGTTTAGCCAATGCTTTTACAGAAACACTAGAATAATAAGAGCAACTTGCCCAAAAGCAAGCTCTAGGGCTATTGTTGAGAATTCACAGCTGCCTGGCTGACACCTTAGCAGCATTCCCCATTAGTTGCTGTCACCCTTATCACTCGATTGGAGTAACTGCTGCATTATATGATTTTCATTGCTTTCCTCCCAGGTTGGCATTTGGCCTTTCTTTTTAAATACCATATGCTGTAACATCCCTCCCCTTATAACTATGGATTGTTAGAAGCTCTTGCTACCTCTCATTCCTGGCTGAAGAAGCAGAGCAGACAGGATTAATACTAGACTAGTTACATTAATATTGTCCTTCATTTTTGAAAGATAGAAAGCACCAAATAATTAAGTAACATTGCTATCAGGTGACAAGGGAAATCTTTATAAGAAGTCCCACCTGTAGTAACTCCTTTACTGCCTCAAGCAACTCCCTTAAGGTTCACCCCTTTAACTAATCCGTCAATGCTTATTAATTACATCAGCTGTTTTTGAGGAATATCACTAGGCAAGCAAGCACTCACAGAAGTGATCAGGAAGCAGATCTGGGCTGAGGTATATCACCAAATGCCTGCTTTGGAAGCAGGAGGTGGAAGTGAAGGTTGCTAGAGATCGCTTTTTCTATGGATGACTACGGTAAAGTATGACTTATTATCTCCCTTAAGAAAAAAATATTGAGAGATGGGTATCTGAGTACTTCTAGATACCTTACCCTAGATAAACCTGCCCTGTTACATAAAGACTTCATTGCAGAGCAGAGATACAAATGTTGCATCCATTAAGCTTAGTTTGTTTAGTTGAAAAGCTGTTTCTCTATGGGAAAAACTGAAGGTAAATGTGCTGGTGCTTCTTTGACGCTTTCAAAATGAGCTCCTTTAAGTTTTGGGAGTCTAGGTTCCCAGTACTGCAGAGCTGGCTGAGCAAGGTTGCTCGTTCCTGTTACATGCCAGATGGATGTTTAAACTAGTGAGCTTAATAGTCCTTAGTGTTCTCTCTCCCTCTGCATTTATATGAAGTTAACCCTTTTTATGAAGGTCCCCTAGACTAGCTCTTGCAATGCACAGGCTATTCTGGACAATCTCAGTCTGGATCAATCAAAACCACTTTTTTTTTTTTTTTCCCTTCTTTTCTTTTTTTCTCCCCAGGCTATTTATTCCTCCCTTCTCTGCTGGCCTATTTGGTTTTGAAGAGGCACATGCAGAATCTTGCAAAAGCCTTGCACTGTGCTCATGACTTGCTCTGTGCAGAAGCAGTCAGATAATCAGTAATGATAAGTACATGTAAAATCCATAACCAGTCTGTACCTTTCCCACTGTGCCATCAGCTATAGCTAGTACAAGCTGATTAACACACTGGAGTCTATCACAGCTTTCTGAAGCGTCTGTGGAATGGGGGGGGGGAAATGTGAGTATTTTGTCCTGTTCTGCTTTTTCAGAGCTGTTTGATCTCCTACTATTTCATATATCAGAGTGAAGGGTTTTTTTGGTGTTTTTTTCCCCTCCTCTTTCTTCCTTGTCACCGGAGTCTTCTAACAACTGCGCATCCCTGTTAACTCTTGCTATGTTTCCAGGGCTGGACAATCATCTACAGAGATTAGTGGTGGTTTCTATAGATGGAGTTAGACAGTGCCCTTCAGGTGCAGTCTAAAAGGTAGGTTATCCTCATTAGAAATTCAGACAGCAGTTTGCACTTGCACTAAGCACACACCAGGAACATCAGTAGATGGCTGGCAGGGGTCCCTTCAGATGGAATGGCAGCATGGGGTTTGGCCATGGATGTCCTGCTCAGAGCACTTCTGCTGGCACCCACCTCTCGTGGGCACTGGGCTCATTCACCTTTCTACCACAGGACAGTACACCTTACCACTCCAATTAGACAACTCTTTTGAGATGTCTTGCTTGCTTTGGACACTCTTACACGGAGGCATCAGTTTCTATTGTGCGTATCAGGAGTGCTGCGATATTTGCTCTGTGCTCAGGATAAGAGCTCTTCTGGCTTCCCCCACCTATTTCACATGCAGATATACACACTTCAAGCTGTCCAGTGTATCTCAAGAAGCAGAAAGTATTTGCTAAAAATGTTTAGGCAGAAGTTATTTATGGCCTGGCACACATCAACACTGTGGCAGCCGTTATACAACGCTGCACAAAGAAGCCCTTATCTGGAGGAGCATACAGCCACTTTTACAGCCCACAAGTTACCAAGAGGCAGTCCTACTGACTTTTCAAGCAAATCCTAGGAATGTAAGGCCTGGACGTTCAATTTAGATGTCAAATCTTGTCAAGCAGGCTCTGCCAAGCTGCTTTCTTATGCCTCCCAATTCAAAAGGGGCTCTGGTAGAGAGGATCAGAAAATGCTGCGCCACTCCAAGGCATGGTACCTTTCCCCAGAAAGCCAGGGGTAGGTGAAGCAGGTCTCCCTAGCTGGAATTTAGTTCAAGATTATCATTATTCTCTCTCTCTACATTTTGTAGAAAGCATCACAACATCCTATAGAAGGGGAAGGAGATGGAGACTTACCCCTTGACTGACACTGGGCATACACCCACAGGGCTGGGCACAGAAATCTTATCTGGCTCACAACACACTTCACTGCTAAAGTCCATATCTAGGCTAGGTGGCTTTTGGCTCAAAGTCTCATAAAGGTATGGAGAGTTTATAAAACCCTTATTAAAAAAACCAACATCAAAACCTACTCAAAATTCAGTGCAAGGGAGATCTAGCCTTTTGTTCTGGACTATCTCCACCTTTGTATAGCTTTTTTGATTACATTTGTGGTCTCACGGGTGCCAAGCTGGGATCACACACGTTGGTTTCCCCTTCTCCAGCAGGTCACTCACCTTCTCAAGGAATTCAGATTGGTTTGACACACTTGCTTTCATCAAACCCTTGGTGGCAGGTCCTTATCATTTCATTATCTGTTTGGTACTAATGATGGGATGCTCAGTAATTATTCATGTGTCCTGGCTCCTGGAGAGGCTAATCTCCAGAGCCCCTCTCTGCACTCTTTTTAAGATAAGCATTACATTTGCCCTTTTCCACTCCTCTGGGACTTCTGCTGTCATCTTTGCCTTCTTGAATGTAATCACTAATGGTTTAGAGGTTTAGTTCAACTAATTCTTTAAGCACTCTAGGTGGAATTTCAGCAGCCCTTTCCAGCATGAATACATGGTGGAGTTTTTTATGTCTAGATATTTCTTTAAATTATTCTTCCACTATGCGCCTTTAGAGTAACCTATTCCCTTAATACAATTAAACATCTTAATTGCTTCATTAGAATTTACTTGTTTGCGGGAAAATAGAGTAAAATTAATTCTTGAGTACTTCAGCTTTGACATGCTTTTTTCCCCCTTTGCTCTTTGCCCCCACCAAGTAATGGGCCGGTAGCTTCATTTGTCAAGGTCTGTTCATCTTTCCCTTGCATCTCTACCTCCCTTCTTGTGGATGGCCAGGCCAAAGCACTGCCTTTTCAGGACTCTTCACAGAAAATTGGGCACAAAGAAACCTTCAGAGATGGAGAATCAGGTAGGATGTACACACTGATAACGCCTGTCTGCTCTTGGGAAAACCTTCATGGGACTGCAGGACTTTGTCAGCAGCACTGGGATGCAGATGGACAACTCTGAAGGTTTCTTGCATCTTCTTAAGCCAATTGTAGTGCTGCTAAATCTATCTCGGGTAGATTTCAGGAGTGTTCGACCAAACCTGTCTCTGTGTGTTACCTGGGTTCCCCAGGCTGAGGAGAACAGTATCCTCGGAGCTCATAACAAGGAGCCAGAAGAGCCTCATGCTGCCTCAGCTGTGACCAAGCCTACTCTGCAGACCTGGAACTTCCCAGTAATAACTATTTTTTTTTTGCCACTGAGGACACATCTCTACATGAAATGGGCATGAAACCAGCTCATTTAGATACATATATGGGAACTCAGAGGAGAACAGCTTCTGATTAACCCTTTTTATTGCTTCCCGGTGTTCCTGAGTTCTTCTGCAGGATGGCTATCAGCTGCTACTGTTCAGAAAAGAACTATAAATTTCTTTTCCTGATACTTTCCTATCTCTTGCAGCTGTCAAGAAGAGCTAAGGAACATGATCTGTGAAAATCAAGTGATTCCATTCTAGTTTTCCAGGTCTAAATCAATCAGTTATGAGCCACTAAGATTAGTTTCTTATTGCACATTAGTTTACTACTGATGTGCAAGAGACTATCAAACATCTGCTGCTGTGGTTTTCCTTCCTGCAAGCACTTGCCTGTTATAAGAAGGAAGATCTTAAACACTTGGTTATGGAACAGTTACTCCTATGTCTCTAAAGGGTCAAAAAACCAGGAAGAACGTTTCAAAATCATTGTTCTAGCCAATCAGTATTTTCAGGCCAATTAGAGTTTTGGATGGACTGCCTGCATTAGTTCACAGTCCTCAGGGATGGTAAAGCTAAGTGTGGATGGACGTCCGCATGCACTGTAGTTGATGGTGAATGCATGTAAACAGAGTTTGCCCATATAAGAGCAGCCCATGACTTACACATATCTTCTGGGTGTATCTACCTGTTTTTAAAACTAAGTTAGCAAGAGCAGGGCCATGCTCAAACTGTGCCCCCTCCGCCTTGCCTTGCTGGATGTCATCTAGTAACTGCTGGGGCCAGGGGCTCTCAGACAAGAGCACAAAATTTATACAGCAACTCACCTTTTGGGATGCAGGCACTGCAAGTAGTTCTTGGAGTTATGGTTATTAGTTATTCTTGGAGTCATAAAGTTAAAAATCAGATAAGTTCACTCCTAATCATCTGCTGGCATTAATCAAGCCACTGAATCCATGGCAGAGCCCAGCGCAGACATCGCTCAACAGAGTCTGGCCAGCTGTAGCCTAGAAAAGCCCAGCAGGAAATAATTTGTAAAAGTGAGTTCTGTGTAGAAAGGCACAGAAGAGGAGCACCCTTAAAAACCCACAGATGCTGATGTGAAGCTCTGGGTACCCAGCATGGATATGGAGCCAACAGCCAGACAACGGTTTCAAACATGGTTACAGACTTCATGTGAGTCTTTCCCAGTTTCTTCCAAACCCTTCTGCAGTAGGTCTAAGTGATTTAACAACTGGAGCCAAACATTTCTCTCCTACAAACGGTATCCCAGCTGAGGACACTGATTGTAGAAAATACTAATTAAGACTGAGGGCTTAGGTGCAATTTTAGGTATTGTAAAACCCAAATGATATGTTTTGAAATCAGCAGTTGAGCAGTCATCTGACGCAGCCTCTCTTCTCTTATTCATGAATTAGCTGGAATGGACTTCGTTTGTTTGTTTAGGCTTCTTTTTTGTTGTTGTTTTGTGTGTTGGGTTTATTTTACTCGCTGTAGTCATTGGTGTGAGAGAATGGCTTCCAGCCTGCCTGCAATATTCCTGGTAATCAGTCTTTGCACAAAAGCTCAAAACTATTTCTGGGCCTAAGTTTTCCATTAAAATTCATAATGGTCCTAATTTTATTTTGCTTAGTGAACATTAGTACTCAGAGTGCCTTTCTTGGTGTTCTTGTCTATTTGTGAAAAATACTAATATTTACTCACCAAAACATCTAGATTGAGTTTGAGTTTCTGTAAAATAGGTAGTTTATATATGAAAACAAAAAAATTTATGTTTTTCCATCAGATGGTCATAACCATATTTTCTGACCACAATAGTTGACTGTATGAGTTTGCAAATGGAAATCTGATTTCATTTCTGTGATTGTAAGAAAACTAAATCCATTTGCTTTCTTGGATTATCTTGGGTGGTAGCAAAAGTCTCTCTAATTTAGCAAAGTCAGACTAGCATTTTCAAACTCCAGAATATTAGTATTTATTCTTAAGTTTAAAGGGAAAGAGGTTTTCTATAGTGTTTTCCTAGAGTTTGCTTTCCATATAGCTCAGTAATTGCAAATTTCTAGATATCTACTCTAATCCCTCTCTTCCCTTGTTACCGTTTAAACAAAGACGGGTGTTATTATTTTTCCAACTAAGAGCTCTTTTAATAGGCACATATACAGACCATAGATCACAAAGTCTATGGCCCCATAGATCACATAATATGAGCTCATGTTCTAATGAATTGTTGATTGTTTCCAAAGAGTTTGTAGGCAACACAGCTTTGGAAAGGAATGTGGAGCGACTATTTTTGCTTCCATTATTCATCCATTCCTTTTTCCCCCAAATAGCCTCTTTTCAGTTCCAAGGCATGTGCAGACTAGAAATAGCATCAGCCCTGGAGGATTTTCCTTTACAATTGACTCAGCTATTCATTCCCCAGCTTAGGATGTCTGTTCTCAACTTTTCAGAATAGCATCTCCTTCCCTTGCTCCATGCCACGTGCCTCCCAGGCAGCAGTGACCGGGCTACATCGGGAGAGGGATATTCTCAGTTGGGCTGAACAAAGTCAGAATGACCTCACTGCTTGTCTGCCAGCCAGCAGATGTAGCAGGACCTGACTTTTATTAATTGGAAGAGGTGGCGCAAAGTTCCCTGTTCTATGCTTAATAGTCACTAGAGGGCAAAGCAGGTCTCTGCAAGGCAATCCTGCCGCCCTGAGGGAGATTACCTGCCTCATGCCTTTGGTTCGTGAGGCTCTGGTGTGGGGTCCTGGCTGCAGGGATAGAGCTGGACAATCCCAGCCTGACTGCTGATTTACCTGGTTTGGGATACAGTCAAGTTTGCCCAGAGACAGCAGTTCTTGTGCGTTTCTGGTTTTGGAATGCCGTGTTGGCGTCTTTGATGTTTGGCTTATATAAGAGCATCTTATAAGGTCAGAGTCCTTGTAGCCCAGCATCCATCCAGTCACGCATCTTACTGGTAGGTGATGCCAAGAGGAAAAATACATTGAGCTGTTTTCCCCAGAATATCCTCCCAGCCAACTGTGGCTCAGATAATTGAGGATGCAGAGCTCTGGCCTTTGTAGATAACATGCAGTTTTCTTCTTGAATTTCTTATTGCTTTTCGCATCCCAGTAGCCCTTAGGGATCTACAGTGCTCTTGCACAGAAGGCCCAGAGTTTACCTGGGCATCGTGTGAAAAAAGATACCTCCTCTTGTCTCTCCCGAACATGCTGCCTGGTTGCTTCATACCATGCCCCCCCATGCTGATATGGGAGGCAGCAAGCTAAAGCTACCTTTTCATTCTCAGCAAGCCTATCATAAATTAAAGTAGCTCTGCCACATTCTCACTTATTTTTTCCTCCTCTGGGATGAAAATCCTTAATGTATGCAGTGCTTTGGACATTCATTAAGTCATTCATTCTGCATGGCAGATCAGGAACCATCTCTTGAAGCCAGTGTGAAGCTAACCACTGCAAAGTTGACTGAGAAGGCAGAGGAGGACACTGAGAGAGTGAAACCTAGAGACAACAACTCCAGGGCAACAGAACATTTTTCTTGGCGTGGTTGCATCCTGAACATATTGAGAAAACCTACCTAAGCCAGGACAACAAAAGGTGCCCATGAAACCTTACTTATCTCATGCGTAGGAGTAAAATCTGTTGATATTGTCCCAAAAGTAAGCTATTTTCATCTTGGTGTGCGCTGAAAAGCTTTTGGAGACTGTTTATGCAGCAAGAAGCTCTGACTCTTTAAACCTGAGATTTGTGCTGCTGAGCTTCCTGATTCTCAGCATCTTGGTGAATATTAAGGCTCCTGAAATTAAAAGCCAAAATATTTTGGTGTTTCTAAAACAAATGGTAGATTTCAAGATATGCTGACCAAAAGAGACTTCAATTTGAAGTGTTTTGATTTTGGGTGAAACACTTAAAAACCCCAGCTTCCATGGGTCTTCACAGACCTGGAAACCCATTTTTCAACCAATTCAGCTAGAAGTTTTTGAATATCAGGGTTCAGATTAATGTCTGCACTCAATCTCCATCACTTCATACTCTGACACTTACTAAGTCCTGCTCATGTGGAGAGTGGAGACTGTCATGGGCTAGTTTACATGGCAGAAACAGTTTGGCAGTCGGCAGGTGTACCTGATGCCACAGAGGTGGATTGAGCTCTAGATGGAAGGAGCCTGCAGTGGGCTGACAAGGGATTTCATACGAGAAGCAGGGTTTGCCTTTCCAGAGTGCCAGCATATTTTTTCCCTGCATGGGGAACGTTTTTCAGTCCACAGGACTTTACCCTGAGATGTCGAGTCAGCTCATAAATAGCACCTCAGGCGAATCAGTATGGTCAACCCTGAGCCAAAATCAACAAAGTCTGCTGAGAGATGATAATTGCTTTTTGAGTTGTGCAAATGTCCCAGATAGAGCCACTTAGCTGGGATCTTTTATTGCCTTGAAATCCCTAAAGTGAGCACGGGGCAGTGGTTGGGGAGGTCTATGAAAACCCAAAGGAGGCTGGAAAGGTCAGGACTTCCCAGTCAATGGGATCACAGATTTGCACCAGCAGGCATCCAGCTCCAATTGGCAACCTCAGCAGAGACTGGCAGACTCTCTGTGGGCAGCACACGTGGCCCACGTGATGCAGAGCGTGGCCAGGGCATACAGCCCTGCCTGAGCCATGGGCTGGAGCTGTGCTGCTTTTGGGAAAGATCAGCTCTCCCAGCTCATGCTGAGAGTCCCATGAAAGTCAGTGGGAGGAGGTGCTTTATTTTGGTGTACCTACGTTTGACCTTACTGCAGGAAGGACAAGGATCTAAGGCTACATTATTTTTTTTTTTTTCCACTTTTACCCATTTAAAATGAGGCATCTGAATGCGTGATCTGGACTTTTTGATTGCTAAGCAGCTGCAGCTCACACTGAGCACAGGGATAATTGTAAGTTCTCATCACTTCTGGAAAATGGGCCATTAAATAGGTCATTAAGTATAACATTAGCTGCCTCATTTCAGCCACCCAGGCTGAAGAAATTTGGTTGTTGAAAGGCAAACAGAGGCTCAGATCAGCGCTGTGTGCATACAGGCTGGCTATGCTCTTTCCTGCCGCACCACAACAGCACAGGCAACCTGGGAGCCTTCAAATGTGTCCCATGAAGTCCATGCTGGCTTTTAAAAATCCACCTTCTTGGGATCAAACCTTTCATGAAACCATGTTTCCAGAACACAGAGGAGATCCACAGCCCCACAAGACCTGTGAAAGCATCAGTCAGTTTCACGGTTTTTAGATCATTGCCCCATGCCTGGTTCAGGTTGGAAGGTCTTTCAAACAAACAGTGGCTCCTGGTATCCCACTGTGGAATGAGCTGACTACTGTCCCTCTTGGAGCCTGCCTGTCCATGGGAGAAGGACCCTGGTTCCCCACGTAAGTGGTCTCCTGTGAACACGAGAATGGCCGTACTGCCTCAGTCCAAAGGTCTATCTGTTGTGATGTGCTGTTGCCAGCAGTGACAAAAGCAATCCAAAGGAAAACATGTAAGAACTTGGCAAGGACAGATGGATCTCCTAAATGCAACTACTTGCTGCTTGGGAACTGCCAGAACCAGAAGTTTCTCTGTCTTCAGTAACTCAATGCATTTATCTTTCTGGAAGTTTCTCTGTCTTCCCTTGGTCTTGTGTAGACTTGTAGCATCTAGAGCAACCTTAGATGGGGGTAGGTTGAATGAATCTGAGATGTGAACTAGAGAGAATGGATACGAGGAACAGTTAAGAGCAGCATGAGAAAGCAAGCCAGCTCACTTCTGCCTCAGTTTCTCCTTGATACAGCTGTAAGGAGGCCTTTTCCCAGCATGCTGAGTCCTTGTCACAGCTTTGGATTTACTGAACCAGTCTGTGAGGAATCAGGAACATACAGAAAAAAATATTTTGCTCACATTCATGTTAAATAGCTCACTAATAAGCCAACTGTGGGACTATGGGATGACCCCACCCAAACCCACATGTGTTCTATAGGTCCCGGAAACAAACCTGAGGGCTCAAATAGCATCATTGTACTCCAGTGAGCTCTTTTTTTGAAACATTTAATGATAAATGTTTAAACAGCTGCCCTCATAGGATTCAGGGAAAGAGAGCAGTAAGGCATTGTCTTCTATTAAAGCCACGGCTGGACCTTGGCCAGAGCTGAAGAATTTGTAGGTGACATGAGTACATTTTTCATGCATTTTGCTGAATCCCCTGCATGGCGTAACTTTCTCTGTGGGAGATTTAACCAAACAGTCTGAAGAAAAGAAAGAAATGTGGACAAACCAGCTTCTGTGATTTATTGCCCCAAAGCCATTCAGTAGAGATTGTCCCAGCTGGTCATAAACTACATATTTCCTACTTCAGTGGAGGGGAAGAAGGGTACTGGATGCCCATTTTGCCCAGATAGAGATCTCTATTCTTTAATTTATCTCACCCACTTAAGACAAATGAATAGTAGTGTTGATCTTATCCCATTCTTAATTTCTTGTTTATTTTTTTCTTTTCTCAGTCCTCCCCCCCCCCGTTTTTTTTTCTACTCCCTTCAAGGTCAGGAGAGATTTCCAGAAGAAGAAATAGACCCATCCCTTATCCAACAAGAGAGAAAGTTTCTTACATTAGCTTTATGTGTGGCTGGAGGGTTGATAAAATTCATAAATCAACAACCGTGGAGATCAAGGCAGAGTAGACCTTATTCGTCTCATATCCTCAGTAACCATAATGCCCCATCTGCTGAGATCCCAGAGAATACAAATACTTGAGGAATACTGAGTCCTTACGTTTTTCTCTTAGCAGTGCTAACTGTCATTTTCTTCCTAAATATGGATTGAGATTACAGATCCATTAATTAAAATTATTGTGAAGACCTGAGTGTGTGTCTGCATTAGTGTTTCAGTTCAGATCAGGAGCTCGCTTCCGAAGTAGATTGGTTTGCATTGTGGTGCCATCTTAAGGATGCTTGAATTAGTGTCCCTTTGGAGGAAACTTATCTGAAGTATGTGCTCCTCTAATCTGTTCTAATCGCTACTGGGAAGTCAATCCCTAGGATCAAACTGGATGGCATGAATTAAAAAGAGGAGAAAAATCAAAACAAAACCCAAAACAATTCAACCATGAAATGCATTTACCATGGATGTCAAATCCTTAGCAAAAATTTTCCTGGTCCATGGCTCTGCTCCAATTAGTCCATCCTACTTGCTAATGCAGGTATAGTCTTAGAAAATCCAGAGATGGTCCTCAGTAAATGTGAAGGCTTTGTGACTAAGCAATTCCAACACAAGCCACAAGGTAACAGTATGAAATTAAATGAGTCAGAGGCCAGATGTGTTGTGTCACCTGCCTGCCAACAAGACATGTGAAATGCTACTTTTTCTGTTGTGACAGATACGAATTGTTTAAAATATGAGTGGCTTTTTCTTCATTTCTATGTAAATAAAACTCTTATCTGTTCAATATGCCGAATTGTTTGGGCTGGGAAAAGCTCCCTGGAAAGGGAGCAAACCCGGGTTTCTTCTGATGGACCAGTATGTGCCACAGAACTCCAAGAGCAGCTTTGCACTGTATGAAATTTGACGCCGAAACATTTTCCACAGGGAAGAAATTTCATGCCAAAATACATCCAGAAAACCATTTATCATGAGGGCATTTAATCCTTTCAGGTGTGATCCTGTCTGCCTGCAGCACCAGCAGCATCCCAGCACTGCCGATGGCTTACCCTTCAGCCTTGGGGACAACCACCTGCCGAGCATCACATGAGTGCAAATCCCCATGTCTCCTCACCTCCCATGACCTTCGCCTCTGCTGCCCCTTCAGATGACTGTAATTAAATCCTTCACTTGTCAGAGCTGCCTAAGGTACAGTAACTATAGCGTTATGGGGGCAGAGGGGCGCAGGGTGAGGGAGACTGCGCTATTGGGAGAGGGATTAAGCATTCCTCACCATTGCACCTGATGTCTGTGCACCAGCCCCGCGTTCTGACCTGAGCGAACACACTTTCCTTTTTTTCTGGTGCCTAAGAAATCAAGTCAAATGAGCTAAGGCTGATTCTTTTGAGAGGGAGGGAAGAGAAGGCGAGCAAGATAGGCTGATACGTGTCTGATCCTTACAAAGCTGCTGTGCAGGCTGGTGGACAGATAACGACTGCCAAGCAGTGTGTCCTGCTCTGAGCTGAGTCAAAGGACATGGAGGTAGAAAAGCAGACACTACCTCTGCCACCTTGCTACCCCCAAGGATTAAATATCCTCCAGCAGTGAGCTAGGGGATCATTTTGTTCAAGCATTGCAAGATCTCTGAGTTTACAGTGGCAGATTGCAAAGGGTTTCCTGATTTATTCCTTGGGAGTTTCCATAAAGCTACTGAAGGCAAACCTCTTTCTCTCTCAGACACACGCACATGGGTGCTAACACCCACCCGATGACAACCACCATTTTAGTAATAAGAGACAATCACTTTATCCTCAATTTTTTACCCATAAGCATCTCGCTCGCCATGAATACTTAGAAGGACATTCATGATGACGGTGAAAATCAGAACAAAATTTGATGTCTAGCTCTGCTATGCATTTTTTGTCAAAATATTTTATGATTAAAAATATTAAATTATGGAAAAGGTCAATAGTTCTGATCTTTTGCCAAAAATCTCTCTGTCTGAAAGTTTGCTTTCAGTTCATATATGTTATTTCTTCCGTAACCCAAAGTTTTAAATTCTTTTTGCAGGACTTTGAAGGAAATTGCAGGCAATTAAAATGGAAATGATTGTGAAAAAATCTGATTAATAATAACCTACTAGATCTACCTTGTTCTGTTTGATTTTTAAATCTGTGAGGCCTGATACACGACAGTGCTCTGCTACCCAAGAGACCTGTGTTCTACCCTCTGGTGTAACCTGCAGAGGTCGATGAGAGTAACTGCAGTTGCTTTTTGGCAGACGTCTGACTTTGGGAATCTATCCTTTTCCAGACAATCTCAGTACAAGCCTTGTCCTCCTCTTGCCCCGTCATTCCCCCAGGCTTTTGTGGACACAGATTTCATGGAAGGAAAACTGACACAGAGAGAATTAATCAGCCAGCCTTCCTTACACAGACGTGAGAGCTGCATGTGGAAATTCCTTGAAACTCAATGTACAGCTTTGGGATCTAAGGGCATATCTGAACTTAGCAAAAATAAGCAACTCGGTGGGTATGAATAGCCACAGCCTCTGTTTTGCAGCTAATGTACCGCTTCTGCAAACACAGTGGTTGATTATTGACTGAAAGGAGTCCCACCTGTGCACCTCGCTGATCTGTTTTTGTCTTATGAAGAGGCTACAGCACCATGCTGGCCATGATTTCCCTTACCTAACAGGTGCTGGTGATACTTTATTTTGCAAATTAGACATTTAATGGACTATCATGAGAATAAAGAACTACTACATCTAGGTGTGGGGCGAAAAGGAAAGAAAGGGAGTGAGGGCAAAGAATGACTTTGCAGACAAATCCTCTGCACTATTCAATCTTTGCTGGCACAGGAAAAAAACAAACATCAGAAAAGTCATGCTTCAGTTCTCCACTGTTGCATTATCTTTTTCCTTTTCTTTTGCTAGTTCAAAATACCTACAAGTATGCTGCCTTCCTTGAAGCAGCCTCCTTGAAAATTAAGTGTACATTTCAAGGACACTGCATAATGTAACTCTTTGTGTTTGGCTTGGAAAAATATTTGTTGGGTGGAAAGGAAAAGGAAATTTAAGTGGCTGAGAGCGAGCAAGTGTTCCACCACTGCCTGGTCAAAACACATCGAAAGTAAGGACAGGTCTTGACCGTGGTAGACAGGAGTTGCATCTTGCAACCTCAGAAGAGTTGGAGCTCTTGGCAGGGCATTGCAAAACCAAACAGAGCCAAAGTGTCAGACACACATCCAGAGATAGGTAAGCTCACACTTGTGAGTGGGACAGTGCCACAGAGATGACAGTGAGGACTGGTTGCCTCAGCATCTGGCCCCAGTCCTGGGCAGGGTCCTGAGCTCCTCGTGGCACAGCTGTACCACTGGTGGGGCCATCACTAGCAGGTTTGATGTGTGCTGTATCTACATGGGGAACAGCAGAGAAAAATATCTTGCATTATCCGATTGCTTTCCCTCCCTGCTCCTCCTGCTTTGACCTCAAAACCTTTATCCTCTCAAAACCTCTGTGAGCCAGGAAAATGCTTGTATCCCATGTGCACAGGTGGGGACCCAAGGACAAGAGAGAACTGGAGGCTGCTCAAATATTGCTGCCAGTTCGTGTTACAAGCTGCTCCACAACATCCACTGAAGTTACCACTGATGAAAGATTGAGAAAGGTTTTTCCATTCCAAATTTGGCAACTTGATATTAAGTCATGTTTTTCTTACAGCTTCCACACTTGAGCCCAATGCTCCTCCAAAACAGGACTTCTGGTGAGCTGGCAGGAGAAATAACAATGAACTCACCCCCCAGGTGACGTGCTCTACCTGCACTATGTTCCCCAGGCAAATCAGGGAGGACAGCTGATTTGGATCACTGTTTGCTGAGCAGTGTGCAGATGAGACGGTTAGCTCAAATAAGTGGGTAGGTCTGAACTTTCTTAGTATATATTTGTTCTGTCCTTGTTTCTTTTCATTTAGTCTCAGGTGCCAAAGCACGTCACGATGATGATGAATATATGAAGGTCTTGGAAAATTAGAATTAAATATGTGTATTTTTTGTAAGTTGAGAAATCATATAAAAGGGAACTCTAAGTCTAGTGTAAATAGCTATCAACCTACTTCTGTTTGTTTTTCAGTCCAATTGTCTAAGTGTGCTAAGCCTTGTGTTTTAAAATAATACTTGAACTGAGTTGATGCCAGGCTGCATCTCTCTTCTCTCAAGATACCTAAGCAGCACGTACTCAGCTAAGGAGACCAGGGTGGGAGCTTGAGTCTGGTGTTGCCCAAAGGTTTGATGCACCACTCACCCAGCACTCTGCCACTTCATGGCTGGGCCAGGCGTGAAACCATCTGGATTTAGTGTCTTGCTCAGGCTCTAAGCAGACCAACAGGAAAGCTTTGCTGTGCTTTAGTGGTTTTTTTTTTGTTGTTTGTTTGTTTGGTTTGTTGTTGTGTTGGTAGGTTTCTTTTTAATTTCCAAACTGCTATAATTCTCTGTGAGTTAGGAATTGCCTGGGCATATTTTGGAGTTAGCGTAATAATTTTGGTTTTGCTTGAGCCAGGACTTGGATTCCTCTTTCTTCATTCAGAGAAGATGGAAGACTTTTCCTAACTAAGTTTACTTGAAGTTTCAGTTTCATGTAACCCTCTGAAGGAAGCTTAATTTTATACATCAGAAGAGACACCTCAGTTAGTGCTTGAAATAATTTAGAGGAAATGCTAATTTCTCACAATTTGTGTAACTCTCAGCATAGAACAGTCTGAAAGTTCTCCAGTTTTTCCACTGATTTTGGCCTGAAGCTGTCCCACAGCAGAACTGAACATTTCAGAAATCATATTTTCAGTGTATTTTGAATTCCAGACTAAAACCAAATGTGACTTCCCTTGAAACAAGTGAAAAACTCAATTAGTATTTCATTTTCAAAGATAATTTGGAAATAAAAAATGGAAGCACTGAATTTAAAGTTTTTAATGGTTTAGAAAAACATTCTACTTTTGCCTTTACTACACTACTTTTTCATTTAGATGAAAACAATGTTTTGGTTGGAAAGCAGTTCAGTTAAAATACCCTTCTAGCTGTCTTAATGCTCCTTTCCATGTACAAGACATGCTCAGCAGATGTTACAGGAACAAGATCAAAACCATGATCTTGCCCTGGGCAGGCAGAGCCTGTATCCTGGGTCCATAATCTGAAAGACATGCAGGTCTTGGCATCAAGTGACACCCTTTTTTGGCTCCCATTACCAAAAGCTGCCAGCTGACACAAGGATAGTAGTTCTGCCCAGACAGAGGTGCCTCTGAGGTAAGATATTCATTGCTGGCTTCCATGGGGAATAAATAGAGGAAGACATGGCCAATGTAATTAAAAATGCCAAGCTCAAACCCAATTAAAACTATGGTTTCCATTCCAGGTAGAATCAGGCTGGAAATTCAGTGTTATTTGATGTCATTGTGGTCAAGAATATCACAAGATGTATAAAAAGTCCTGGACTTGTACATGTATTTCTGCATGTACATACACACATATCACTGGAGTTATCATAAGTCATTCTAATAAATTTGCATGTAATATTAAACCTGCCACTGTGTTTCTGCCACAAAGATATTCAGACCCTAATCTGTACTTAGGATCTAAGTTCCCATTGAAATCTAGGAACCTAGATAGGCAGGTTTCCAAATCCTCCTGTTGTCCTGCTGTGGTGTGTGCATTATTCCAGCTCAGTGAATCTGACCTGAGCGCTGCAGCTCCAAGCAGTGGTCTGCTGAGCTGGTCTCAGTGCTTTTGGAGATAAAAATGTGTAAGCAAAAAACCTGACCCACTGGTGGCTCGTATTTGGGTGGAGGAGGGCCAGGCTGCCTACGCTGGCATCATGCCCGTAAGGCAACGGGTTTCAGTGGAGTTCAGGTACCTGGGACCTGCCAAGGATTGTATGAGCGAAGCCATTGGGAAGTGGTGAGTCAGTGAAGGGAGCAGAAAATGCTCTGATAAATTCTTTGTTAAAGGGTTGTTCCAGTTCTAATTAATCACATTCAATAACAATTCAATTAGTGTCATGAGTTAAAAATTACCAACTTAGCTGCATATACTGAGGTGGACACATCCAGGGCTGAGACAAAAATAGGCTGGCAGAAATGAGAGGCATTGAATAAGGCAATGATCGCCTGGGACATTTCTGGAAATTGTTCATGGCTATTTTCCATATCCTCGTTCTCCAAATGCTTCTCGTATTGCTTTCCTTCTCTGACCTAGGTCCTCCATGGCATTTCTCCCACACATTTTCTCTTGCTAATGAGCAACAGTGGAGAGTACTGGTGTGAGCGTGGTGATGTGGTTAGTCAGGCAGACTGGAGCCTCTCTAAGAAACCCAGACCCACTCAGTTAAGAGCTCGCTGTACTCATAATGAAAAGACACACACTGGAGAACCCCTGGGAAGATATATACAGACAAAACTACAAGCAGAAGGAATGTAATTAAATAGGATCGGTTTCTCTGAGAGTTGATGGTCTCAGCAGTTCCGTTGTCAGCCCTCAGGCTGCTGGATACCACACTCAGTTTATCAATAGGAAATACACTATTCATCATCTTCCCTCTGATTTCTAAACAATTTCTTTATGTAGTTCACCTGTTTTTAGCTCTTGGAGTGTGTTCACTATTTATATTGTATCAAATACAACAGAGTTCTGACTTGGCTTTTTGGCTGGTAAAATGAGAGGTCAAGTGAAAGTCATTATCCCAAGCTTTAGAGCACTGAAAAAAATAGTGACAGAAGTATAGTGAAGGAGCGGAGAAACTCTTTTACCAAGGGGTAACAAGTAACACCAGACTAAAGACTGTCAGTGATCCTTTTAATAAGAAAATGTAAATTAAACAATGGAAACATATTCTGCGCTGCATCTTTGAGGTGAAATAGCTTTTCGCTGCTTTGCTGGGCATTTCTTCCTCCTTTTTCCACTTTTTAAGTTCTTGTGGGATATGTCAGAGAGAGGTGTTTCACTAGAGGAAAAGGGACCACAATCAGAATATCACAGAAATCTGAATTGTTGTGTATACACACACACGTGCACTAAGATATCCATGCCAGCACACCAACAACATGTTGTTGCTGTCTCTGTATCTATCAAGCTGGTGGAGGTGCAGGTTGTGCCCCACTTGAAAGCTGACCTGTGGAGTAGATTCCCCAAAGCCAAGGGTGTTTCAGAACATTTCTTCTTTGCTTGCAGAGTCAGTTTTGCCTTACTCTGACAGTATGATCATAAAGATTCTCCCCTCAGGTTTCAACATTCCTTTTAATTTCTAGAACCAAAAGCACTGCTTTGGGTCAAAACAGATTTGTCTTGCCTTTACTTGAACTCAAATCTCACTGCTCAAACGATATATAACCGGAGTGTAGATAGAGTGGCCTTTGTACTCAGTGCATCTCCACATGGCACTTCATCCAGAAGTCACAATCTTGACCTCTAATCTCATTTTGCACTGAAAAGTGAAAACAAATTACAGCTGAAATCAACCAGAGCAATATATACCATTTTGGGAAAATGATTTGGAAACAAAATTGATTAGAGCTGTTTTCCCATACGTCACCAACTTACAGACAGCTGGAGCAATGCTAGTCATGGGGCTAATGGGCAACATGTGTGTAACTACTGAAGGAAAGCAGTGGCAAAACAAACCTTTAACCCAGTAGCCAGATGAGCGGTGGTGATGATTTCTTCAGCACACAGTGTCCCTGTGGCTCCCAGCACAATAGGTACTGATGTGCTGTGGCACAATGATTCAAAGTCCACTCACTAGAAATCACTAGAAATTACTCAAATCAATAGAAAGGAGCTTTTTATTAATTTATTTGAGCTTTCTACTTGTCTTACAGAGGCAACTGCTTATTTGTCCAATCCACAGCTGCATAAGCCTCTATCTAGGACGGATTAATATCTAAGGGATGGCCAACAAGCAAGCAGGAGACTGCAGAAACTAAGGATCCCAGAGTAATTTCATCACTTTCTTTTAGTGGTTAATGGAACTGCTGACAAATGTGCAATCATAGCCTTTAAGATGGTGCTTCTACACACAGGTTTGGGTCCTGATGGCACTAATAGCTCTTAATTGCCCTGGACAGCCTCACCTGGGACCTTCACCCACAGCCCTTGTTCACTGGCACAGGGATCCTATCTAAGCTGAGGCTGGGCCCCTGCGTTCTGATTTGAGCTATGCTGCAGGAGGGTGTTTGCATCTGGGTTATGCTCTTTCCTGGTAGTGGATCCCATTGATCTGGACCCTAATGCATTGACTGACTTCCTGGCCGACCCCTGGATATGCCTTGCCACGGTGGGCCTGCCTGGCCATTGCTGGATCTGACCTGTGGGTTGGCTTCCTGGTTCATTGCCATGGATTTCTCTAATGACCTGGATTCTCAGCTGGACGTGGCTGCTTTCCGTGGCCTGCCTTGCTTGGGTGTTGTAGATGGGGTCCTGGCTGGTCAACACTTGCAGATATGCTTGACGCTTTGGATGCAGAAGATCTCTATGCAGTAGCTGAAGAGCTTGCATCTACTGTTTTAGCCATGGGGTTGCCCAGGCAGTCTTCAAAGTTGGTAAGTGTATTAAACATGTGCATTCACTTTCAATGTTTCCTCTCTACTGTGACAAAGGTGGGTTATGGCATATACCGATCCTGAGCCCCATGCAGACCTTGCTTTGAGAAGGAATAGCTGCAGCAGCCTGTTCCCTCTCAGCTACCACCCTCTCCCCATGCTCTGTGACCGGGCATAGCGTAGGAACCTGGCCCTTGATAGGACCCTGCCAAGGCTGGCTTCAGTGAATGCAGAGGGACATCAGGCCTGTGACCCTTGGAGATGTTAGTAGTACATGAATAGTCTTAACCAAGACCCCGTAGTATGCCAAGATTGTAAATGCCTTTTTGGCAAGGACTTTCTTTTTAGTGCATATAGAGCACCTACCTTTGTGTGGTCTTGGTCACGTTTCCAGGTGCTGCTGTAATGTAAATACTTACTAGAGTGATATTGAAGCTCCATATGCCTTTGTTTTGCTTTTCATAAGCTCACATACCAGAGAGGGCTGGAATTCAGGAGTTACTAATAATAGACCCTATTCTAAAGGTGATGCTGTTGTCACTGGCAGTATGTAAAGGTGGGCAAGGTGTGTTGGCAGACATGGTTGCTCTTGGGAATAAATAGCTAGGGTTGCTTCTGTGAATGCCTTGAGAATCGTTTAACTCGCAGTACCTGTCCTGCTCGTTGAAAATACTTAGAACTATTAATTTGTGCAGGAGGAGCTTGCTCTTATTACTGTTATTACTAACATTTTTCAAACCTAGCCTTTATTGAGTCAGGTTGAGCAACTAATGTTGGTGACAGATTAAACTATTTGATGAGGTTTGGGAATCTGTTTTCATGACTGTTGCTGAGAGGGCAAAGGGAGCTGGTGAATTTGAAGCAAATAACTCCCCAAAAAATAATTTCAGGGCCATCAAATTCAGTGAATTAATACTGGGCAAGGTGGCCAGGAGGGACCATGGTAGCCACCATCCTTGATGAAAGGTTTGTAGAGCACATGGGACAGTAGGGCTGTGATCTCATCTGGCATGGCTTAGGCCTGACCACAGGCAGTGTTAGCACACTTTCAGGAGCTGCTCTGTGTCCAGCACTAAAATATCATCACTTCTTTGCTGCAAGCTTTTCTAACAGCAAGCTCCGAGGCAAGAAATGACGTGTTCCTCGGGTGACTTTTTCTTTGCAACTTTCAGTTTTCATCTCAAACCTCACGTGGTTTTGGAGAGAGAGCAGTGTCCTTTGCCTCCTACCTCTTTCTAGTACAATTTCTCTCCGACTCTTCACCATGGCAGACAGTCTTTTGAGGCTGTTCAGCGTTAGTAACGTATCACTGTTGCAGCTGAAAACGGGCAGCTCTGGCATTTGGGTTTTGAAATGCAAATCTGTTCCTTGACTACTCCTTCTGAGGAAAAGCCTCAGATAAATTTCATGCGTGAGCAGATAAAGTAACAGGTATTTTGTAGTAGCGCAAGTACCTGTGGTGTTTAAATAGTGCTCAATACGTTATCATGCAGAAGGGTCTTCCAGCTATGTTTACATACATGCTGTCAAATATCTTTTACTTGTTAATAGAACAAAAATATTCTGTTTGTATTGTATTCTATATATATACACACAATATATACATAGATATGACCCTGCAAATGTGTTTACTCATGGTTACTGATGTTTTCCTATTGATGTAAATGACACTGTTCAGATGAATAAGCATTTGCAAGATCAAATACTGTATGTGTATGTACAAATTTTTGCTATCTGTTTCAACCAGAATTATAGGAACCGAGAACTTCCTCTGGTAAGAGCAACTCATGTGGTATAGGGAAAAGAAGTGAAGCTGTCATGGCCTTGATCACAGCCTCCCAGTATCAGGAACTGTGACTGAGCAATGAATGCTATAGGGAATTCTGACTCCAAAACCTACCTATGACACTTATAAACCAGCCCAAGCAAGCTTTTCTTCAGAAACCCCAGCAGAACTGGACTTTGTGTCTTATTTGAAGATGCTTTGAGCATTTGCATTAATTTCAGCGGGGAAAAATATAGTGGTGGATTAGGAACTGAACCCAGTGATTACAGGACACTTTGGCCAAGTTTCTAGTTCTTGGAAGAGCTGTGGGGTTTGAAAAACTACTTTTTGTTTCAAAATCTATTTTGTTACATGATTTAGATGAGTTATTTCAAAAGAAAATTCTTTTGAATGAACCTATTGTGTTTTGAGGCAAAACTAGAGCCTTTGCTGTGCAAACAATAGCACCTGCAATGCCGGCATCTCCCTTGCCTCAGCTGTAACAGTCAATGCACTTTTTATGCTCTCCACTGGAATCTGAACTCTTGTGTTTGAGTGTTCAGAACAAGCTGGTTAAAATGGTCTGAGATCAGAGAACAAGGCTGAGGACTGCGGTCCTCCAGGGAGAGGGATGAATGCTGGGTTTTGGTGTGCCCTGTTGGCTTTGGTGACAGTTCACATATGGGGATCATAGCACTCACTCTTCAGTGTGCTCCTTCAGGCAGTGCTTGCGCGGATATCCCAGGGGATTCCAGTCTTTAATTCAGCATCAAACAGCCTAATAGCTATATCTGTAGTGTCTGATAAGTTGCTTTGTAAGGGAAGCCACTTTTTAATGAGCTGCTGCCTTACGCCTCTCTTCCTTTCCCAGTTTCCTCCTGTTTCCTCTTCCCCTGACTTCTGTTGTTCTTTCCCTCCACTCTACTTGCCCCATCTTTATTTTTCCCTTGGATTTTTTCAGCCTGAAAGCTGAAATTGTGCAGCATATGGGTACTTAATGCTGGCCACCTGCACACATCCAGTGGCCTCTACGCAGCCCATGAATTGTATGACAGCCTCAGTGTAAAATGCTCTGTAACCACAAGCTGCAGATATAAGGGTCAGGTTGCTGCTAAGACATGGTGAAAATCCTAAATTGTTACATGCAATTTCTTTCCTTCTTGTAAATGTTGTTTATTTGCATAAATTCAGAGAAGCCTCCTGGACTTCCTCAAAGCTGCAGCTGTTCCACTGGATTAATCCCAGCCACCTCAACTTGCTCTGTTTTGTGCTGCAGCTTTGCCAGCATCCACTGCTGTCTGTAAGGCACTGCTCTTTGGGGTTTCGTATGTTGTCCTTCACCTAGCACATGTGGTAGAACCCAATGGTGCAAAACGTTACTAGCAGGACAGGTTGAAAAAGTTTAGACCTATTTATTAAGTGCTTGGCATTTGGTCTTACAGCAATTTTATACACAACCCATTCAGCAGAATGTAAACATACAAATACGATGGAAGTAGAAGATAGTCATAAGTCCAGTGCCAGTAAGTGGTGTTTCATAAGCAGTCTACTGGCAAGATGTTCTCCTGCGTATGCTGTTGTGCAAGCCTTTCCCCTTTATTAATTGTTGCTAATTATGTTTTCATTGTGAATGATCCATTAACTAGCTTACCATGGCAGAATTGAAAAAGGGGGAAAAAATATAATTCACTTGCTTAGGGAATAAGTAGAAAAAAGCCAGAATAACTCCTTGCTGGGTCTTTTCAGACATGTTTCTTATCACTGTTTCTTGGCTTTCAGGCTCAGTGGGCTGTACAGCTTGTGAAAAGAGCATGCAGGTGATATGATCTGTTCCTTCTCTCCAGTGCAAGTGATTCAAGGTCCAAGTCTCTTTATTTAAAGAAAACAAACAGCTTTTGCTAGATGTGAAAGTATATTACAGCGATGGCTAAGATGTGGTTTGAATGCTTTAACCAGTAAAACTGGCTCTGGGACTTAACATCAGCAATCATAACACATTTGATCCACTTGGAAGGTGGAGTGGCTTCCAATCAAACCCAGATGCAGTCTTTTCTTGGGATGCTTATGATAGATCTGCTGCATGTTTCCATCCTCTGAATAAATCAGTTTTAACAGCATGGATCTCATCACAGATATTTGTTCTGTCGAACCTGGATACAAATGCTTATCAGGAAAGGCAGGGCCACTAGTGTGTAAAAAGAAGTTTAACTGAAGCCTGATGTCTGTATAAATATATATATAGAGTCAGGCCTGATCTGATTGTGGATGCAACCTGGTTTCAGTGCCCTAATGGTATTCTAAAATAGTTACTGAGTAAAATAGAATCTATAAACATAACTATATGTTGGGATAATCCACCTCTTTGTCAACCAAACAGTTTAAACAATTAAGAGGGAATCCAAAGGGAGAGGGATTTATCAAGCTGCTTGCTTGTAAAGCAGGAGTATACAATTGGATATAACTCAAATTCAAGGCTCAGAAAATAAATGAGTCTTTTTGAAAATATGTCATGGTAAAAGACCTTGTAATCCTGGTTTTAACCAGGTTACGTCCTGAAGCTATTACAAACAAGAGGTGAAAAGAAACAGCCTGCAGTTCAGTTTACCAAGAACTGGAAAAAGAGGAGCCAGGCTGAGACTATCGAAGATTATCAGCACTGTCACAGTAATGTGTGATGAATAACCCAGGGGCTGGAGAAGACCTGCATGAGCAGCTCCCTCGCTGCCTGTACGTGGTGTACTTCAAAGGAAGAATTCTCTTGAACCATCTCCAGGGAGCACAGGGAAAATGGGGCAGTGTGGAGTGTCTGGGAAAGCATGAGCAAAATGCCCTTGTGCTTTTCTGGGGAGGAATTACAGACCATGCCAGTGCACTTGGAGCTGCTTTTTGGCACTGTTCCACTCCTTGACTTGGTCAGGTGTATTTCTACAAGAGGAGCCAGGAAATTGGTTATTGCAAATATGTATTGCTATGATGTTTGGTTTTCTTCCTTTACCCTACTATATTTTATTCTCTCTAGTTAAACTTATTTATGTTCATAGTTCTTTTCTTGTTCTGTTTTAAATTCGGTTAAACCCTCCAGTTTGTTTAACTAAAGGCTAAAGAAAGCAGAGCTTGGGGATTGGCCAAAAATTGTCAAAATACTTACAGATTCAAGAGGTGTGATGTGTAAATATTCAACTGCTTCCCCATTGTGGTGTGACTCATGGCCAAAGGGCAGGTGCTTTTCAACAAAGGCAAGTGTAGGGCATCCAGACTTCTCCTTTAACTTTCAGTCTGCAGGGAGAGCTGGACAAAAGCTCTTTGGATTGACTCATTTTCTGGAATTCTGGAGGAATTTTTGTGTGTGTGTGTTTAAATGACCTATAGGTGAAGCTGGTTGGGATGCTGTATTCAAGATGGGAAAATATTGGGAAAGCTGATTTTGAGCAATGCTCTTCCACAATGATGCTGAGAAAATTGTTCTCAGCTTAGACAAAGGACCCTTACTTTGTGTAGGTGACTCCAAAAGCACAAGGGACGGAGAGTCACTCCCCGTCCGGGTGTCAGGGTCAGATTGATAGTGAACACAGCTTCTCCTATCTGTGCCTAATGGGTGCATAAACATAAATTTCCAAGTTAACCAGGGCTGCACCTCTGAATATTGGGGCAGCAGGTACACAACTGGACCACCACAGGCTGTGCAGTGTATATATGCCAAGCCTATTTTGCATCTGGATCAGAAGTACATGGTGTGTTAATGCAACTATTGTTTGTTGAATATAGATTTTCAGCATGTATTAGCCTGGCCCCAAAGATTAAATTTTGCTTGAGGATACTGGCCTCGAAGAGATCAGGCTAACTATAGAGAAACTTTTAAAGGCTGTTTTTCCTTTTCTAAGCAAGATGACTGTGCTGAAATGATCAATAACCATTTTAATATAAATAAAGTATGGGAAAGAACTTGAAGTATAAATGCCAAGCTTTCAGTAAACGTTGCTTTCAAATACAGAATCACTTTTTAAGCAGCTGTTACAGGTGGATGTGAATCCTGCATAGCTGCTTTCATACCTTTCCTGCACACTAGCACATCACTGCAGCCAAGCAAGAGCTGCACTTGTGACCTCTCTCCTATCTCTGTGCCCTGTATTGCAGCTTATTTTAGCAAGAAGATACACTACACCATTCTGACCAGAAGATGGCAATGAGAAATGAGGTTTTAAGCTTTATACTTTATTTTTTTATCAAACATTGTACAGTGATGCTTCAGGCTTATCACAGTTTGTATGTCAAAGCCTTCCAGACAGATTTTTTTGAATAATTAAAAAAAAAAAGAGCTGTACCTCTACACAGATGAGCTATCAGTGGGCTGTGTCTGAGGACATCCAGCAGTAGGGAATGCAGGCAGCAGTTTAAAATCAATTTTCCCATAATTGCTTTTTCATGGCTGGTTTCCATGGACTACACAGTGGTTGAAAAGCCCAGAAATGTTCAGCAGCTGAGTTTCAAGGACCTTACAAAGACTTGACAGGTGAAGTTTCACCTGAGCACCGGGTCCCAGGGTACCTCTCCCCCTCAGGGCTTCAGATGACTGGTTTCCCAGGTGTTAGATTTTTCAATACTGCAGGTGAAATTTGTGAAAATTTCACAGGTTTCTTAGGTTTCTCGCATTTGGTAGGAATGTAGCAGTTTTAACACAAGGCTCCTTGTCAGGATCCTCAGCACAACTGAAAACAAAGCTGTGTGGTCACCCTTCAGGAGCTGTATGCATGGGAGATCTGTTGTTCCCCTGCCCCAGGGACACAAGAGTGGTGCTCTCTGTGTGGCACCTGGCATGGCAGCCCTGACTTCGTCACTAAATGTAACCCCCAGATCACTTTGTGCTGCTTTTTATTTTACTTTTCACCTCTGGAAAGCTCTTGATTCTTAGCACACAATGGGAACCTTCAAAACTGTTTCCCACTAAGCTCTTGCAGTTGTTGTAATCACACTGACTCCTAATATACATCAGGAGAAGCACAGTGGAGTTGGCAGAGGCGTACTCACAGTAGCAGAATAGGAAATGTCTCTCCTCCTTGGTCTTTCTATGCTTGACTGCAAACAGCATCTATTGTATAAATAGATATTTACTAGTGGGGAATAACTTAAAAGTGAGCAGTTCCTCTGACCAGGGTGAATTACCAGTTCTTTCAAACTCCCCCCTTAAACAGGAAACAAAGATAATAAAAATAATGCTTGGAATCTTTGCAAAGTCTCCTTTGCTGATCCCCAGAAAGTGAGATCCAGTAGGAAAATGGATAGCAGGAGACAGCCCCAACACTGCAGAGATCAGATGGTAGAAGGCAGGTAAAGGCACCAAGGGGAGAAGGGCAGAAATTGGCATCAGAGCCAGGCTGACAGCTTGCCTTGCTGCCTCACCCATGCTGACTCCCTCAGGTGATGTCCCTTCAGAAAAGGAGCTCATACCCCACCACTTCTTAGTCATGCTGAGGCTGCTATTTGGTTCTTCCTTACCTACACAAGCTGACCGTAGCTCCTGGACCTGCTGTTCTGCATCTCCTTCTTGGGGGAGGACAGCATTGGAGGCTCTCCCTGAAGGGTAAGGAGGCAAGTCCATGGTGTATGTTGTGCATAGTGATGGCAATTTGTGTGCCAGAGATTTACTCTAGCTTCCTTGTTTGTACTCATTTCAGCTGTTATAATGAAGAATCTCCAGTATCATCTGCTGTTCTTTAATAACTCAACCAGACCCAGTGTCAACAAGGAAGCAGCTAATCAAAGGCTGCTGGCGTAGATGATCAGATTCAAGATAACACAACCAACGCACGTGCTTCCACAAGGGCCCCTGGCCCACTCTGTCTTTCCTTGGTTTTGCATTAACCTGGCACTGCCATCCTCCTCTGTTATCACAACATTATTATTTTATGGGACTGCATACATGGAAGTATCTGGGCGCATCATTTTCTCTGCTTGCTATCATTTGCTAGAGCTGTGAATCAGCTTTCTTTAGGGAAAGTCTGCAGAGGCTATGTCCCCAGTGGGAAAGTTTTGGTTTAAATAATCCAAGTTGGTTTGTTTCTTTCATGAGACATATTCTGACATCCTGATTCACGCTCAGGTGGGTTTTACTGCAGTGGCATATGGTGGGATGCAGCATGAACAGGTTCATTCTCCTTCATTGCTCCAGAATCCTGACTTTTTGCAATTATTCTGTCACTCAATGATTGCTCAGTGTGTGCTAGGATTATGGGACCAAGACTGTGAAGCCAACACAGTCACTGATTGTGGTGAGGGCACAGCCAGCAGGATGATGGATGTGAGGCAGAAGCTGAACGTTTGCTGCAGTACCTGGGGTGCTCTGTGTCAAGCAGGGATGACAATCACCCCTGCCAGTCCTCTGCCACCACAGAGCTCTGTCATGAGGCAGGGTAACAGTTGGATAAGAATGTAAAATCAGGGGCTTGTGGGTTTTAATGTGTGTGTTCAAGATCCTGTGTCCTTCTGTGCAGACAAGATTGTCCCCGATCTTTAACCTTGCTGCTACGTTTTAGCTGTAAGGCTGTGTGCCAGTGGGCTGTTCATTTTCCTGGCTTATTTGAGGCTACATTGAGGCAGCAAATCTGATCAGGGAATTTCTCTGCTAAAGAGAAGTGAGCAAAACACAAGACAAGTGCAGAATGCAGTACCCAAAGGGTCTTTGATAGGGAAATAATATAGAAGTGTAAAATAATACTGATTCTGCCTTCTTATCTTACTTCTTCCACCGTTTTGTTGATTTTTCTCTAGTTTCTGCTTCTTTACTGCTTATATACCTCATTCAAACCTTTCACATGCAAAATGTATTTTGGCAGTATGGATAGAGGTACCAGTATGAAATCAGTCTCAGGCTAGCAGGGCACTTGCTGGCATTTCTGGGCTGCTGAAAGCTGAGTCTGCAAAAGTGCATGTCTGGGGATTCAGCTGTATAAGACACGCAGAGAGAAGCATCATGGGTGGATGCTCTTGTCAGTTTTTTTGACAGAAGAGGCGCCAAGCAATGAAAACCTTTTTATACCATGACAAGTAATAAATCAATTCTGATATTTTAAGCAGTAGGTTAAAGGAAGAATAGGAGTTATGCCAGCCATGCTGGTTATTCATAATCTTCTCCACCGGTTTAACTAGCCTCAGTATCCAAGTTGTTCTTTCCCTCCTTTTATTTCTTAGTAAGCGTTACTTTATTTTCTGGTGAGAACAGAAATAAGAATAGAGAATAAACATAATGATGACAAATGGTTGCTTTGGCCTTCGCTGGGAAGACTGAGATAACCTAGGTCTGGTCTTTGTGCGTTCCTCCTACCTCACAGTATGAGTTCATTGAGGTGGCCCCGGACTGGCAGACCTCCAAACTGGCATACCTGACACTGTTTGGTGGGAACACTCTGTGCAGACCAGGCATGCTCCTCTCCTTGGCATCAGTGGAAAGAAAACAAAATCCCTTGGTTCCAACTTTGCTGGCTTTATCAGCACAGGTTATGGTTGCCTTCTCCATCTTCAAAAGGCTGTTGCAACCCCAGGGACGGATCACTGTTACTGTCTGGCAAATCCCTCTCCACTTGCCAATCACAACTGGCTTGCTGGGAGCTGAGTAATGCTTCCCTCTTGCAACCTGGTTATAAGCATACAGGAAAAGCTGAACAGCAGTAAATCACTAATTATTGTTGCCCTGTCTACCTCCATGTTCATAGATTTGTTGCAAAACTGATTCTGTCAGGGCCCCTGTCTGTGGGCAGCTTGATCTCCCACATGAGGGAGGTTGCAGCTGATGGTTCTGTTTCCCATATTCCATCTTGGACTTCAAAGGTGAGGAAAGCTTTCTAGAAAAATTTCAGCAGAACTGCTTTCCATCAGAAAATGCAGTTGTGAAAAATGAAAATACTTCAAGAAATACTACTGATCTTGAGAAGATGACTTCTTCAGGCAGCAAATGCGTCCCAAATATGTTCTGTTTCGAAGTCGTTGGCATAACTACTTATTTTTTCTTGTCTGGTGTCTTTTAAAAATGAAAAGAAAGGCTATAATGTCAGTGCCTAACAAAATGGAATTACCAGTTTTCAGCTTAGCTTTAGGGAGAATCAGTCAAACTGTAGTTGTAAAGATTGTTATTATCAGACTTCTCAGGTTGATGTAAAGCATTAATTACAGTGTAACTGCACTGCAATCCCTTACACTGATTTTTAAAACATCAGATTTCAAGTTAGGATGTAAAACTGCTTTTAGTCAGCCTGAACACACCTCTCCACTTCTAAGCAAAGAGCTGGAGGTGGTCTCCCAGTTCTTGCTCTGGTCACGTAACCGCGAGGGTGGGAGTGACTAGTGGAAATAGTTTGAATAGTTATTTGTCAATATTAATAACATCTTGATGCTATTAAGTGTAATGAATGAAAGGTGGTGTAAGAAACATTGCTTTTGACCTGTCTCCCTCTCAATTCATCCCCTGCAAACGGAAACTTACCACCTCTGCAGCAGCAGCAATCTGAGCACTTTCTCCTTGAGCCTGCAGCTCTGGGAAGGATGGATGCCTGTGTCCGAAGTGCTGCTTGTGACCGTGCAGCTAAGCCCCCGTGCTGTGCTGTTTCTCTCCTTAGGTTTTCACTTGGAATTTCTCCTCTGAAATGCAATGGTGTAAGTTTGTGATGGACTTAGCCTACTTTGCAAAAGGCAAACATGGGAATAACATCCTGAGGGGACTTCTGTTCCAGAGCAAAAACCCAGCATGTGGTCTGGGCCAAATGACATCCCACTTTGTTGTAAAAGTTTCTGTGCGATATAGTCTTTATACAACCTTTTTGTAGAGGGATGACTACTGCCCAGAAGGCACCAAACTCCTGCCCTGGGACCCTGAACCGTGATGCCATCTCAAGGAGGGTTTGCATCCATGCTTAGCTAACTGCCTGTTAGAAACAGTGTGAGCAGAGAGGCTTCTTGTACAGGATTTTTCCCAGTGTCAGACCTATTTGCTGGGTGACCACTTGGGCAGTATTAAGTGGAATCTAGCAGCTGGTCCCTCTGATCTGTGTTAATGAGGGATAGTGAGAGACAAATAATTACTCATATTAAACATTAAACATGAAAGAATTGCGTTAAAATGCCCTAGGAGAAAGGAATTAATTGAGTCTTTTTGATCTTTGGCTACTCCTTCTAGAAGATTTGACCCTGCTATGTATCTGACTTGATGCAACGAGTTATGTTTTAAACAGGGGTTGAATCATCCTTTTAAAAGAGAATGAACATGCAGCTGGGGTTAATGCAGCAAGTCCTTTGAGATCCCTAGGGGAAGGATTAGAATGGATAGCTACAATTCCTGGATTCTGCTCCCGAATGTATTTGGACAAAAGGAAGAAAGTGTGAGGTTGTAAAGAAAAATATGTAACCCTATATAATAGGGGCAAAAGGAAAGTGATGGATCATCATCTAGCTAATGATGGCTAGTCCAAGGCAGGTAAGTGCTGACTGATTTTTTTATTTTTATTTTTTTTCTTAGCTGGCAGGTAAATAGTACATGGAGAAGACTGATCAAGTATGTATTTAGAAACACTCAAATTTGAAAATCTGAGGTAGAAAGAGACCTACAGAGGTTTTCTGATCCAACTTTCAGCTCAAACAGGGGAAACTTCAAAGTTTAATTGGGTTGCTCAAGGCCTTGTCTAGCCACCTTCTGACCATCTCCAAGGTTGGATGTCACCTGAGTCCTTGATGCAGTGTTTGCTTTTATTGTGAGGAATTTTGTCCTTCTCTAGAAATATGTATCCTTAGTTGTCTCTGTTTAACATAATGGAAAGACAAAGGCCAACATAGATAGCTCTGAGGGTTTCTTAAAAGGGACTGGAAACCACTCAGGAGAGGAAAGAAGACTGAGTGAATGTTGGTGCTCAGGCAATAGGCTTTTTAGCTTTGGGGCAAATAAGAACCAAAGGGAAAGATGTTCCTCCCTTGTAGCTAGATCAGAAAGAGTTAAGAAACAAAGGCAAAGTAAAATGATAATCAAATGCTCCTCACCATTCATTTCCCTTTTTCTTCCATGAGCATTACTTACCTCCTTTCTTCCCTGTCTCTGTTGCCTCAAAGTCAGAAGAGAGGTCTTGGGTAAGCACTGCAATTCCCTTCTCCACTTCAGGGCTTGCCAGGGAAGGTAATGGGCTTCCAGCTGCCTTGGACAAGCATGGTTTGCTGATCCTATGGGCTAGTGGCCAGTACATTTGCTTTGTTCGTTCTGGCCTCAGTTGGGATGCGAAGAGAGTGCCAGCCACGGATTTCATTAATTCCACCATCAGTAGGTCTGAATTCATTGCCACTAATACAATGCCTTTTTCTATGTACTGTGCCAGGGGTATTTTTTTGACACCATGTGTGACCTCCTGTTATTTCTCAACAAATGTTGGCAGGCACAACACAGCCAGCAGAGCAAAACAGCACAATGTGTCACAAACTGCTGAGTGCATCCATGCTGAAATGAACAGCTAATTCCAGAGTGGGCTGAAAATTAAATCAATAAGAAAGAAATACATATAAATATTGCTCCCCTTTACTCCAGCTTTCACTGCTGCTTCCCTTTGCACATTAGCTCTCCTGACTTGGGTTCAGACAATAGTCAGAACAAGGTTATATTTTTTTCTGTTCTGTTCTTCTAAAACTTCCCCAGACTGCTGTAAAACAGATGTTTCAGAATCATTTCCAAGCAACTTACCAATTAATTCCTTCCTCTGAGGTGTTCATCCTCTGCTTTTTGCTTTTTACAGGAGAGTTTGACCTGCTCAAATAATATATTGCTAATAATGATGATGGTAAAGTGTTGGTTATCTCCATCACTGGATAGCCCACTTTTCTTACCCTCCTTTTTTTGTTTGAGGTTCTGTGCCTCTTCTCCCTGTTGCTGTGTGTGCATATTCCTGTGGAAGAGGAGAGCAGGGTGAAGTGCTGCAGTTACAGGCAGCCTGAGTTTTTCTCGTGACAGAAGTAGTGAAAGTTTTATGCAGGACAGAGGACTGTAGTGTTGCAGAGTGTGACTGTTAGGGATATTGGGTTTGCTTCTTTATTAATGACTGGCACCATGTGCTAAGGAGCAGCTGTGGCATCCTAGGAACTCCCCCTGCCCCAGCCTTTCTGTGGTCAACCCCAGCTTCTCTGTTCATCGCTCCCCTCTGCTCAAGCCACAGGAGGGCTGAGTCACTCCTGTCATCCCAGGGCTGCTGTGGCTCAGCTCTAAAGGTTTTCAGCTCAGGGTGGTTAACAGTGTTGAGTCCCTGTCCCTCAGGGTGGCTAACACCCAAAGATGCTTGGGCTCCTGTCTTCTGACAGGCTTTAATCTACCAGCTGTCAGTTATGGTGCAATTAATCTGACCTGTTTTAGGATGACCGTGGTAGAAGGCAAGTGTTCATAGAGCAGATTCGTGCTGGGACACCCTCTGCACTCTGTCAGTGCCATGCATATATTTTTGTGTGCTCGGTACGGTGCACTGGACTTGAAAGTCTGGAGACATGTTCCTCTGCCAATATGCCTTTCAAGAAGGCAAGGCAAAAAGAAATAGCTTCAATACAACCATCCTGCAAGCCTGATTCTGCAGAGAATTGTCATTTTTTTGGCACTAAGGAGAGCATTTTAAGCTGATGAGAAAATGCAATAGGCTGATTTATTTGGATGCTTTCAGTGTTTCTTTGACTTTAGCCAGGGGAGGCCATAAGGAGGGTAGAGAAAACCAAATCATAATGCTGCACAAGGCTTGTTTGTATGCACTGGAGCTTGCAGGCACTTGCTAAACTTGTACCTGCACGTGGGCCAAGTGAAAAAGGAGGGAGGCAAATGGAATTTTCTTCCTAATCCACCCTTGCAGAGGCAGAATAACTTCCACTGTCAGCAGCCCCGAAGTGAGGCCATGCATCTTGGAAAACTTTTTCGGAAAAGTGTGTGTGTGTGTGGGTTATACCTGCTTCTCTGTAGTCATGCTCTCTTGCAGAAGATTGTAACTGTTCCAGGACCTCTGGCTGCACCCTCCCTTTCCTCCCCATGGGGGAACTGGGGCCCACCAGGTGGCACTGGTGGGATGAGGTATCCTGCAAGCAAGGAGGAAAAAAACCCCAAGCCATAAAAGGATGGAAATAAATTATTTCTCTTTTTTTGTGAGCAAGCCTTGCTTGCTTCTCTGCTAAAGTGGCCGTTGCAGAGCAAAGCAAAGGTCAGCAGAAGCCCTGAGTGAGGTGCCCCACCCCGGGGCAGTGATACATTGCTGGTAGGGTTGGACACGCTTCTGGTAGAAGCGTCTCATTCCTGCTCTATTTTCTGAAGATAGTTGGTCTGTCAGATCTTTGGTGTCCCTTTCAAGACTGCAGCAGGGCTCTGTAAGCTATTTGATGCTAATTGCTCCGCTGGTGAAGTGGTTTGATGGCAGAGGATGGCATGGGCTGAAACAAGGATGTGAGAAGAAACAAGTCCTGACAAACACCATCCAGCAGTAGTATTAACTATCTCTTAGAAATGGAGAAGGGTGACCCATCATCCTGGCCCCAGCGCTGGCACCAAGACTTGTACATCAGAAAGCCAAAGAAAGGGTGTTGTAAGGACAGTCAGTGGAGAATGGTGACAGTGACTCAGTTGCTGATGGCTGTTGCTAAAGCTGGGCACGAACCCATGCATTTGCAGTTACTCTCACAGGAAAAGCCATGTTCTTGGAGATTTTGACTTTCAGTTTGCAGTGCCTTTAGGGAATGAGATGTGACAAAACTCATGTCCCTGTTGTGATGAGAGCTCAGCGTTGCATCTCTGGAGTAGCAGCACACAGAATGGCTGCTCCTGGGGCAGCTTTTGGACCTTTGTTACTGCACAGAAACCTGGATCACAAGGGTTGACTGGTCTGGTTTCATCATGTTGCTGCCTCTAATTACACTCGGACCTATCTGATTGCTTATTCCAGAAAATTAATGAAACAAGAATTTACTGGCCACTCCTTTTCTCTGCTGCCTGTGTCATTAATATCCAGGCACTCAAACTCGTAGCACCTGGTCACATCTGCTGGAGAACTAGTCCAAAGATTGGATGCTGGTAGCTTCTCCCTACCTGGCTGATATCATGAAAATGCTCCTGGCTTCTGGAGTTGTGGTATACTGCTAGTCTTCCCCCTGTGAAGTCCAGATTAAATAAGGACTTGCTTTACAGGAAATTTTAGATAATGTCTGCCTGTGTTCACAGCTCAGTCAGTACTTTGGGTGTAGCCCAGTAGTCTGAATAGCCTGTAATTTACTGCCATCAGTGGAATGAAACAGAATCACTTTCCTCTGATTTATATCCTCTATTGTAGTTAAATATTTACACAGTATCAAGATCTTAGTAATTGAATGGCTAACAGATAGGTAGCAAATGTTTATATACCTCTCAAACGGCCACAGGGCCATTGAGGTAATGATATTTCATTCTGATAAGTCTTTTAGTAAGAAGAAACTTAAAGCTCCATTTTGTTCTCAGGAGTAGTGCTAACTCATGCTGATTTCAGTGGGTTAGCTCAATTTTTACAGATTGCAAAAATGATCCATTTATTTCAGAAAAAACACTTTTATTGAAATGAAGCAATTGTTGTGGAGGAACATGGCATCCTTCACACAGCAGTATTGTTGGTTGCTTCAGGTAAGAAGGCAAGAAAAAATACCAGGCTAATATCAATCTTTGAAGGAAACTGAAGCTGGCAGGTTTAAACAATACCCACCAGTATTAAATCAGGACTTCTCCATTCACCTGCAGAAAGGTATAATTAAATATTTCATGACCCATAGGTAATCAAAATTAGCCCTGTTTCCTGAAGCAAGAAGGGATCCTGTCATTCCTACTTGTTCTGTTTAATTCTGCATCCGAGTGAGGTAGCTGGAATTCAAAGTATGCCCAACAGTTATAACTGAGCGTGAATACTGCTGAGCTGAATTCTTGTTTTACAGTATTAAGAGTTACTACTCTGATCTGACCTGGGTTACACCGTTGTCAGTTTAGGGTTTTGTCTAGGCCTGGCCAGGAGTGTGTATTTCTTAGAAAGAGGCATTACTTGTGTCTTGGAACTATGTGGTTTTACAAACAAAAGAAATGTCAACTTTTCTTAAAACGCAAATCTGCACTGAAGCTTTCTATCTATGTAATTTTCCTTTTTTCCTTTTTACCATTGTTTGAAATTGTCAGATAATTTTGTGCTGCTGGATTTCAAATGGGACTAGATGGGCAAAGAATAGGAGAGCAGTGGCAAGGCAGTTCTTATTATTTTCTGTTTCTTGATTACTGAAAATCATTTTAGTAGGTGTCTGTCATGTAATTCCACAGTGAATGTTGAGAAAAAACAGAGAAACACTATATATATTTCAAGTCCCACTTAATAGTGTAACTTGGTAAATCCATTTAGAAAAGAGGGAGGCTATTTGGGATCCTATTCAGTGGAAATGAGAACAGAATTCCTTACAGAGTGGGTAAGATTTTTGAATACAATTTCCAATATAATGGAGCCCATATTCCCATCTGGATAGTCTATGTAATCCTGTAACGCAAAGAGTAATAATTATTTTAATTCTCAATTCTTTAGTAACAAATGTTTCTGTAGTATTAAGCTTAATATCTGGAGCTTGATACTCAATAAAACATGCAATGCTTCAGAGGTTACAAAAGATGCTACTTCCCAAATGTCACAGGGATTTCTTGGTTTTTCTGTCCTAACTGGGAGACAGTTGACAATCTCTTCCTTCTGTATCTGGAATAAACTGCAGTTCATAACACTGGTGAGGGGAGCTTCCAGCTGACACTTTCTCTACGTATAGTGATTTGTAGTAGGATACTTGGGCAGGCATGCAGCCTCCGGAATGAGCCTGCCTGTTACCCAGCTACCTCGCTGCCTGGGCAGAGGAGCCTGGCACTGTTTGTACCTGTCAACTGTCAGTGATGTTTGCCAAGGATGCAGCCCTGTGCACACAGTATTTCTCCCTGGTTCCTTAACCCCAGTCATGTCATCGGGTAGGAATTAAAGACAGGTCATTCTTTTAACCAAAGGCCTTGGCGTGTGGCAGCGTCCTTCAGGCACTGGTAACAGCTTGCTCCCTGCGGATTGCCCAGCCTTTGGGTCCGACACTGCGGGATGTTTCTCTGGCGGGGGGTGCTCGCTTGCTCGCCCGGGTGCTCTCGCCCCTCCGTACCCGCGCTGCGCGGCGGGAGCGGCGCGGCCGTTTCAGCACCTTGGCCAGGGCCGCCGGGCGCTCGGGGGACACGGCCCCGTCCTGCCCCGTCCTGCCCCGTCCCCCAGCTGCACGGCTCTGGAACGGAACGCCCTCAGCTGAACCCAGCTGTGAACGCTTGGCGCCTCTGCCCACACCAGTTGGAATCAACGGCCCTTGGCTGTGCATCTGGGTGTGCAACGGCACTGCGGGGACCTCGGCTGCCTGGCTGCTGCTGTCTGCACAGCTGGGGCTTTGGTGGCACATCTGGGACACTGACTGCACGTGTGGGCTCTCTAATGTGGTTCTAGGCCTTCAGTCTGCACTGCTGGAGGCTAGGATTCCTGGCCTTCCATATTTTGTGCCCCTGAAAGTGTCAGAGCTCCCACACTCCCAAATCCTGACCCTGTGTTCTATCACTAACAGGAAATAATGTGGTGGTGGAAGATGTTACACGTGCAAACGTTGCTTAGTAAATGAATATTTAGGGAGTGTGCTGTGACTAGTAGCTTCTGAGACAGTTGTTGCGAGTTTCAGCTAAACATACCTGTACTGTAGCTGCAGTTTGAGTGGGATTTTTTCAATAAATCAGGGAAAATAGGGACCTCAGACCTCCCAGATTTCCATGCTCCTACTGATTTTTATAACTTGTCACTTGTGCACCATAACAGTACTGATTTCCTTGGGCAGCACTGTCTGTAAATATTTAGCCTTGAAATAATTCAATGATGCACAGCTGATGGAGCAGAGAAATGACTGGAGAAGTGCATTTTCAGTGAATCACAGCTCATTCCACAAATTATTTATAGACTGCTCTCTCTTCATGATGGGATGTCAGCTACCTGGCAACTAGCCAGAGTGTGCTTGAATCATCTAATAGACCTATTGTGGCTTCTAGAGGAGGGCAAAAGAGATTAACACAGGCTCATTTTGTACCTTTTCATAAGCAATGAACAAACTCCCATTCCAATAAAAAAATAGATCCCTCTGGTCCCAGGTGGTGCATGGTTACTAATAAACTTGCCTGTGATACGGAAGAAAAGTTACTAAGTAACAGCGCTTTACTTTTGTTGTCAAGTACACCTAACTAAATAGAGGTTTGAAAACTTTATTCATGCTTTGGTCTGTCATCTTCAGTCTCTT
The DNA here is from genome assembly GCF_017639655.2 of Falco naumanni. Taxonomy (NCBI): domain Eukaryota; kingdom Metazoa; phylum Chordata; class Aves; order Falconiformes; family Falconidae; genus Falco; species Falco naumanni. The sequence goes on along the minus strand of NC_054066.1, from coordinate 16,940,639 downwards.
TACCTCACCCTTAGTGCCATTTTAAAATTCATCATTTCAGAGTCAAAATCAGGAGTACTGTGACAAATCAGGTTGCCCTGGATCAGGATGCTCAGACATCAAAGAAGGTACGAGTCTATTAAGTGAGATCCTGATGCTGCAAAAATGACAGGAAAAAAGCACGCTACTTCCCTCTGTCCTAGTTGTTTTGTAGCATCGAATCTATTTCTGAGTCAAAACAACAATGGGTCGTTGCAATATGCTGTGTGAGGCCAGACTGAAGTGAGCATACCTATGACCGTTACAACTTTACCTCTGTTACATTATTTTTGATCATAACATAACTCCCCTGTGGACACTGGTGCTTGGAGGAAATAAAAGTCCCTTTCAGTCCTCTGGAGAGGTGTGTAGGTGCCAGGTGTGATGCTGTGCAGTGTGAACAACAGCTGCATTGTTTAATACATGCTGAAGTGGGCAGAAAGAATTGCATCAACTAGATGTTAAATTTTATTAGACATAACTTAATGTCAATTTTACCAGTGTCATTACATATAATTATGGCCTTTTAAATCAAAAAATCATGAACATCAACATATTAAGTGTTATATTAACTTCCATTTCTATTCGCATACCTTTCTAAAAACATGGATTGTTTTAAAAGGTGTAGGTGCACGTTACCTTCATATAATAAAGCGAACAAAATTCAAATAAAAAAATAAAACAAATATGTTAATACAAGACAGGTATTTACAGACAATGAAGTTCACTGCTCAGAGAACCTCCCTGGGCCATTCAAGTTACACTTCCCCATCCTGGAGATATAGGGGCCTGGTACTGATCCTTGGCAAAAAAGAACTTCTCACATGGTTTGCAGCAGAAAGAATCAAGTTTTCTTGTTAAATTGCTATGAACTGGTCCAGCGGTGGATTCCACAGAAACCAAAGCACAGAGAGAAATTCTAATACCAGAGGCAATATCAAACCCCAGAGCTGCTGCCTCCTGCTCCTCTATTCCAGCTGCCTGATTTGTTTTAGAAGTACAGTACTAAACTGAAACTCTTCATCTATATCCCCTGGCTGCCTAGTTGTCATGGCTGTGTGAAGAACTGGGTTTTGTTTCCACTTTTTGCTTTCATTCCTATTGATCTCTAGCTATCTCTGTGGCATAGGAATGTGTCACAGGCTTCCCTGGGCTTCACCTTGAACTTCCCATGAGTAACAGGGCTCTGTTTCACCCATGGGGAATGGATACAAAATGACAAACAGGCAGCATCAGGCACAAACCAGGACTGAACCTGTATCTCAAAGCCCGGTCTAGGTTTTGTACAGGTAAGACTTTCTCTCCCGTGTCTTTGCAGGCCAAAGAACTATGATGCAAACTAGACAGTAATTAAAAGCAAACAAGCATTTCCAGAATTTTCTCAGGAAGAAAAAGATGGTGTGTTAGGCTCCATTTCTATGGCTGATTTTTACTAGTTCAATTTAAAGTGCATTTATGCTGTGTGCCTACACACCAAGGAGCTAGATTCAGACTCGTAGTATCAAGTTGGCAGCCATGCTGCTGCTGCAGCCCCAGCCTGCGCCTAAGGTCATGAGCCCTGGCAAGAGATAAAAGCAAATATGCTGGAAGCAGCACCACGTTAATGCAGCTTTACTGCTTTTAGGCCCAGTGAAGTCATGGGGACACAGCAGGTCAAATCAGAATGTCAGACCAGCACCAGCCTGGTCAGTAACCATCCTCCATATCCCACCACTTGACAGTAATCTGCCATAACATTAATTTTCCACATCTATTATACCTGCACAAATGCAGGACTGTCAGAGGAACTGGGCAGTTTAGAGTGAGGCATGGTGAGTAAAGGCTTTCTTTTGGCAACAGGAGCAATATTTATCTAAAGGAACGGGTTGGTGACTGGGACTTGTCCTCAAGGAGAATTGAGATGTTAAATGGAGAATTGAGATGTAATACTCGGTGGGAGTATTACAGAAAAAGAAAAAAGCAGAAGAGTCTCATTCCTCACCTTGGGGCTGACTTGCTTGCTGTGGCTTGGTGTTAGACACAGAGTAGCTTGTTTCTATTGTTCTTTAAGGTAGCTCAGGAAATACTAGTTCAAATGATGCTGTCAGGGAAAAAGAAATCACCCTTAGTTATTTGCTAAAAGCTTTGGGGATTTTTCTGTTTCCTTTCCCATGTGCTCCCTCTCTTACAGTGATCAGCAATATTATTGACATAGAGACCTTTGCTCAAGCAGCTGTCTAAACCAGAATTTTAAGTTGGCACGTGCAGGTCAGGAGCACCCATCAGCTGGCAGGAGCAGCACCACGGAGCCCTCTGCCCAAATGAACTCCAGCAGGCCAGGCTCAGACAGAAATATCCCTGCTACAGGATTCAACACCTTCATCCTGAGTAAAACTCAGGAACCCACAGGAAAAGAAGATGATTTATTCAGGTAAATTATTCTTTGAGCTATTCATTTACATCCATCATTTATTTGTTGATACAAGGGACTGTTCACCCCTTTACAAGAGGATGGCAAAGGTTCAAGCATCAGTTTGTTCCTATTGAAACCCTACTTTGGGATTGTACCAAAGATGTGACGTTTTTGTTCTGGCTCTCTGCAGGAGAAGTTCTCGCATGCAGTGATAGAAAAATGTGGAAAGGAAAAGACAAGCAGGTGGAGAGCTTTCACTCACTCTTTAGAGAAAAAAAAAACCCTGAATTAATATTTGCTGACAACACAAATGTACTTACTACTGTTGCTGACACCAGAGCATTGAAATAAGTAAGTAATAGCATTCAATAGTGTTAGAAAACATAGATCTTTCTCTACTTATGTTTTACAGTTGCTTTGAAAGATGTGGCAGCTACAGCTGCGCTGGGTGTAATCCTCTGGCCACACTGTCTATTCCTGGCATGCTATTCACCTGCCACAGTGCACATACCAGGGTGTCCCATCACATATTCATGTTGAGGTCAGGCATTTTCTACGCTGCCACACGCACTAATAAGAACTCCAGCAACAGGAGTATTTTCTTCAGTGTCACCGTACATAGTAAGGCAAGAGGAGATTAACAGTAAAAAAATGCCTTGACAAGTAATTGTTTGTAGGACAGGATTTTTCTTCTGCTTTCATTGAAAAGCAGAAAAGTGCTATAGAAACAGTGGTCTTGTCTGACTCGTCTTCACCAGCTGGCCACATTGTTACCAACTACAGCAAAAACCCCAAACAAATACTTGTATTTATTCCATGTGTATTGTTTGTTTGGTGTTTTTTGGTTCTTTGTTATTGGGGGGTTTTTGTTTGTTTTGGGTATTTTTTGTTTGTTTTGTTTTTAAATTCAGTGCAATAATACCTACAATCAATGCTTTCAAATTGCCTACTCTGGAAGTCTGCCCCCGACTGACTTGAAAGTAACTACCCAGAAATACAGAGTTTGTTTATTTAAAAGTCTTTTGGGAAATCACTACTGCTCCTGATGAAGAATCCCCAATATTTCAATTCTAAGGCACAAGACGCTATTTAGGAGATATTTTTATCCTCTAAAAATAAAGAAAAATCTAGTTTTCGACATAAGCCACTGGAAGGAAATCCTCAATTATCATATTTTTACTTAAGTACTTAATACCACTGGGACAATTCTGAAAGCAAGAATAATGAGATCAATCTATTTCCAATACTTAGGCATCAAACTACCTCAAAGCAGAAAAAAAAAGGTAACACAAAACATTACTGGTGAGTTACTTCATGTCAGTTGACTTCATTTCATTAGCAGTGTTACTAAAAGTCAAGTCCTGTGCAGCATTAAAGCACCTTCTCTCCAGAGATTTTTAAAGCATTCTCAAGGTAGCGATGGTCCTAGCTTCAGTCCATCACTGCCTGGCAGAAACATGAAGAGGCAAGAGCTGGTATTGAAGGTTGTGGCTGCCAAAGCCTCAGTCAAACCATTAAGTGATACTGCCTCCCCAAACCAGGAGAAACATTTCCCATAAGAAGCATAGCGTTATGGGAGGAGGAGGAAGCAGCCCTGACTCTGGGCTTATGTTGATTGCAGATGAATCTCTGTGTGATCTCAGAGATCAGAACAAAGAGGTCAAGAGGTTGTTCCCTAGGAAGAAAATCTGCAGTTTCACAAGTGTAGCTCTTGATGTTGTAAAAAAGCCCCACTGGAGCCACAGAAATCGCTTATGAAGCCAGGGAGCAGCTTCCTTTTATGAGGACTTCCAAAATCAGGCAAGTAAACATGGAATAAAATCTATCAAAAGACCAGTGGGATGCTGCAGGCAAAAGGAACGCATCCTTTGCAGAAAAAAGAAGTGCTCTGAGTATATACAACCCACAGATGAGAAAATCTCTGCCATTGATATATTAGGCCAGAGCTTTGGCTGGTGATGGCAGTGTCGTTATTCTACAGAATCTCCAATTTTAGTTCCTGTTCCAAGGCTCAAACCTTTTAAACTCCTTTTATCTGACAGATTAAATACCATTAAAGCACAATGCAGCAGCAAACACATTAGTCTCTTCATCACACCTTACGAAAATCCCCTGACCTTGCTGAATCACTTGTAATTAAGTAGCCTCCAGCCAACAGAAGCAAATCCTGTTTATTTTGAGGCATCATCAAAGAATGTGACAGCACCATGCAACTGCAGGTAGGTCAGCCTAGTGTAGCACATTAACAAAACCCCGTGGTTGCCTTAATCCAAGGCAAGCTGTGTAGATAGGAGAGACACGAATCACTTAGAAATTGATGATCCTCAGCCTCCAACCTATGCCTCCTTTGTTGTCTGTGGATATCTGTGAGAGAGGCGCTGTTTCCAATCTGTATTCCCAAAATGCTTTCCAGTTTGGTGCACGCAGGAGTGATCATCAAAGCTGAAAGCACTCCAGACTGTAAACTGCCAGATAATAAGGAACAGCTAATGACAGGAAAAACATGAAACAAGTGAAAGCTGGTATCTCAACACAGGCACAAAAGAAGTGGAACCAATTTTAGGATCTGGCCTGGGGCAAATAATTGTCCAAGTGCAACCTGGAGCCACACCTGTGAAAATCTGGGAGGGAATGAGGAGCAGGTAGGTGACAAAGTAGCATTTAACAGAGCCCTTTGATGCCTGAACCTGCCTCAAGCACAAGATGGAAGTGTCTGTCTCCTACAGCCCCCTATGGCTGACCCTCAATGAAGGTGCATTATTCAGCCTGCTTGGGCACCCAGGTGAATCTCCACCCTCCATCATCATCCCTGCGCACAAAGGCTTGTCCTTGGTGGAAGGTGTGCGTTCTCACATTTCGGTGAGGACTTAGGGATGTTGTGAAGGCCACTTCTGTTTTGTTGGGTGACAAATCACCAGTCAAATAAGGCAACCCATAGGCTGGGAGGGAGGAAACACTTGGCACTGATGAGGAGACACATGGTGCTGAAGAAAACTGTGGAAAGAAGGGAGAGTCCTCACTGCATGGATGGTTACTGCTGCTAGCTGGAGGCACACGGCTGCAGCTATATGCTGCTGCTGCTCCTTCACTGCAGTCATAGTCTATTACTTCACCAGAGCTCAGGCAGTACGTGTCTTTTCCAAGGTCTGTGGATAGGGCACTGTAGTTAGCTGAAGTTTCATCAATGGTGTTGACATCTTTTAATCCTAAAGTCTGCAAGACCCAGCTGTCCACAGCAGGGCTGGCTTGCTCTTCACAGGCACTGAATTCATTAAAGAGGTTTCTTCTAGCTTTGGAAGCATGAGGAGTTTCTTGAGGGACAAAGCAATGGTCCTCTTTTAATCTCCTCTTGGTGCTTTTGAGAATAGCACAAGTTTTTTGGCCATGGCAGGATAGCAGTTTCTAAAAAAAAATAAATGGTGGAGAAAGAAAATTAAAATCTGAATTTCTAACTACCTGGAAGCAACAGGTGTCTGATCTCAGATTTTAGATGGGCAAGATGGTTACTACGTCCTTATAAAAGATCCTTTTTCTTCCACCCTGTGCTTAAACATATCAACACGACTATTTTGTGTCCTTACAGTCTTTGCAACAATCCAGTCCCTGAAAGAGAAGAATTTGATAATGTCAATAAGGCCTGTGCTTTGATCCCATCCTCACTCAGTACGGTGTGAAATGAGAGCCCCCGCCTGGCTGTATGGCACTGCTCCGTGCTGCTGCTGCCAGCAGCGTTTGGCAGGTGAGCGGGATGCAGGGGGAATGTGGCAACCCGACAAAGAGGGAGGATGCGAAGGTCACTCATACTGGGCAGGTGTGATCCTGGCCAGGGAGCGTTCAGAGCAGAAACTGAGTGGCGCTGAGCTCATTAATCCACCTCAGTTATCATTATTCAAGGTCAAGGGCCCTTCAGGCACCAGGGATGGTCAAAGGAAGGCAGGAATAATGAGGAAGCTCCCCACCACATCGTGAATTCATTGCTCAGACACCTCCTGTGATGATTTCACACTGCATCCTCCTCCACATGACAGAGGGGTGGCCATGTCTCTGTGCTGTGTCCAATGAAGGAGACTTTTTCTACTGCAAGGAGCCAGGTCGTGGCATTGGAGGGGGGACATGCCACACTGTCACCTCAGAATAGGATGTAAAAGGAAAGTCTGCTATTTTTTGCAGGTTTTTTTACTTTGTGCCCAATCCACAGAGATGAGAAAATGATTAAATTTTCAGTTTCATAGACAAGGCTGGAATAGTAAAAAATGTCTTTAATACAACAAGAAACAATTATCTTTACTTTCTTTTGGACGAGAGAAAAATAATCAAAATATTTACTTAAGAAAACCCTTTCATACTTAGGTTGGATGAAATATTCTGTTAAATTGATGTGCCTAAGTTTGTATTTCACTTTTTAAAAAACCCACACAACTTTTTAATTAATATTTTTTTAAAAAAATCAGATCAGTATTCTAATGTAAATCACCCAAAACATAAAAAAGGAAAAATTATTCCTTACCATAAAAGATAATTGACAAAACAGACACATTCAAGAAATGTATGTTCAAATTTGAACTTTTCACTGAAAAAAGCATTAGATGGAATAATTTTACCTTGCTTACAAACTGAACTTACTTATAAACTACACTTAATTATGTCTTGGGCTATACTGTCTCCATAGTCAGAACCTGATAGGATGTCATTCCTGGAGTAAACAGTCACCTTAGATCCACGACCAGAATTTGGCAGCTCTGTGAAGTTAAATAGATCTCACACTGCAGGTTGTCTGTTCTCTTGGGCTTTCCATATATTTCACTGGCATGTTCCTATTCAACCCGTTTCTTCCACACACGTCTATACAGCAGGTTTGAACACAATACCTTGGCTTTTTCTTCTAAACACTTAATCAGGGCAGAATTCAGGTATTGTCGGAGGTTATTATTTTCTTCATGTAACCTAGCAAGTTCCTCTTCCTTCTGAAGCAAAGTATCTTGAAGCTGTGGAATAGAGATATTGATGAATAGATGTTGACTCTGTAACTTAATAGCAATTGCCCTATGGTACAGGCTGCTTTGATTTGATGATCTGGGTGTTTGCTTTGTGAACTCAACACACCCGCTCCAGCCTCTTCTCTTCATAAATCTAAGCGGCACGACTGTTCAGTTTTCAGGCAACTTCCTTTATTCTTTAGTGAGTGTTTGAGAAGATCACTTGGAAAAAAAACCCCTGTAAGCATGGAATAATAACAGAACAGACTTACAGGTAGCCCGATGAACAGCCAGAAACCATCACGGGCATGATAGTAGCTGCCAGATGTCCTGAGCAGCAGTAAGCATCCCTTTGCACCCCTCTCATTCCCATTTGTAGTTGGCTGGCGGAGAAAAGGAGAGAGAAGCTGCAGACTCACAGTTTATGGGGGTAGGGTGCAGAAGGAAGATGCAACTGCCATTCTTTATGATACAGTACCGCTCGGTGATCCCTTCAATCCTGGACCCTACTGTGCCAATCCCAGTGTATATACAGAGCTGAAATAATCCCAGGTCCCAAGAGCTGAACAGATATGTTTTGATTTGCTGATGCCCAACACTTTTTCATGAGAAGTCTACGTATTTGCAGAGATTTTTGTCTCCTGATCATAGCTCTGGAGACTTTTTTAGGAGGACAAAGAATCTTCTGCCAAGGACCTTGGGCACCTGCTGACCACAGGCTGAAGAGCACAGATTGAAATGACTGTGGTAGAGCCAAAGAAAGAAATACAGTGGTTTCTGGAACTAGGGTTTGATTCCAGGGACCTTACAGTTAGTAAATGAGTATCTATCAACTTCACTGTGTCAAAATATCATTCCAAGTATTTGACCAGACTGATCTGTCTGGGGTTCCTTCATCTAGAACTGTTCAGAGTTTCTCCTGCCACTTGATGGGATTCACAAAAAGGGAAAGAGAGAAAATAAAGTAACAAGGAAATACTTGTTGGTCAACGGCTGATCCTCCATATAAGTAGGTAATTCTGGTGGAATCACTTCTCATGAAGTTAATCCTAGTGGACTCAGGAGGATGCACACACTGTATTTTTAGTCAACAGCATGAGGCTCTGCATCGTGAGGGCCTGAGGGACTCCTTGGTCATGCCCCTGGTCTTCTCTAGCACCAAGGCAGCTGGCGCAATATGCTGTAAAAGGGGAGGGATGAACAGGGTATCCCACAACAGTTCTTCCCGCTTCATGGGACAACACGGGGGAGACATATACTTCAAGCAAGGAACAAAACCTACCCACGTAAAGCAGTTTGCCAGCGTTTCCCACATGCGTGCCAGTGAGAGGGAGACCTGCTGTAAACCAACCCAGAAGGTGCGATACATGATACAGGGTAAAAGAACTGGCGGGGAGAAACCAGGGGGGCGCGGAGCCTTTACCTGCTTGTTTCTGTAGAGCTGGGAGGACAGCTGGTCTCCCTGCCACACTGCGTCCTGGGCACCGAGCTGCGGGCTGCAGAGCTGGCCTGGGGGGGCAGACCCGGGGGGTTAAGCCCGCTCCCACCTCCTCGCCCAGCCCGGTTACGCACGGCGGCCGGGTCCCCCCGCGGCGGCGGCGGCGGGCGGGCACTTACCGGGCGGCCGAGCCTCCCGCCGGCCCTGGCTGTGCGGCGGCTCCGCGGCGCGGACGGCGGCCCAAGTCTCCTTGGAAACCCCGGCGGGGGCTGGCCAGGGGCAGGCGCAGCCCGGGCCCCCGGCGATGTCCGGCTGCGGGCACGGCCGGCCGGTGCTCTGCGGAGGGAAGGGGCCGTGGCGGTGGGTTCCCCCCGGGGTACGGCGGGCCCCGAGGGGAGGCGGTGTCAGCCCCGCACCGGCCCCGCCGCATCCCGGCGGGAAGCATCCCAGCGCTGCGGGGGCTGGTCCCTGCCCCGCGGGGAAGCGCTCCCACCCTCCGCCGCCTCGCTCGGGGTTTGCTCGGGTACCTGTCGCAGAGGAGCCCCGCAGCCCCTGCCAGGCGCCGCCTGCCCCCGCGGGAGCTGCCAGCCCTGACCCGCTGCCCGCTGCCCCCCCGCCCCGAGCCCGGTGGCACCGCACCGCCCTGCCCCCCCCCCCCGCCGCTGCTGAGCGCTGGGCAGTGCCGCCCCCGCCGCAGCCCTCCGCGGCAGAGGGGCTCCGGGCTGAGGTGCGCCAGGAAGGTGGCCGAGTTTCCTGCAGTCCCTTGGAAATACTGCTGAGCCAACCCCGAGCCGGTTTAAGGTGAAGGGAGGACGCGGGCTGTCCTTGGCCACTCCGTTCCTCCCACCTTGGGGGCTCGATTCGGCTCTAAAGCAGCACAAAGCCAGCAGAGACCTGCAGGCTGCTCGCACTCTTTTCTGCCCCTGCAGTTCTGCGGGAGTCCCAGACCGCACAGTAGCAAAACCTGGGGTTGTCTCTGGATTCACCCCTTTCCCTTCATCCAAATAAGCCCCAAGTGCAGCAGCTCTCAATCTCTGCAAGGCAACGGCAGAGTTTAGAGCCTCGAGCAGGGAACCTGCTCACCCATGGGAAGGCACAGCAGCAAAGACTGCTCTTGCAGGTAGACGAGAGCCCTCTTCTTTCCCCATCTTAAAGAGGGCACAAAACCTGCTGCAACCCCCCCAAGGCAGAGAGACCAGCTCCTCCCTTTCTGACTCCAGGTCGACAGAAATGCAAAGAGCACTTACCATGTTAGTGGCAGAATGAAATGCAGGTCTTGGGAGCACGTTTCTGTTAAAAGCCCCAGAGAGGTTTAAATGGCTCTGAAGGAGGGGGAGAGGGGGGAGACCGGGGAGGCGAGTTTAATCTAAAGGAGCTCCCAGTGACGCCTCAGAGCTCTCCTGAAACCCAGCAATCTGATTTGGTGTAAAGCTGTCAAACTTGTGACGTGAATAAACAGCAAACTTGCTGAAATCAAAGTCATTCTGGCCCCACAAATCAACACAAGGAAGGAGGGAAAAGAAAAGAAGGAGAGAGAGGGGAAAAAAAAAAAAGCCTCCACACACTTCAGGACAGCACTGAACTGGTGTGCCTGAGTTTCACTCCAGGAAATGAGCAGGGATCCAGGGAAGCATCCCACATGTTCAGAGCAGGGCTGCTGGTGTTGCTGGTGAGTGTTTTGTTTTGTTTTGTTTTGAAGCCTTGTTTGCAGTTGTAAAATCCAGCAGGAAGAAGCAAGTTTGTCCAGCATGACTGACTGAGGGAGTGGGTTTTCCACAGCTTCCCAGGGGTGTGTAGAAGCAAATATGACTTAAAGCACTTCCGTGGACAGCTCTGAGGGAGAAAGTGCAGGTTTCAGAATAATAGCATGCAATGACAAGCTCCTGCAAATACCTCACTGTACTAGGAATTAGTTTTCTGTCAAGACCCAGGCTTCCAGAAGATCTCAGGATATAAATGCTGTGACAGTGGTATAAGATTTACTATCATAAAGGGTGATGTTGCAAAAGCCATATGCAGGTGTGTAAAAGACAGAGATTGCCAGCACATAGTCACTTCTAATTCACATCAGATTTCCACAGCAATTAAAATCCGTAGATAGGCTTCAGTTGTTCCCAGGGAAAAAAAAAATTATCAAACCAAACAACTCTTCACTGCGAGTCTGTCTTTGAACAGCGTAGGAGACAGTGGAAATAAAGCTAATAGCAGAGCAGTTGTTCAGTCAGGATCCTGCCTCCTGCTATGGCAAGGGCTATTCAAGGAGGTAACTGGACCTGCCTGCACACACAATCTGCAGCCACCCAAGGGTGAGGCTGGGCCAAAGGCAGCCCATGCTGGCATATGGGATGGTCTTTCATTTCTCCCCTGGAGGATGCTCAGTGCCATTTCCCCATTAGCAAGGCTCAGGGACAATACAAACCATGAGGACCATTTGCCTTCCATTCTTTTATTACTGGCATATTTTCCTAGGTTGCTGCCCAAGGTGAACTGACAGCTATGCCACATTAAATCACTGCCATCTCCCACCTTGGTTATGTTTTTCCCAACAGAGGCATTTTAAAAAGGGCTCATGCTCCAAATCGGCACCACACCCAGCCTTGGGTCACTCTTTAGCTTAACTAAACCTCAGTTCTGCACAGTATGTTTGGCAACAGCTGTGATAACCCACAGTCTTTGGGCGCTAACCCATCTCCTGCATGGCATCAGGGGGCATCTTTTGGTTAGCAAGAAACACAAGCTCTATGAAACACTTCCAACCAGCGCCAAGGCCCAGCGCAGCCGTCCTTGGTTTAGCTTAGTCCCTTTGTCCTTTAGCGGGCTGCCTCAGGGTGCTTCCTGGGGTGCCGTGGCAGCAATGATTCCCTCACCCCAGGCAAGGGCTGCTACCCTGGGCCCGGCAGGCCTGTAACACGTCGGGAACGGGTCGAGGGGAAGCAGCAGCCCCGAGACCACCGGCAATAGGCAGGAGAGGCTGTGCGCCGGGCAGCCTCTGCAGCGCCGGACGGTGAGGCAGGCAAGCCCGGGACAGGCTTCAGGAGCGCTCTGGGCCGGGAGCAATCCCGTGCGGGGAGTAAGGGCCCACGGATCGCCTGCAGCCCCTCCGGGCACCGAAGCCTCGGCCTGGGGCCGCCCGAGGCAGCGGCCATGTTGGGCTGCCTCCGAGGCGCGGGAGCGCCGGGCCCGGCCATTGGGGGAGGCGAGCGGCCCCGGCGACGTCATCACCCCGCGCCCGCACGCGCCGCGGGGCGCAGTGGTGGCCGCGGGGCCGTAGCCTCGTCCCTCCTGCCTGGGTCGGGGCCGCCCTGCGCCTTCCTCCCTGGCCACATGGTTCCTCGCCTGGCGGCCCGGGCAGCCTAGGGGGGCGCCTGCCTAGCCCCGGGCGGGGTGCAGGCAGGTGCAGAGGAGCCTGCAGTGGCGAGGCCTAGTGGGTGAACTGACGGGCTGCCCCGCGCAGCGGGTGCCGGGCTGCCCCTTGTAGCACCCCCGAGTCATCTCGTAGCTTGGCTCTCAGGGACAGAGGGCAGCTGCAGGGAGAGGAGAACTGAGCGTCTGAACATCGCGTCTAGGGAGGGACATGGAGTGGGCAGTTTCCCTCCCGCGTTGGGTGGGTGTGGGGAGAAGCGTTTCTGGCCCAGGGCTGCTCCTAGACAGGGCCCTTTGCCTGGCGCACTGCTGGCGGCTCGGCCTCCACTTCCTCTTGGCAGAGCTCTGTGTGCTTAGGCATGCTCTTTGCCTCTGAGAAGTGGTGGGAGGAGTACGGGCACGCTGTTGGGGTAAAAAGCAGGTATGAAGAAAAGCTGTGGTCACTCCCATTGTTGCTCCTGCACAGCTGGTATTGTGTTGGGTTGTGTTTAGACTGTGCTTTGCTTTCTGAGCTCAAGGAATTCATGTCAACGCACCGTGCTGTGGTTTCTATGTTGGGGAGTGAAAGAAGGTTCATGGGTAAAAGACTACAAAGTCCAGCCCAGGAGGCTGATAGGTTTGGGGAGTTAACTTTTGGGTGACTGTCAAGGACAGACAAATGCTGTTGGTGTAAGAGAGAAAGAGCTGATTTTGCAGAATTGCGTATGGACGTCACACACAATGAAGAGAAGATCTTCAGGTCATAGTAGCAATTACACATCGATGTGTAGTGAAAACAAAACCAAATAACAATCATCTGCTAATTCTTTTCCTGTTCATCTGAGGCAGCCCCTCTCAGAGCTCTTACTGCTTGTTTTAGCTAATGATATACTTCTTTAACTGTAAATAAAAATTCAGGGATGAAATTTTTATCAAGACTGCAGTATTGTTTTAGTGGAGATAGGATTTCACCAAGTGTGATAGCAGCTCTTTTCTGAAGTTTTGAGAACACGATAACACATATTGCAGTGCGTTAATTCCCCTGTGTTCTTTGTACCTATAATTTCTACTGTAATTTTAATGATTTTTCCTGTTTAAATGACAATGATGAAGCTAATCCTTCAGACTGAAAAAAAACCCGAACAACAAACTTAAATTTTTTTTCTGGTTTAACTCATTTTAATTTAGAAATGGCCCTAAATTTGTATTTCGACCGTTGTGAACTGGGTCTCACAAGAGATGGTACACAGAAGAAAAACTAATTCAACTTTTATACTGGACTCACAACAGTGTATGTTACTTTTCATGCTAACACCTGCATGGGTGTCCAGACTCACTCCAAATCCTCTTCACTTTTTCTTCCATATTACTGCTACAGAGCTACTTATCTCTCTTAAGGATGTTTAATATATCAGTGGCAAAATAGAGGCTCACTTAATAACTCCAGATACTAACCTATAGTCAGGTACACACATGTGTCTGACATCTGCATGAATCTGTGATTATGTTTATGAACTAAAGGTGTGATTAGTTAAACCTGATGAGACTAATTTGCAAGAATGCTTTTGAATGGAAATTTATGCAGATACAGGTTCTGGTTGTTCTCTGATCAGTCTTCCTCCTTGAACGTGGGACTAAAAGGCACTTCCCAAATCCAGTCCCCTGCTGTTGAGACATTCTTAAACTTTTCAATCTCCCTCTTAAAACTAATTAGGTTATTTTCCTTATGTTATTCCCACTGTGAGGCTCCACCATACTCTGAGCTCTGATGGCTAGACACTTTCTAGTTTCCAGTCTGAGCGTATTCATAGCAGGTATAATCCCTTCTGTCCTTGTGCCAAACTCTTGCTTTAGTTTAGACACTTCTTCTCTCTCTGTAGTGTTTAGCCTTGTCTTTGCAGAGTGTTGTCACATATTGTCTTTTCCTTTGTTTTTTAGGTCAAAGAAGGCAGTTTTTTTTACAGTCTTCCCTAACATAAACACTGCAGGAACCCATCTCAGAGCTGACATTAACCTGTTTTTCAGACAGATGACCAAAATTCCACAGCCGGCTCTGTAATGCACTAATGTTTAAAAGAAAAGCATTGACAAATCTTTCTCTCTTTTTATCTCTTCCTGGTGCATTTTAGGATAATATTTACCTTTTCCATCACTCTCTCACACCAGTTACTAGTTTTGAAATTATTGTCAGCTGGCATTAAATACATCTGAGGATGTAATTAGCTGTAAAATGCAGTTAGTCATCTGATTCATGATGGCTTCAGTGCTTTCTTCTGGTTTCAAATGAAGGCATGCAGCATGTTCAGGTATATATGATTTTGCTTCTGTGTTTTCTGGTATATGCTGGATGAGATTTATTTCTGTGATAGATCCCTAGAAGGGAATTTGGTATTACTAATGCTTACTTGTCTGTATTCAGAAAAGGGGGATTTTTTTTTTTTTCCAAGGAAGTAAGTTGTATTTTACCAGTAGTATAGAAAAGGATAACATTTTATAGTGATCTAGAAACTTAATTTGAGTAATGGATATTATCTGATGGGCTTGTATCTTTGTGGTACTATGTAGGTTCAAATTAAATAATGAAAATCCAAATGAATATCTATCACATTCAGTTAATATTGAATTGCTTTGAAACTGTGGACTTTTAGAAAGTGTCTTAAGTTCAAGGTGCTGAGAAATTATGTTCCTCCAGATCTGCAGTTATCTTCTACATTTATCCTTTGGGTAGCAAGTGTGCAAGGAACTCATTACCTGTGCAGACATTAAGATTTTGAAGGGGTATTCTTTATTGGACGTGATTAATTTTGAACTGGAAAATCACTTTACAGTCAAATCACATTTCCTTGTAATAATGGAGTTCCATGGATTTGCAGACATGCTTTGGATTTATCCGATAAAGTTGAAGTTTTTATGCATAGGTAGCAACCCTTTTATGTATAGAATATCCTTGCAAGTGAAATACGTAAGTGGTATGTTTGAGTAACGTGTGTGCCACGTGTTGTGTGCACAATTGCTCACCCATCTCCTGTCACCCCTGTTCTGTTAATAGTTAATCTTTGCTTTCTCCTGTGGATGTAACTGTTGTTTGACAAGGGGCAGAAGATCCCTGCTTTAAAGGGAGATCTGTTAGGTAAAGCACAGTTCACTACTCATGAAGATCTAGAACTAGGAGGCACTTCTGGGTCATCTTTTCCCATCTCCTGCTTTAGTTAGGCAGTCAGTTCATAAAACTTCAATGCCAGAAGTCCATTGGTTTCTCTTGTGACACCGGTACTACTTCTTACTTCTTGACTATTTGTTCAAAATGTTAATCTAATTTCTGATCTAAATTTATTCATGAAGATTTTGTGACTTTTTGTCTTTCTTGGACTTTAGCTTTTACTTTTGCATCCTGTGTGCTTGTGTACTTGCCATTTTCATATACTTACATACAACATTCTATGCTATTTTTGTCTGGTTTTGTGTAATTGTTTTTGTATTTTCCTGACCGTCTGAGAAGCACTTAACACACCTCTAGTAATAGACTTTGTCTTCTGTCAGTGTGGGTGACTATTTATTTTTTCACATCCCTCTAGATTGCAATTCGTTACACCCCCAGGTACAGGAATGAGGACTTGTGTCCTGAAATGGAAAGGCAAATGGAAGAAGTGCTGGTTTTGTGTAGCACAGAGTATGTTTATGGAATTCACTACTACAGAATGGCATTGAGAGCGAGAACATTGTGGTATTAAAATAAATCAAATAATGCTTTTTATCATTCTGGAGTGTTCTTTTGAATATTTTCATTAATTCTACTGTGTATATTGATTTTCTGCCTGAAGAGGACACTAATTGCCCTCGTTTAGTGTTCTGTGGGCATGTTATCTCACAATGCATCCCAGTCCCTATGTATTGCATATGTCTTGCCCTTTTCTTTTGAGCATCTGGAACTGTATCATAAAAAGTGAGGTCCTAAAGAAATACAGATCTCGGGTACGGCTTTTGACAAACTGGTGGGTTCTCCTGTAAACTACAGGTGGGAATCTGTTACTGTTACCAGTCTGATTAATGTATGGAAGAGGAGTATGTTCTATTCCTGTGTCTGATGTTATACGATTTTATAGCAGCACTTAAACATGAGGTCTGAAACCTCAGAACATCATCACCCATTTACTGTATAGACCCAAGTCAGTCTCTGCATCTCTGTGTTTAGGTTCCTCATCTATCAATCAGGAGTGGTGTGTCTGCTTAGATTTTATATTTCTGTAACCAAAAATGTACTCGTGAAGCCCCTGGCCAAGTGAGCACCTTTGTTCTTGGCTGTGACCACTGAGCTCCACAAGAGCAATATTAATTGTGAACAGAAAAATTCCCCTGAGGTTTGGAGGCTAATTTGATAGGAGTTTTAACATAAACCTTGATGTAGTTTTGGAAGTGAAGCCTATTCTTGTTCTGGCAGCAGCAGCATTGCTTCTGTGTTGGTGTTTGTCCATCCAGAGGTTACCACTGAACTGAGTTGCCATGCAGCAGCTAAGTAAACCTTTCATCACAGAATAGTGATTCAGCAGTGTAAACAAATGCACCGAGGTAGTCCCATGGTTAAATAACAGATGACGGGAACAGTTTCTCTTGACTGTGTTATGAGTGTTGACTATCATGGTTTGGGGAAATGGCTGAATCTATGAGAGAAAGGCAGGTGTGCTGAAAAGCCATGTTTTTCTCCATGGTGTTTTCTATTGAAGTCAAACTATTTTGCAGGGAGACCTGCCAGAAAAGCTTAGCTCACGGGTTTCATCCAAATCAGATGAATTTTCATGGAACCAGATGCAGAGCTGAATGGGGCCCCATGTCTAATAGCCACTGATGCATGCATCTGCCTGCTTCATAACCTGGGCTGTGAGCTCCTCCAATGTGTACCATGCTGCCAGTACCTATGTACTGGGCTTCACCTATTTAATAGTGCTTTTCCTCTTGGCTGGTGCTCAGGAGTTGGCAGCCTGGCTCGCCTCCATTTCTCTTTGGGTGCAGAGCTGGGCACTTTCCCTTCTTGGCTGGCGGTTGGGAGGTTTGGCAGAGATCTCTGATCTGAGTAAATATATGTGAGGGCATCTCTTCATTGCAGAGCTGTATGGCATTGCCTTCCCTAATCAATAATGAAAGAAAGATCCTAGGATGTGTGGAAATGTGTCAGGGGTCAGAAGGTGAAGGATGTTGTTGTCACGAGCTGAGAAAGACGTCAGGGCTTTTGTGCACACTCTTCAAAGGCTGAGTTAAAACAGTAAGTCACTAGGGAGATACTCAAGTAAAACAGCTCTGACTGTATACATAAAATTTCCAGCTTCTAGCTGATGCAGGTAGTAGTTGATGAACTGGTGATGAAAAGGAATTAGTTGGCTGGTAATTCATCTGAAAGATTGGCAGAGGATTTTACAAGCTTACACCAGAGCTGGCTGGAGACAATAATCTCTTTTCTTGAAGAATGCTGAGGTCCTGACGCCCAGCTCGTTGGAATGAAACCTGAATGCTTTTTAATTCTCTGTGAGAGTTTTTTTGTTTTTCCCCTCTTTGGTTTTTGTTTTAGGAAGGAACAAAATGTTTCATTGTGATTTTGTCAATGATTTTGATATAATGGATTAAAAGAGTAAATGTCTTCCAAATCCCAAAGCCTTTTAAAAGAAGAATTCCATTCAAAACACATCAGAGCTATTTTCTCCTCTGATTTTTTTCCTGAAATTTAATTTTAAGCAAAAGTTTGCACACTTCAATGGCAATGTGGGTTCCCTTGCAGCAATGATGTGCAGTGGAGAATAACTGTGAACAGGAATTTTATTTGTTTTTGTGTGTCCAGTTATACTTTATGCTATCCTGGAGGTGAAAGGCGGGGGGGGGGGAGGGGGAGGTTTGCATCCACTTGGCAGCCTTGTGCTGTGCCAAAGACATGTAAAAAGGCCTCGGAGTGAATAAGAAACAAGAAAAGTCTTTGGTTTTTAGCTGCCCCTGGATGAGAGAACAGGGTTCATCGATGCCTTACTGTAATTTTATAATTCCATTTCAAACTGTAGTAGTGCAGCAGGGAAAGAAAGAAGAGGTTAGTACAGTGCAAGAGAGCAGGCTTCAGAAAGGAGACTTTTTTCTTTTGGCTCAGGGTTCTTCTTCCTGGTCTCCTGATGTGACTGGAAGGAACAGAGACTTAAATGGCAGCTACTGAGCTGCCCAGAATCTCCTGTGGGTTCTGCTTCATCTTTCTTTTCTCTGTTTCTAGTCAGACAGCAATGAGACTTTTTGACATCCACAGAACCCCCTGTGACTTGTCTGTCATCCATAGCTAGAACTGAAGCTCAGCAGCCTCCTGACATGCACGTTGGGACCCTTGTTGGCTCAGGTCAACGTTCACTGACTTCCCTCTTAGAGGTAGAAGGGTGTACCGCTGTGTGAAAAGCAGCAGGTTCATCTGAAGCCAACTAGTTTAACCTGGGATGCTGCTATTAGGTGTTGAATGTTCTTTTGTGAGTCCTCAAATTTCAAGGGAGTTTGTGTTCAGTGATAGGACTTAGACCTATCTGTGATCTCCAGCGCCCAGGAGGTACAAAGCTGCAAGGAAGAGTAAGTAAGGGCACCTGGTGCCTCAGGCATGAAGGAGCTGTGGCCCCACAGAACTTCACTGAATACTTCACTGGGAAACTGAAAGGCTCTACAGTGCTCATTTCTGGGTTGGCTGCTGGTCAGCAAAGTGACCTTCAATAATTTACTTTTATCTCTATTTACCCCAAATGTGTGACGAGGAAGATGCTGTATTAGATGTTCTTACTGAGGAATAGTCGTCTGTAATTGCTAGTGGCCTTATTTTCAAGAGTAGCACTGATTATGGCATTTATTCTTTCAAAGCTAAGGTTTGGTACCATGAATTTGGAGGGATAGCTTATTTCTGAAAAAAGTTTTGGGTTTCATGCATTCCTGGATGTCGGTGTGTTTGTGGACACCAGAGGGCTTGCTGGCATCCCTCCCTCTGGCCGCACCCCTGCAGATCAGCAGGGTTGTTCAGCAGAGTGAATCCGAGCGCCTTCGCTCCGGTTCTTACAATTGGATTTTAATTGGGGGGGAGGGGGAACTGAGCAATACAGAGGCATAATGCCCTGCTCACCCTTAATCTCAGATGGTGCTGTGTGAGAAAATTCTGATATTTCTAAATGCTAAAGCAGAGAGAAAGGCTGGCTTGTTTTTGGGACAGCCTGGGAGCAGCACACATTTATCTTTGATTTATTCACCAAATTATTTCCTCTAATAAGTTAAGGTCCATAGTGTGTTTTTTTTTCTTCTTCTTTTTTTTTTTTTTTTTATTTTTTCCCCCCGCAGCTTATACTTTTTCACTAGCATTTTCCAAATCTGAAAGAATTGCTTGATTTTTCTCTAATGATGTATATCTGTGTATTTATGCCTTCTGGACGTAAATGCCCTCAAACAAGACCAGCTTGGGCTCCTAAAGCACCTGTCTGGGAGAGAGGGACTGGAGTCTTTTTCTGCACTAGCAGCAGTTCATGTGTTTTATCTGGTAAAACCCAAAACAGTGCTGGAAGCAAGACTCAGGAGTTGTGTCTTTTTCTTTCTTTTTTTTTTTTTTTTTTTTTTTTTTTCTTCCCCCCTCCCCGAGAGTTGTGTCCTGATCAGTGGGGTATAAAGTTATTCTTGCTCTCTTTTTGCTGCAAAGAGTCTTGAATTGGCTTGGCTAGGAGCACTCCAAATCCTGAAAAGGTGGTTATGGAGTTGAGTTATTTCCAAGATTTAGCAGCAGCTTCCAAAACTTTTCAGAAGTACAGGCTGGACTTGTCATCACACCCTTCATACAGATTTCTCTGGGGTTTACCTGAGCCTCAGTTGCCCCGCAGGGATGTTTAGATTTCATAGGATTTGTGTGTGAACATACACAGTAGAGAACTGAGCTGCTCCGTTGCAGAGGAGGCGGCAAAGTGCCTCCTCAATGGTGGAGAGTAGGCTGAGAAGAAGAGAGAGCTCGCTAGCAAAAGCAGCCAGTTTCACCTGCAAAGGAGACTGAAGGCCAGGGCAAGCGCAGATTTTCTCAGAGGAGGGAGCAGTTATGGGAGGCAGCAGGAAAGCAGGTGGGATAAGCACAGCAGGGAAGCAGCCTGGAAGACTGTTGAAGGGCCAGGGCTGGCGGAGACAAGAGGCTGGTGCAGAAAGAGCAGAAACGGGGGAGAGGAATTCTTTCACGGCTGTACCTTCACAGGCTCCATCAGCCCCAGGAGGATAACAGCACTTCCTCCACCTTACAGCAACAACCTTTTCAAGTGCATCTGTGATCAAATAAAAGTTGCCAATGGGAGCACTGCAAACACAGACTTTGTTTCAGTTTATCCTCCAAAGCAGGCAGAATGATTGCACTAACAGTTAACTACAAGCACTTCAGCGTTTATTTGTGGGTGATATTTAGGTTACCTAAGTAACTGAATAGTCCAAGGAGGTGCGAGAACCTTAGGATAGGCAGGTTCTGCATTGAGGTGTTGTGGACCGCTTTCTAGAAGTCTCTAGCACTCTCCGTTGCCTCTAGGGAGCCTGAGTTAATACTAGGCAGCGTGACTAGTGCCATGTCCTTTCCCAGATCAGGGGGAGTATGCGAATTCAATTTGGTATCAACAAACTGAGTACACAAGAACTTTTTTTAGTGTGACCCACCTAGGTCTGGACCATCACTGGACTTGCTCTAACTTGCTATTTTCACTTATGTTTAAGAAAAAACAAAACAACAAGCCAAAAAAATGCCAAAACCAACCCAAAATGGTTGTGGTTTTTTTTTTTTTTTTTCATAACTGCATCTCCTGAGGTTGAGTGGAGCAGTTAGCATAGATGACCACCGTGTACTCTACTGGAGATTGGGTTGTTCGCAAGATACACCCAGTCACACCATTATTTGCTCAGGTACGCAGGTGATGCTACGCGCTGCATGCTCACCTCCAGGTGCTGCTGCTAGCCGGCCTGTCTCACCCTCCTGCTGTTGGCTTTTGCTCTGCTTTACCCACTAGTTAGGCTGTTACTTCACGAAATGTGTTTGACTGGTTTAAAAACAGTTATATCACAGGGTTCCCCCATTCAGTGCGTAACAGGAAACCTTGATCCGCAGCACTGGGAAGCGAGAGGCAGAATGGTTTTGGAGGTTAAGGTGCTGCCAGCAGCCAGCCTTGCAGCAGCGGGTTAAGCGGGGCTGTCCCTGCAGACTGTCACTCACCAGACTTCTTTTTTTTTTGAGTTGACTTGCTAGGATTTTTCCCCTCTCCTCCCACCCCTTCCTCTTCTCTCTTTCTTTCTTTCGCTTTATTCTTTTTCTCAAGTCTCTTGATTTCATGCTGGCTTTTTAAATTGAGGATAAAGTTAATTCACCGCACAATGCCGCAGCTGGAATGAAACATGGCCAGTCGCCCGTGTGGAGGGGAGGGCTCCATGCTGGCTGGTTGCATCTCCTAAGGCCACTGCGGGCTGTCACCGATTTATTGATAGTGCCTCTAGCAACAAAGCAAGAAGTTAACTAATTATGAACATATGGTTCAGCTCATGCTTGACTCAGCAGCCACCTTGTTAGCCTGGAGCTGCCTAGGTGTTCAGAAGCAGGAGAAGAGGAAAGTTTTGGGTGGAAGGTGTGGTCCAAAGTCCCACTGACAAGCCAGAGGGAGACTTGATTGATCCTAATCTATTCTTTTTGTTAGGAGGCGGCATGCTGCTGTCAGGAACAGCTTGGTAATAACAGATTTGTGGCCTCTAAGTCCTTGTGGTTATAGTCAGCACGCGACACTCGGTCGGCTCCTTGCATGCTCTGTACTTAATTGGTCTCAATGGTGGGGTCTGAAATGAGACGGTAGTTCAAGGTGCAACACATGCTACACCTGAAATTGCAGCCTGTGAGCTGCCGCACAGATGTCAGCTTTTTACCAGTGGGCTTACCACTGGGGACCCGGAGGGTCCATACAGAAAGGGACGTCTGAGAGGACCCTGCAGATTTTCAGTGCTTAATATGGAATTAATTAGAGGAAAATCTAGAGAGAGAGAGTGTGTGACTGGTAGAGGAACAAGGAAGGAGACAGAACTTGTTAGGAAGTTCATCAAGGTGGATTGCAATTTTGTCTGCATTGAGTGGTCAGCATGCATAGTCTGGACACAGGAGAGCAGTTAATGGGAATTGATACCAGCTGAGGGGGGAGGAGGGTGTCTCTTTCTGTCCATCTGTTGGTCTTTCACAAGTGAATTGAGCTGTGCCACAGGGTTCAAAACAGTGTAGTCAGAGGCTATTTTTTTTCCATGGGTGTACATAATCTCCAGGAAGAGTAGGCTTATTGCTGTCCAGACTTTTAAAACAGTTTTAGGATTCTTATGGTTTACTTAACTGGAAATGCTGAGTGTAGAAAGATAGCAATTTCAATAATAGGCAGCAGAAGGAACTCCAGGGATGAGTGGTTTGGCACAACCAACAGACGGGTTATTTTATGACTATCTAGACAAAGCAAAAGTGGGCAGAGAAGGCTATCTGTGTACTGGGATGCATTAGTAAGGCCACAACAGGTTGGGGAAAGTGGTTAGAGACCTCTACTAGGCACTGATGAAGCTGCATCTGAAGTACTGCATCTAGTTTTGCTCTTCACAATGCAAGAAAGCTGTTGACAAACTGGAGAATCTGGCAGTAGGGCCACTAAGCTGGTTGGGAGCCTGGAGCACACGAGGGAACTAGGTTTGCTTAGCCTGGAGAAGAGGGCTGAGGGGGTCTGATGGCAATCTTGCACTGCCGTGGGGGAGTATAGAGAAGATGGAGACCAATTTTTCTCATACATGCACAGTGAAAGGACTCGGAATTTGTCAAAAGCTGGGACAAGTTATATTCCAACTAGATATGGAGGTGGAGCAGGGGGGGACCAAACAACCCAAACATGATAAACTGGGGAGGCTATGGAATTGCTGTTCCTGGAGCTTTTCATAACTTACCTCGGCCAGGTCCTGGGCAGCATGATCTCGGTTTGAAAAGGGCTCTTAATTTTCCTATGATGAGGCTGCAGCTGGAGCACAGCTCGGGGCCTGGGGCAGGGTGGCATGGCTCACATTCTGTCATGCACGGCTGTGCTGGCTGGCTGGCGGCTCTGGTGTCATACCACAATGCACATGGCAATTATCGTGGTCGCTCCTATAATGTAATGAGTCAGAACGGTTAATTAGTGGGTAAAGTAGGTCTGTATGCAACAGTTTGGAATATAATTCACCCAGATACAGCAATAGCTTTTCTTAGCAGAGGCTGTGCTTTAAGCTGTGGTTAGCTGGCTAGGACAGAAATGGCTTTTGAGGCTAAATAAGTGCCTACCTCTCAGCTATTTCTTATCACCTCCTGTAGGAGGATGCTGCAGCTGCAGACGAGTTGGGGACCAGAATGTGAGAGGCCCCTATGAGATCTCATGCTGCTGCTGAAGGTGGTTTGAGCTCACTGGCTGACTGCACAGCTGCAGGTTGGAAGCACTGGTGTAACTTGTACTACAGATTCAGGGTACTGAGATGTTAATCTCTAGTTAACAGTCACTTAGAGGAGGTGGAAGAATAAATTCTCAGTCTATTAAAGCTGCTCATACAGTGGATTTCTGACCCAAGTTTGTGTTTGCCTGTGGTTACCACCTCTAGCTGAAAGCTTTGCCTGCTATGTAACCAAATAAGAATAGTTCTTGCTGAGATCTCTTAAGTCAGCATCTCTGCTCTGATATATATATTAGAGAACTAAGACTAAAAATTCAGGCTTAAATTCTCAGTAAATTCTCATTTGTATCACTCTAATAGTGTGAGAGAGAAATCTGAAGGAACCTGACTTAAGCCCAGCATAACACCTTATAAGCGTGTCTGCATGGTGCAAAGCAGCTTTGGAGGAAATAGGAGCCAGGATTTGGAGCTTCCCTGTTTCTCTCAGGATCCATCTGTGCTCTGTTCTTTACCCAGTGACGCAGCACGGGACAGTGGACACTCAAGACAGTGTCATCATTCATCACTGCGAGAAACAGCCACTGCTTTGATTTGTGCAGGTTATTTCAGAAGGTGAGACCATGTTCTTGAAAATTCAAAGGAACTGGGCTCAGATTTGAAAGTGTCTGGATTGGTTGGTGGTTTTATACCTAACTTGGAGAAGGAGCTGGGGGTGAAGATTAGGATTTAGATCACGATCAAAAAATCCTGTAAGTACTCAGGAAAATGGGGATTTGAAGTCCAATTCCAGACTTGCTGCCAGGTTAGGAGGAGCTTTTCTGACTTTAGTTTGAAGTTGTTGCTCTAGGGCAGACCTGTATCTGAGTAGAAACAGTTATTTGGTTTAGCTGGTGCCAAATGGAAGTTGGGTAGCAGTGATCATAGTTTTATGGGCACCTTATTTTTTTTTGGAGTTGGCTGAAAGGGGGGAAAAATCTAAGCAGAAGTGAGACCAGCACCTACAGATCAAAAGCAGAGATACTTTGTAGTGAGTCCCTGCAAAGTGAAAACCTGGACTCTCTGCAAATAACACCGTCTTCCTGCTCAAGCATGTGGGCGACTTGGAGCTTCTTTACAATGTGAGTTAATGAAATGACTTGTCTCCTAATGCAGATGTTGCACAAACTCTGCTACACCTGTGATTTTATACTCAAAAGCCTATTTCTTTGTCTGTGTAGGGGTGTCCTCATACAGAATCCAACAATAATTCCCCGTCTGCTAATTCTTATCGGCTTCCCAGCTGAAACCCCAGATCTGTGCCACGACGCTCCTGTTTCAATACCAGTTGCTGCTCCCTTTCCCGCCAAACGCAGATGTAGCCATTAGGATGCCTTGCATCCTGCTGCAAGCAATATGTCCGATCTTTACCCTGCAAAGGTGTTGTTTAAAGGGCTCTGAAGATTTTGAACAAACTGGCCTGGCAGGGGGACTTTCAAGTTCCCCTCCCTTATGGGCGCAACAGCCTGTGTTTGTAAACAGAGCCTTAGAGGGGTAGTGGGAGCCACTAGAGGACTGTCAGCTAGTTAATTGGATGTCAGCTCCCTGCCGGGGCTGCAGGCTAATGAGTCATCCTGCATAAAGAGAATGGCCCTGAGAGAAAGGCAAAGAATTGGACAGCAATAATCACATCTACAGAGAAGCCCAGAGCTCCCCTGTTGGCATAAAGGCAGAGCAGCATTTGGGGACAGAGGGCTTCCCCATTTGGATTTTGTTAAACAGAGATTAAGCAGGTTCTGAGTTTGTAAAGTTGAGATGTTATTACTGGTGCATGCGTTTAAATGTGCTCATATTCATGGTCAATGGTCTAGGATACAATTATAAACACTTTCGGTCCTTATATTTTGGTTGCCTTTGTTTTCTGAAAAATACATAATCATCTTTTAAAAATAAAGAAATTGAAATGATATGTTAATGGAGAGTTTAATGCAGGCAATGGCAAAAAGGAATAATAAAAAAACCATTGCAATCATTACTTTGAGTTAGGAAGTTACTCTTTCCTTGTGAAAAGATAAAGATTGACCTTATTGCTGAAAACTGTGTTCTAAAATGATGATGTTTTTTCACTGAGAACCTAACATTGAAAAAGATTTTTTGTAAGTTAGCATTTTGTACGTAAGTTCACTTAATTTCAAAGAACATTTTGATTGAAAATATTTATCAGTGTAGTTACATGAATAAATAGAGGGATTTTTATACCTCTTTCAAGAGGGGAAACACAAGTGAGAGAAGGATTGGATATTGCTGTTAAGTTGTATAATAAGAGCATTTGCTACCATTTTAAACTGTTTTTTGCCAAAGGAAAAGCTAACGAGAGAGAAAAGGTTAAAGAAATTGTAGAAAAGGTAGCTGTAAGAAATCCCGGGAAGTCATTAGGCATGTCTGTATGTCCCAAAATGAGCTGCTCTTTACCTAAGCTGTGCCTGATGGGTGTTTGCCTGGCCAGCTCTTAAAAAAAAAAAAAAAAAAAAGAATGGAAGTTCCCTTGCCAACTAATTCCAGCATGTCACTGTTCTTACCTGCAGAGATTTTGCTTAATGTTTAAACCATCCTTGTTGCAGTTTGTCCATTGCTTCAAGTCCTGTGCTTCTTGAAGGTAAAATGAATGCCTCTTTCAGCAACCTCTTCCATATTTGATGCCTTCCTTAAATCTTCTTCAGAGCAAACCCCACATAGTTTTCTTCTTTCATGGTACCCAGATCACTGATCCTTCTAGTGTCCCTCCTACAGGACTTTCTCTATTTGCTCTTTATTATTTCCTGAACAACTGACAGAAGAGGGGCAGTGGGGAAGGTAAAACAGGGCCTGCTGTGAAGACAATTTGCTAGCCAGGAGAACTTTTGTAGGTAGGAGCTACCTGCTGCCTTGGAGTGTCAGGGAGGTGGAGGTGGTGCTGGATAGAGCCTAGCCACAGCTGCCATCCTGAAGTTTAAACACGTCTCAGTTCTGTGTGGCCCACCCTCCTCTTGTCCCCTATAGCACATAATAGGATCAGGGTGCACACTACTTATGGCAATAGCACCGGGAAGACCTGTATGCCTCAGTGCTCTTAAGTCATTCAAAAATGGCAATTCATATGGGCTGACAGCCAGCTGAGTAAATGAGGTATTGGCTTCTCTCCAGATTTATGCAGCGTGCTGGATTTTATCAGTGCTTCTCTGAAGTTTTCAGTATAGGCAAAAAAAGCAAATAGGTAAAGTGATGTTTCCCTTATCAACAGTCATCTGTAGGTACAGCCCCAAACTGTTCTGAAACAGTTGTGGAAATACTTTGTCTAGTTTCTAGAACTGCTGAAATGTGGCATAGTGGCCTGGAACTATGGGACTTCATGGACAGGGAAACTCTGTTTTGAAGGATGTAGATCCCTCAGCAGTTGTGGCAATCATAGGAACTCCTGTTTATGCCTTCTAACAGGGTAAGGCTGTTTTGGAGATAAAGATTTCTAATGAGCCAGTATGTACAAGGAAAAAAAAAAAAAAGGCAGCTTTCAGAGAGCTGGAGGGATGTTGTATTTCCAGTTACGCAAGGGAGGATGAAGCACTGTGTCACCTCCTTCCAGAGCAAGAGAAAGTCATGTTAGCTGGGTAGCATGCTGTATTTACCTGGCAGCTGCTCTTGCTAGATGTGATCTGTGGAGCAAAATCAAAAGGCTGTCAATCCTGCACCAAATTAAAACAGAATCATGAGAATTAACATGCTTTATAAATGCGGGTTAAGCACACTATAAGCACGCTGTAATTACAGTCAGCTGCCTGGCCAGTGCAATCCAGTAGCACTGAGCTTAGGAATTAAGTTGAGTATACAATTAATAAGAGCTTATATTAAAGGCATTAGTAGAGTTACAAAAGCTTTGTAACAACAGAGTGTGACCCAGCCTTGGACACAGACAATGGAGTTTTGTGTGCTATAATTAGCACGCACAAAACCTCCCCATTAACTTGACAGTTTTTATTTGCTCTTTAAAGAGTTGAGCAGCGCTGAGCACTCTGGGCCCATCAGACATGGGAGCTGCGCTGTCACTGAGGAGGTGTCAGGGATCTCAACGCTGTCTGCCTTTGGGCAGCACCAGCTGCTCAGCTGAGATACCTGACAAAATAATTTACCTACAAGGTCAAACTCTGCACACACACCCCCACCCCGCTGCCTGTGCATGCCTGAGTGATGCCAGGACTGGCACACAGTTGCAACCAGCCCTCTGAAGAGCTGCTTCTCCTTTTCCTCCTCCTTACTCACCTGAAACAAATGGATCTCGGTGCAGAGAAGTATTTTGACCTCTTTCAGGGTGTGAGAGATAAGGGAGAGGAGCAAAGGCAGGAGGAGGGAAGGAATTTTCTCATACATGAGTTGAAGTATTAGAAGAAATCTTGCATTGAATTGAAGACCAATATGGCAGTATTTGTGATCTGTGAGAGCTGCCATCTTTGAGATCACTCTGCAGGTCTAGGATAGAGCTGGAGAAAGATTGTACAAATTAAAGGTAACAAACTTCAGAGACTGTGTGAGGGAACAGACCTGTGTAGGACACCTGCACCTGAAGAAGGGGAGAAAAGCAGGACTTGAGGACTAATGGAAAGCCCTTTTGAGGCAAAGAATGTTCAACAGCAGTTTATCTGCTTCGAGTCCCACATGCAGCTTAAAATTCAGGTAAGTCTTAACATGTAGTCTTTTGGGGTCGCATTATCTATGTGACTAAGGTGGAGTCTGATGGTTAAGGATGAGGAAAAAGATTTTGTTCACCTTCAGCTCAGACAGTTTGTAGCTGTGCTAACTGGCTCCTGAGGCACTCCACTGTGAGGCTTGCATCACTAGTGCTGTTGGTCTTTGGGACAGCGCTGGCAGTGTGCAGACCTGTGGCAGTGAAGGGCATGGCAATGCCCTGTAGTTGCTAGGGTTTAAGGTATGCACACCTCAGATCTACTCCCTTCAGCCACTAAAGACTGATTTCTCATCTTGCATTTCACTAGGATACACTTGATAACATTCTTTCCCTCTAAGCAGAGCTTTCCTTATTTAGAGAGGAAAGATGCCTGAGATGCAGTAAATGCCTGACAGGATCTTTCTGTGCTAGGACAAGCACCTCTGAAACTTGGTAGCCAGATACAGAGATCATCCAGGGAGTAGCACACAGTGTTTCTCTCCAACCACTGACTCTATTCCTCCTAGCTGCTGGAAGTAAAATACAGTCAATTCTTAACTGCAGGTCTCTCATGGGAGAACCACTTCTGAGATTATTTCATTGACCTGTTTTTCCCCTTAAAATTTGCCTTACCCCTAATGCCCCTCTGAAGCCCATCTGTATTTTCAAGAGAAGTTCTTTGTCCCTTTTTGCTGTCATCCTGCAATTTTGGGGACAGGCATTAAAGCCAAAGAATGTTATTTCTATCAAAACTTCCCTGCAGCATGACTTTGTGGACCTGAACAGTATTCTGGTACTCACCTGAGACAGAAGCATCTGTTTTCAGGGGTCGGGTACATCATAGATAAGGTGACACTACTTTTCCTATTTGAAAGAGCAGCTGTCTTTTCCACCCAAGTTTCAAAATTCTGCCACTTGCAGAAAAATTCTGTTTTTCCAAGTGGCTACGCAGATCAGAATCATTGGATGAAAATAAATCCTTACTGCTCCCTTTCTTTTCCAGTAACTATGCAGCCTGTGCTGGAGGTTTTTATAAAGCACGCATTACTAGTGGCTCCGGCTTTCCTGTAGTGCACCAATATGTAATACAAATTATATCTGTCATGTTGGATTTGTCCTGGTGCTCAAGTTTGGGGAAGAATAGCTCTCACTTCTGATGGGAAATTTTGAGTGTCTCCCTCTGTGTTGAGCTGTCTTGCAATTTGTTATGGTCAGTAAAGAGGGCTGCTCTTTGCTGATGCGGGAATAGAAGTCCTACTAATGCACTGATTGCTAGTACTAAATACAGGGAAATGCTTCTAGAAGTTCCTGAGCCGCAAATTCCTTGTGACTAGAAAAACATATGGCTGAAGTATCTCCCTGCTCTTGCATTATTTCCTGGGCATCCTCTACTGGCCACAGAAGACAGGCTGTGGAGCTAAATGGTCCATTGGAACTGTTGTATCTGCTTAATCATAAAGATTAATTAACTTTCACCCCTTCTTCTCAAAACAAGGGCAGATTGTCATGTTGCTTAATTTTTCCAATGTTTGCCACTTACCCTAAAGGTGGTGATAGCTGGAGGGTTAATGTTATCTGGGGTTTTGCCAGTGATGAGTTAAAAACGATGACTGAAATAAAATGTTCCAGCCTAGACAATTGTTTGCTGTCTTGTCATCATCTCATACATTGAAAAAACTTAAAAAATCAGAATTCTTATTGAGTGACATTTTGAAAATTAAATAAGAAAATGTAATTAGATTTGCTTTTTATTTTGCTCCAGGTTGTCTTAGGCTGTGTCCCTCTGAGCCAACTGGTTCTTGGCTACCTGCCACATGTTACCTGCTGCCCAGTGTCACAGTCTGTACTGGGGGTGCAAATGCTTTCCTGTGCTGTTCTTATGACCTGTGGCTTGTTTCCTCATTATTTTTTCCTTTTTTAAAAAATTATTTCATTGCCTGAACTTCTCAGTTTCTGCTAATTCTACCTTTTGTTCTTTGATGTAATTAATAATTTTATAAAGATATTTGGTGGATGGTTTGCATAAGTAAATTATTCTTGTTTTGCTTAGAATTGTAGGTTAAAGCAATGTTTGTGTAGATATACTCTGATGTTGCTTGTACTTTTCATTTGAACAGTGTATGTTTTTAATATATATATGGGCACAGGGGTATATACCCAGGCTGTTTTATCACACATTTGTGTGTGTTGCTGTTGTGTGCCCTGGGTCCAGATAGGTTTCATACACACGGTCTGACTGACTGATTATTGCTATTATGCTTCAGAGTATGTTTTCAAAAATAATTTCCTGCCACATTCCTGACTGTATTTGTAGGCTGAGTTTATCCTCTTCCCTGCTGTTCCATGATCTGCCCCTAGGTTACTAACAACCCCAACAGACAGCCTGGCTCATGCTACCTGCTGCTTAGACGCAGATTAACTCGCTACCAGCCATATGGACTACCGACTTCACAAATTCCTCTCCTTTTGCTTTCTGCTCTCAGGAAAGTTAATGGACAGTTTGCTGGTAAAGAAAATGTAAAACAAAACCTCAAACCTGTGACATAATCACCTGGGTTTAACACAACTGGCCCCTCCATCTGCCTTTACGCTGGGATTTGTGCATATAAAGCAGAATGTGGTGCTGTGCGCAGTGCCGGTTCATACCGGCGACCTTCCCTTATGGCATAGGTACTTGTTTACAATACAATGGAATTAGACAAAGTCGTTATGCATATATTGAACACACATAACCATATATAACTTTATATTCTTATAAAGATCCCCATAGTGGGGTTCAGCTTTAATCAGTAATGACTCCTGTGGTCGTTTCTTAAACATTATTAGACTGTCAGACCATGTTTTAAGGTGATTTTCACAGTGAGTTTACAAGATACATATTTGGGAAGAAGTGGATGTGAGGCCAGAAAAACAGATATATTTTTTTTTTTTTTCCGGGAGGTCAAGGTGCTGTCACATAAAGAAGGAGAGGACTAGGAGGTCTGTGTTACATTACTGGTGTTGCATCTCAAGATTTTATTGGAAAACTGAACTCTAAAGCCAAGTGCTGATTTTAGGGTGCCCTTTCTAAATATTAGTTACTGTCAGTGTTTTAGAGTTAGGGAGCCAAGGGTGCTCAGAATTACTGGGCTGAGTCTCAGAAGTGCTCAGGGCCAGCGTTAGCAAATGTTATGGTGTGCTTTGCCCCTACCCTGTGGCTGGGCCTGTTGTGCTGATGGATGCTCTCCAGACCGAGCATGCATGGAGACCGAGTCCGGATTGACCCTGGGCTTCTTGCCATCTGGGGCAGACAAGGACAGCTGAAAGAGATGGACATGTTAGTCTGTCCTCTTAAAAACGTGCCACGCCATCTGAGGTGCAAGTAAAATGTACCTCAAGCCACCTCAATCGCTAGTCACAAAATACATACCCTTCTGTCACTGGGGCACTCTGGTATTTAAGACTTAGCTTACAGATATGCTGCATCCATTACTTGTGTATTACAGTTTATATTGGCAGTTTGTGGTGTGTGTTTATCTGCAGCATGTGCCTTCACGAACAGGTAATATGATAAAGTGACATATTTATACGTATCAGATCTATTACTGTTGCTTGGATATTGGTTTTTGCTAAAAGTTGCATCCTTAATTTAACCCTAGAGTTAAGATTACATCCTATCTTGCAAGCATTAGCTTATATAGTCTTTATGTTCCTATGGTAAAGGAGGACTTAAGGTAGCCCATTGATACGCAACAACAGAATTGGCGTAGCTGCTGGGACAGTTCCAGCTGTGCTGAGTTTGTGACTGTACGCTTTCCAAAGTGCTTCTGGAGGGGTTTATTATTTGAACATTTTGGCAAATAAGGTGTTTAAAGCTTTAGGAAGAATCAAGTGAAAAATACAATAAAATATAAATTGTTTAAAACTGAAATAGATTATTTTTCAATATGCTCTGGCTTTTAAATAGGAAATATAAATATTTTTACAGTCTTATTGGATCTGATCCAGGACTTTACAGGTTATCACTTTTCCGTGTCCCTCCTCAAAATTAATAGTTTTGCTAATGGTTTTTGGGTTCTTCATATTTTTAGGGCTCTGGGGAAAATAAAAAATGTCCTCAAAAGAAAGAGCAACAAAGTGTGGCTTCTCCAGTGACAGAATGCAAATTGGGTTAGAATTAAAGGAAACGAAGACACTAAAGTATAGGTAGTTCTTATTTTCCAAATGATTGAGAGGCTTTCATCAGAAGATTTCTAGTGTTTCTTTTTAGAAAAAAAATATATTTCCAAATATCAAAACTTAAGATTACCTTTTGAGGTCGCTTACTGAACATCTTTAGAAGAGGCAGGCATCGTGTGTGTGAAATACTGAAAACAACACTGGGAGTTTCACATCAGGTGGGTGTATCCAACTTGTCTGATGCTTTGTTTCCTGCCCCGAGATGTAATTGCTACTACAGAAACTAGTAACATAAAATTGAAGCCAGAATCACTTTTGTAAGTGATTTTTTGAGAAGTGATGATTGTTCTGAAAGAGTGTATATGTTTTTATGTGCTACGTGTTGTAGTGTAAGTGCCTTTAAGTTATCTGTATGGTGAGACATGTCTTTCTCCTGGTTTTGTGCAAGCTGGTTACAGAAATGAGATTAAAGGAGTGAACAGGTTCCCAGGTAGATTCATTGAATGATTCTGTTGGAAGTTATTGATGGTTAATCTTACCTGAATAGAGCTGGGTGGAGCTATCTCTCATTCCTGGGATGCTGGGGAGCTAAATATCTGGGGACATCCATCCTCCCCGCTTGCAGACCCTGTGATCACAGCCTGTCATTCCCTGCAGCTGAATGGATTTATTTGTGTGACTGAAGAGAGGCATCCTGACTTTTCTCCTTCTAAGTTTAATGATGAAAGTCCCTCACCTTCATCTCACAACTAGATTAAATATTTGTGGTGTTACTTAAAATGAGTGGGACTGTCCTTGACTTCCCTACCTTGGGCCAAATGGATCTCACCCCCTTCCATCTGCATGGCTGTTCTGGCTGAGGAAGCAGGGCAGAGGCAGAGCTGAGGGTGAGATAGGTTGGGAAAGGTGGAATACAAGTGTCTGTCTTTAGTCTTTGGGATATAGGAATTTTATTATAGTTCTAAGGTTTGAAATACCCCTTCAGCAAGGAGGGAAGGTCAGACACTGGCCCCAGGGTGCCAGCCCGTGGTGTGGCTCTGCAGCTGGTGCAGTAGGACCCAGAGCTGGTCAAGAGCAGCAGTTCATCTGGTTATTCAGCGTGAGCAGTGCACAAGGAAAAGGGGTTCATTGCTCTCTGCTGTGCTCTGCACGGCTTACCTGCACCCTTAGCTGGCTGATGGCATGGTCAGAAGAGTAGACACGATGTACAGTTGTAAGGTCTTTGCCTCTCTGATAATACACATTCAGCTTGAGTCCTCTGTCCCATCCTTGTGTAATGAAAATTTCTCAGCAGGATGGTGACTTGAGCTGTGGCCCCAGGTCCTTGGGAGGAGGGGCAAAGGAGTGGGGAAAGAGATTTCTGTATCAGCAAATACCTTGGAAGTGGATGCAGGATATTTAGTGAGCACGTGCAAGTCGCCATGAGAGCAACAGGGAACCAAAGTCTTAATGAAACCCTTTGACAGGAGGGTAAGGCTGGCTGGCGTGGTCACTGGTGCTTAGCTCTGGTGCAGACGCCAGCCAGGCCCTGCTGAAATAATCCTCTTAAGGAAAGAAAGAGTAGAAAGCGTTTCCATCTGCTGCATGTTCTCTTTGGATGCAGCATTCGCTGTGTCCAAGTCTACATTTCTCCCTGTCTTCTGTCTCTGAGGCGTGGCAGGAGATCTTGGGAAGGGAGAAGCACTGAACGTTGTAGTCTTCCTCATCTGGACCTGGATGTAATCATGGATATGGGAAGGAGAGCAATAGGAATTGGTCTACCTGTGATGAGTCACTTTGAGTATGGACTGACAGTCCTTACAGCCTGCCTTGCTGCCTCTGTACATCTTTGCTTTATTCCTCTTGTCAGTCTTTTCCACTGCTGGATCACACTGCTGTTCTCTTGATATGGTTGCCTCCTTCAAGATCTCATGTAGAGTCCCCCTGCTTTCCACAAGCTGTCTTCTAAAGCTCTGATGATGGTTTCATTCCTCTTGGGACTAAATGGATGCTGAGATCAATATTCCAGGTTACTTCAGTTCTGTTACCAAAATTCTGAATCCAGATACCTGTTTTGATGGAGGGAAGGAAGCTCTGATCTAGGTCTGAATTTTGCTAATCATAATCTGAAACAAATCTTTACATTTTTAAAGAAGGAATTACAAAATCAGGTTTTCCACCAAATTTGAAGAGTCTAAGCAGAGCTTCTCTCTGGTCACTATGAAACACAGACCTGGGGTGATAGTCAGTGCCTCAAGACTCTCTCAAAGGAATGTGTTCCACCCAAAACCCATGGGTAAGAGTTTGCTATCTTCAGTCTAAAAGGACGGGTCTCTGCATATTCAGAGAAAGAATCGAACTTTTGCACCTTGTTTTTGCTTCCACTCCTGATTTTTATTTTCTGTGTTTTGGACAATCTTTGACACTTACTTTTTGGCATTAAATTAGAAGGTTTTTAGACTAATGGCATACAACATCTGTGGTGCACTGTGTGCTTGCCATCCTAGGGGAAGCTGGTCTTAGTCATGTGGGTTTTGGTCTTTGTACTGGCCAAGTCAGTTAGAGGAGCAGCATGTTTATTTCAATATTAAGCCGTCAGCAGATTATGGCAATATATTGTAAGGAAAAAGAGGTTCCTGCACGTTATTAAGTCTTTAGTTTGGGATTAGGAGTTTTTAAGACAGATTTAATTAAACAGAGCAGGGACACCTTTATGAACCTGAAGTTGGGGTTAATTCACTCCCCTAATGTGCTCCATTTCTTGATTACACAAAGATGAAACAAATTCCATGTCCTACCTGGGGAGCCATGGATGGGAATGTGAAGTTTCATCTCCAGACAGTTCAGCACCCTGTCAGTGAGCCCATGATTAATAACCATGTCAGTGGACTCTTGGTGATGGAATGAAATGGAATCAAGCCATGTCTGACAGTGAGCCAGCACCACACAGGGTGCTTTCATGGAGATGGTGGCCCTGGCTGAATCGACCTGATAAAAGAGGCTCTTCAGGGTTGCAGTAAGATGGGGGAAGAGGAGAGCAGGATCCAAAAGTTGTCAGGAGCTCATGATTAATGGAACCAGAGATAGGTGTTTATTTCAATTTGTCTGTGTGCTTGGCATCTCTTGGACTGTGATGAACCCCCTTTTCAGTAAAGTGCTGAAATGGGTCAGATGCAATTAGAGCTTACCCCAACTGCCACCGCCACAGTAACCAAACACAAACAAACCCTTTTCAGAGCTGTCTTGAATTTCTGATGGTTTTCCACTAGGTACTTCCCGCTTTTGTTTATTCCTGGACCCCATGGCTCAGTCAGTGTTCTAGAGGCACAAGATTTGCAGATGAGAACACTGACTGTCATGCCTGGCAAGCTTTTCCTCTTTAAACCTGTATTCATACAGTCGTGGACCTTAGAGCTGTGAGTTTCATGGCAAATGCATAAAAAAAAATTAAACATGAGAGTGTTTTATCAGGATAAATGAACAAACGTGTCTGGATATTTGGGGGTATCACAATGAATTTTGTGGGTTTTAGAATTATGTGTTTACAGAGCTTTAAACCCAAAAGGGACCAGCGTGCCTCTGACACCATACAGCTCTGTCAGTTTTCTTATTAGTTATGTCTGCACTGAGATTTTGTATGTGATTAAAACATCCTTTCCCAAAAGACACCTACCCTGATTTTGAGTTATTAGTGGAGGGGGTTGCTTTGTGAGAGACAGTTCCAGTGTTTAACCACTGTTACTGTTTAAAGTTTTCACCTTCTTTCTATTGTGAGCAGTATGTTGAATGAAAGGTCCTGTACGTACCTGGAACTGGAGACATGCTCACACACGGCTGCTGGTCTCATCCCAGTCATCTTTTCTGGTAGACTGAACAGACTGATCTCTCTCCATCTCTGCCAGGCCACAGTCCCCTGTGTCTTTAACCAGCTGGCATTATTTTAATGGTTAACCCACTAGTGTCTCCTCAAATCACAGCCTCTCTGTTTTTACACAGAGCACCCTCCTTATTTCCACACATCCTTAACTTTTTTTTTTTTTTGCTTTTGTCCTGACAATGTAGGAGGAATTTATGTTGAGTTTCTTGCCTGCAGTGTTCTCCAGTTCCTTCTAAGCACCACTGCTGTCCAGAGCATGGTACTCTCCCTCAGTTTTGCATATCCAGGTGGCAAAATGAATTCTGTTTGAATGGGCCCAGCTCCCAGAGGGGTTTAGACCACTTTCTAATGTTTATTACTTGGAGAGATCCCATGTTTTATTATCAGAGCTTCTATGCTTATTACCAGTTTATTGATAAAAGTGCTGAGCAATATTGGACCGATACTGGGCTCTGCAGGATGCTAGCATATTCCCAATTAAGTAAGCGTGCATTGCCAGACCTTGGGATGGTGCGTTCTTTGCCAACCCAGCAGTCAGCAATTGAATTGCCTTTTGCCTTCTTATATCTCTTCTAGGCTTATTCCTCTAGTTTCTTGGTTTGAACTAAGTCAAGTCATACTACAAGTCTGATAATTGGACAAATAATGGTACTCAATCCAAATACACTGCAAATGTTGGGCAAGAAGAGGGAAAAGTTGGTTCTCTGTACCTGAAATGTACGGCTATATGCTCTTTTAAAAAATAAATTCAAATCCTCTGTGTGACCTGAATGTGGATGAACACGCAAACCAAATTTCTGTATCCTTTGCGATAGTTTTCTTGTTTCTTTTTTCCCAGCATCTGTATAAATCCAGTAGGGGTTCCTGCTGCTGGCAATCACAGCTGAACACTGAGTCAGGGATACAAATGAAATCCAGATTTTCAAAATGTTATTTTAGCGGTCCTGTACAGTTAATGCACTACTAAGCCTAATAGCGATGCTTTCAGTCAGGCCACTTTATACACACAGTATTCAGCGAAAGGTTGGGGAGGAGTCGGGATCTGGCTTTGTGCAGCATTCCGAATGCATGTTAGTATGGGCTTGATTTTCTCCTTGGGTGCTTTTTTCTTTTTGTTTGTTTACTTGTTTCTGGAATACCAAACAGCTTGTTTGTAGCAAAGTTTGTAGCAGTATTGACATGCAGATCTGGACTCCGGCCCTGCAGACAGTTAAGGAAGGGAAATAATGCCACCTTATGTCCTGATTTGTCACTGCCTGATGTTTGGCTCAAGTTAAATGCATTATGAGCAAGGAGTGCTGTGGACTGTTCCCCCTGCTTTCTGGACTTATTTCCACTTGGTCAGAAAGAATACGAGGTGAATGTGAAATGCTTGATGTGTTGGTAGAGATTTGGCTCCTACTTTGGGTGAGTTTGGCAGCATCACGGTGAAAAAAAAGGACAGTTCAGCCCTAAAGTGCTAACATCAAACCCTGCGAATGTGATATTGCAGGTCTTCACACCTGTAAATATTTACATGAAATGCTTCTTGGGTTATAAGCAGATGAGATAAAGTTTATAATGCAAAACAGCAAGTGTTGTTGATTTGCAAATTTGCACAACGAATTTAAAAGATATTTAAAATAAATGACACTAAAAGTTGAACTGCATTGGAAATGTACATTTACAGGCAGTAGAGTTCCCTTTTTGACTGTTGTTTTGTATTTTTGCTATTTGATTATGTTTTTCTAAAAAAAATCTGAATTTTGCAGAAAATTAGTTAATATCTGAAATTTAGTAGGAATTTATTATATAGAAGTAGTTATAGTAGGAGCAAACTGAGCATCAATATGACCAGATTAAAAATTAAGATTTATAAAGGGTCTCTGATCATTGGTTTATAGAACCAGTCATTTGGAGTGGAAAAGCGTGTGATTTAAGAATTAAGGAATAAAATTCAACATTTTTTGAGTACTTCTACATGCACATCCCATTTCATTACTTTATTCTGCCAGCATGACAGTGAGTGTTCACCCTTTTTTATGAACACAGGTCAGATGTTCACTTACCTGCTTGGCTCTGAAGTGAAGCATTAAAGAAAATCAGTAAATATTCTGGTTTTAATCGATTTTTTTTTTCTTTAGAATAAAGAAGTGATTATGTTGTATATCAATGTAGTTTAAGTAAACATCTATATAAGCTTGGGGTTACAAACATGCAGTCAGTCTGTGATCCTGGTGGCTGTTCTTGTCTAAGACCAGAATACACTTTTGTAGTATTTCTCTAAAAGATGTGATGGTTTTGCCTGTGTGAAAAGGGTTTGGAGATATGGGGGGGGGTGGGGGGGAGGGGGGGGGCAAACTGATCTGCAGCTCCATCCATACCAGTCGAGGAGGTGAAAACACCAACTCAAATAGGCTTTGGATCTGACATGACCAACGACTTGGGATGGAAGGCAGGAATACCCTTGCTCCTCCAGAACCCCAGAGGGGCAGCTGCAGACATTCATCTGACTGTTTGACAGCCAGGAAAGTTTTGTGGGTTTGGATTGGGTTTGTTTGGGGTTTTCTTGTTGTTTATTTGTTGTATTTTTTTCTTCTCAAGCATAATTTCCCCACACACACCCCTACCTTCTCTGTACAGAACCACAACCGATCAACATTTCTAATGTGTCCCTGATAGTGTGTGTAGATGTACACTCAGATGCAAGTTTATTTTGCCTTCTCTTTCCTTACCAAGAGATTGATCTCAGAGTTCTCAGCACAAGTGAAAAAAATATAAGCAAAAAATGCACCTATTTATGTAGGAGGAACTTTGTAACTTGTGAGAACAATTTTGCATTATTGTTCTTGCTGTGAGGAGAAGTCTTTCTGCTTGCCTGTGATTTTGCTACAGACTTGGGAAACTTTTCAGAAGCAGCTGTTTGTTTGGCTGATGTTGACTATTCACAGGGTGCAACATGGCAGTAAATCTGCACAGTGTTTTCCCTGAGTTTCTAGTTGAGGATGACGTGGAGGGCAATCTGCTGAATGGCCAGTTACTGTTTTGCTTACAGAAAGGGGACATAAACCTGCCGACTGGATGGTGCTGAAGTCATTGGAACTTACTGAAACAAGCAGAAGTTAAATGTGATGTGCTCAGAAAATGGATGGACAGATAAAGCTCCTTAAAGTATAAGGCAAGACTAATCTTCCCAATAAAGGCTTCTTCACCTTTGGTACAAAAGTGGTTCTCCGTATTATTCATTTTCTGTTAGGGATATTGGTATGCTGCTCTAAACAATCTCAGATGCACAAGTTTAAAAAATAATGCATCAAGACAAAAGGAATACAAAGAGCCTAATATGGAAGGTTACGGAGAGGTCACAGCTGCAATTTTGCATGTGTGGAGCTCGTAGAAAGTATGAATTTGATGCAACCCCATTAAACTTTTGGGAGCAGATGTGATCACACTGGGTCATGGCAGAGGAACTTCTGCAAGGAATGGTGATCTTCAGAAAGATGTGTTTCCCGTAAGACAATGAATTCAGCCTTGCGATGGGACAGGCGTGCACTTGGTCACCTGCTGCATGCGTTGACATAGGGAAAATGCACTGTAGATTGGTGTCTGTCAGCTTTTTTATCTTGTCACAGCAGAACTGATTAAAAATAACTATGCAGAATCATAGCTTTAGTGGTCAACTGAATGTGGTCTTGCGTGATTCCCTGGAAACAAGACTTTATACAGGACTCTTAATGCAGCAGAACTTCAGAGCAGCAGAAGTTGTGCTTCCAGTCACAGTTCCTCCCTTTTCTCTTCCTCTCTGTTTCCTGGGTGCTGTACGTCCAACATCTCGCAGCCCAGGGAGGAAATAGGGCCCTTTCCTGCAGAAAGGGGCACTTAGGAGTATTTAATTTCTCTCAGCTGGTGAAAAAAAAGAGGTTTTGATCTTCCACTTTTACTACAGCACGGATTTGTTTTTCTTCATACAGAGATTGCATGGTAGGGGGTTGCTGTTGTCTAAGCAACTTCTTTGGGATGGAATCCTATAGAGAGAAAGAAAAAATGAATCCACTCACTCTCCCACTTTTGTAATCTTGTTCCAGGGTTTTGGCATCATCTCTCTGTGTATCTGTTGTGCAGTTTAGAGAACATTTTCCTCTGCCTTTGCTATCTTTATGCTCTTATGGGCTCCTCCGTAGGTAACACCTCCTTCTTGGATCAAGTTAATTTCATTTGCTTTCCTCCTGAACCCTTATCTTCTTAGTTAAATAGAGAGCTGAAATAGTTGGCAAACTTTGGGCAACTTTAATTATCATTAGCAAATTGTTGAGAACACAGTGGACAATTGACGGTCTGGTCTTCAGAGTGCCATTAAAAGAGATTAGAAAAGGCTGTTTGTGTGCGTTGTACAACTTTGTTTGTTTTCAAGCACTGAGATTATAATGAAAATGTCCCAGCCGGGCTTAGCTGTTGCCGTAGTACCAGTCAAAGTCTGGGACATACGAGCGAGGCATCGTTGTTCTGAGTTACCCGGGACCTCTGGATTACTGAAACTGGCCCTTCCGAGTGGAAGGCTCGCAGGGCAGAAAGAAAGCCAAGTGCAGCCTGCCTGCCCTACCTCTCCTCAAACCTGCCCACGAGTGTCTGCATGGCAGTTGCGAATAGCTTATGAAGCCGCTTTGCTAAAATGACATCACTTAATTATAGAAACCAATAACGTACAGGGTGAATATCTCGGGTGGATAAATGCACTGCCTCCAGCAAAGATCAATAGCAAATGCTTTAGTTAGGAATGAGAGGAAAAATAATGCGGTCCCGAGTATCCTCAAGGGAAGTTTCAGTGGGAGGTCACGAGTGTTCAGCCTGTTCTCTGATACGCAGGCAGTTAGGTTTTTCTAAGTGCTTATGTTACTTAATGTAAAAAATACATTCTGATTTTACTACGTGCAAGAACTCCTCTAAACATTTGGTGTCAGTAATGTCTTATGTCTGAGGAATTTCCTAGGCTAAATCTTCCAGCATCAGAGTGTGTAGAAAGAACATGGTGAAACCAGGGTTAGAAGGATGGGGTTCTGCTGCTGGTCATAGGTCTTCTGGCCTAGTTTAAATTACTGTAGAAAGTTTTTCTGGTTATGTGTGTCTGGAAACATCCTTCACACTTTGCAGGAATTCATCTGGCTTTTCCCTTTGCGTTGCCCATGTGTTTCTCACAACAAATTTGTCACTTCATTTTTGGATTCACACATAAGTGTGAAATATTGAAGTGGAGCTTGACAAAATGTCTTATATTTCTCACTTTCATCAAAATTCTGAGCGGCTGTATTTCAAATCAATGATACTTTCTCTCAGGTTTCCTTGGAAATGTGCCAGCCTCTAGCAAATGCCTACAAATGTGCTGACTTAAAGCTTCTCAAGATATCTGGGGGGGGTTGATGTGATTTCTCATAGTGTTTTGCTGAAAGTTTCACAGTTGTCTTGGTTGTATGGATATCATCATCCAAGCTCTTGTATAGGTATATATTTTTAGTGTAAGGTGGAATTAGTGGGTGTCTGGAGAGGGTTTCCAGCTCCTCCAGCAAAATATGCTTTATGAGGTCCAGTAGTGTATTCTGTTTAGCGGAGCTGCCTAATATACGTTGACACAGTTTATTGTATGAGACAGTTTGGGTCCGCATGAGGGATGGTTCCAATTTGCCTGCATGTGAAGTGTTAAGGCCTGTTTTCAACAGAGGTGAGCCGAGAATTTTGCCGGCCATACAAACCACCAAATGATTATATACATTGCAACCTGGTATTATAAATAGCACCTGAAAGATCTTACCTATTAAGAGACTGAGGGTCTCCTTGCCAAAAGCTGTAGAGGCTAAACTTTTAAATGTGTTCAGAGGAAGGCTGGAGAAGTTCAGAAAAGAGTAATCCAGCCAGGGTTACGAACCATAGAAAAAGCCCCTCTGACTAGGGAAGTTCCTGGGCTGAAAATAGTTGGAGACAGGAAGAATTTAAAGGAGAAGTATACACCTGTGTGTTCTGTCTAGTGACTGCTGTGGTCACTGTTGAGGCTGGGGTGCTTGCTCAGGTGGGTATCACTCTGATCCAATGTGACAAACATCATTATGTGTTTATATAAAACTTCTCCCTATTAACCTATTTTTCTCATAACCTTAATTTCTAGTTTTAGTGAATACTGACTTCTCAGATGATTTGGTTATGGCTTGAGATATTTTCATGCAGAGCCAAATGAATCCTTTGAAGCTGCAGACCATTGGGCATACAGGTGAATCTAGATTTGATCCAAAGTTTTTTACTTCCTTGAAAAGTACTGTACTGGTGCAAAAAATGATGTTTGTACTTAGTGTCCTATGAATTATGCCCCCTCTCCTGTGTGCTGCTATGCTTTGTGCTCCAAGGGGGTCCCTGTGGAAATCCTACAGCAACAGTTAACAGAGCTACTGTCCACTGCTCTGTGCCCTAGAAGGGCAGCAGATGACAAATGTTGAGCATTTATTTTGCCACTTTGCCAGCTATTTTATTAATATTAACTAATCCACTGATTAAGCCAGATTTGAGTAGGATGCCTGACTGCCTATTGCAGTGACAGAGATGAGGGCACGTTTCCTCTTTGCTGACCTGCTAGGCAGGCAGTGACTTCCAGCAGATCTGAGTAGCTGCTGGTCAGTGTGTGCTAGCTCTGCTGGGACCGCAGCAGTGCTCTGGGAAACCACAGCGAGAAAGTTGGTAGAGGAAAAAGAATAAAAGGATGGCCTGGTGTCTTGATGAGACAGTAACAACGTATATGAAAATATTTTAAGTTTTCAGTGACTTCACATGCTTGATTTAGGTGGAGAAACTGTGACTATCAAAGTAAGGTTCAGAGGCAGGAAGAAGGTTCAACCAAAACAGGCCAAGAAGTGAGTTTTTGTCCATTCCTGCAGGTCTTCGGCCCCATTGCCGCAGCATATTTTTGCACACACCCTGGCAGAGCAGAGTGGTCACTTCACGTGGCATTGCACGTGATGCGGTTCTTCGGTCCTTCCTCTTTTTGACCCCCTAATCAATTTTTTCCACTTTCATTTGGGAAGAAAGAAAAGAGGGGGGGTGGGGGGTGGTATAGGGAGAAGCAATTTCCTTTTAATTGCTTGTTTTTCCTTGTCTATTCTCACATCCTTTCAGATTTCTCAGAGCAGGCTTGGGGGTGTTTTGTCTCTCTTTTCTTATTTTCACTGGTACCAATGGGGAAGAATGACATTTTCTGCTTGGATAGAAACCAATTGCTTCCCCAGACCCCCTTGAAAAAGCTTAATTTTCTCAACTAGTCAGTATTCCGTCTTCGTTAAAAAGTCCCAGACTGGAATTTGGATTTAATTCTTTGACTCACATTTTTCCTTCCCTCCCCTGCTTTCCACATCCCCATTTGCACTTCCCAATGTACTTTCCTCATCACCTTTTTTTTATTACAATGCACTCAAGTTACCCTTAGCTCAGGAGGAAAAAGTACAAAAAAAATAATAAATACCCCCAAACAAAAGCAAATAAGAAAGCCCCTTAGCAAAGTAAATAAATAAGTAGACAGAGAAAACAGGCTGCTAGTTCATTTTCTTCTGCCTTTCCCTTAAGGCATGAGGTAATGCCAAACTATTCAGCGTGTGATGCAACTGTCTGATGGACATTCAGAGAATCCCAGCAGTAGCAAAAACAAAGTTTACCCAAGCGCAAGTTGGCAGTGCGACCGATCTCTCCAACAAGAGGCTATTTAAAGCCACAATGTGATGCATTTTTAACATTTTTTATTCAGCACAGGATTTAATTGCTCACTGACAAACCACCTAGACGTTTGTGCCTGGGTGTTTGTGACTGGAATTGTTTGCTATCTGTGCATTGTTTCAGA
This sequence comes from Falco naumanni, assembly GCF_017639655.2. Lineage (NCBI taxonomy): Eukaryota > Metazoa > Chordata > Aves > Falconiformes > Falconidae > Falco > Falco naumanni. The sequence goes on along the minus strand of NC_054066.1, from coordinate 16,896,508 downwards.
GCTGTTCAGTCGTCAACTGAGAGTCTGAGGCAGGAATGAGAATTTGTTCCATTAACGCTTGATGCCTGAGATGGGTCAGGAATGGTTTTACCCTCTGGTCATGTCTTGCCTCTTCTGTTTTTCTGTGGTTATTTCTTCCCAGCAACCTTTCCCTTTCTGCCATCTTGCTCACAAAGGGTGGTGGTGGATAGGTTATGAAGATGTACTTGGCTGTGTTAGCTCCACCTAGAAATGAGAAGCTGTAGCATGGAGGGGTTAAATGTCTTGCTGAAGGATGCAGAGGTGATCTGTGACAGGAAGAGGAATAGCCACAGTTCCTGACTCGGAGCCACCAGGGTGACATAGCTGTGCAGATGAGCTTTGCAGCAGCACGGCCGCAGCGCAGCCACAGCACAGCCTCCCTGCCAGAGCTCTACAGCTTGCTGTCAGGCTGTGCCCCTATGGATTAATGCTGTTACCACATCCACTGTAGCGATAGCTCATGTATATCCACACACCTTGGTGTTCCAAGCCTTGAATAAATGTTACTGCATGCCAGAAATATATTGCATATACTCCTCATTGGTGGCAAACTATGATCCTCAATCATCTGTGTGTTTCTGTCTTGAATTCTTACCTGCCTCTTCAGAAGTCTCAAGGCTGAGTTGATTTTGCCAATTAAGAACCACCAACACTTCAAAAATGTGCTGGATCAAAGTCAAGTCATGTTGTCACATAGGACTCAAAGGCATGTTTCAGCATTCTGCCGAGCTGGGGCCTTGATGTCTGCTGAACGTTTTGACGTCTTCGGAGAGGAGCGGCTCTGTGTGAGTCAGTGAAGGATGATGGAGGTACACACGCAGCTCAGCAGCTTTATTTCATTAGAGCTATCCAAGAAGATGAGCCTTAGGAGTAATTTTTCAGAAATGTCAGTGGTGAGCTGGTATTTTCAACACTTAAAGCACTGAAGTAACCCATTTGTTTACTAGTGTGGGCTCACGGGAATCACGGTATCTTTCAGTGCCTCAGTTTCCCCACCTGCCGAATGGCAGCGGTGATGGTGTCTTCCTTTGTGAAGCACTTGGAAACTGCTGATGCTAAGGTCCCTGCAGGCAGGCGCTGCTGGCTCTCAGGAGGTCGCCGCAGGCACTGATCATCTGTGTACATCAGGGGTGGGAGGGGAGTCCAAGAGACCCCAGGCAGTCCCACTCTGGTAACCTCCCTCCCTTCACAGCACAATCTAATACTTTTTGCTTAAGTATTAATTAACAAATGAACCAATCCAGAAGCACTTAAACGATTGGCTTGGGTGGACTGTCCATTCCCATGAGGCTTCTAGATTTTTTTTTCTTTCTTTTTTCCTTTTAAATCAAGGCAATGTGTTAAATGTGGTGACTGTGTTGACATTGCACAATATAGAACCACCCGCTCCTGTATCGGGTTTTTTTGCTGCTGTTGCATAGAAAGTTACTGCAGAAACAAGTTGCCGGGACATTGCACTTTATGCCATCTCGTTGCATGGCAGGAGTCCAGGCCAGCACCCGGGAGTGAGTCAATGTATGAGATTAGTTTAATCCTCTCTCAGAATCCTCTGATGGGGAGGGGAAGGACAATGACCTAGTGCCAGCGTTTATTTTGTCCACAAGTTCAATTTGAATAAGGAGGAGAAGGTGGTGGTGGTGGGGAAAGGAGAGGAAAAAAAACCTTCCTGGAGTTCCTTGGGTCTGGAGTGGTGCCAAGCCCGGGGGGAGTGTGGCTTGTGAATGGGGAGTGAAGAAAAGGGGGGGAAGAAGAGCGGAATGATGATTAGAAATCACAAATGAAAGAATTCTGAAGGGGGGGGGAGAAGAAAAAAACAACAAAAACCCCTCTGCTTCTCTGAATATGTGTAGGGAGGAAAAAAATTCCTTGCTTTTTCTAAGGGTCCTATTCATTAGCAGATGCACTTGCTCTGCTGCCAAGGGAAAAGGAGCACCCTGAGCAGTCCTCCCCACTCCTTGGGAGGCACCTACTGGCTTAACCTTGGTGTGAAAGAAAATACTGTCTCTTCCCTGCTGAGGCTTCTTTTGTACTCCTGTTTCTTGCAGGGCTTTCTGGTCTCTTATCTCCTTTTACTCCAGCCGTGCCCTCACGGGCTCTCAGAGGTGGATGCCTACATCTGTAGGCAACTCTGCGATTGCTAAGCACAGCTTCTCCAGTTTGCTTAGCAGTGCAGGATCACAGCATGTAGGAGGATGCCTTCTAATGCCTTACCTGTGCGTCACTGTCATTGCGGAGCTGTTGTGTGTATACCAGACCCCGCATGTGAAACACCACTGCGTAGGATGCAAATCTAGGTAGGACTCGACATTCTGTGGGCAGTCCTGGATGTCTGGGCTGTTTGGATGTCTACGTTGTCAGTACACCACAAGCCTGCATTGTGTACCTGCAAACGCTCGGGCTGAGCACTGTCTGGAAGACCCATGCTTGCTCCAGCGGGGCAGGGGCGCGTGCTGGGCTGGGTGCAGATGATATGAGCTCAGCTCTCCCTTCCCCTGCAGGTACCTTGAATATGAGCAGTCATCCAGAGAAGAGCCAGCAGTGCACCCGGGAAAAAGCAGGGTGCGGGGTGTGGGTGCCATCCACAGCAGACTTTGGATGGAGTGTAAATGGCTGCTTGACAAGGAGGCTGCTCGTGGCCCTGCCTCTGCCGCAAGAGCCTGTTTAAGAGCCTGGAGACATCTCCAGTCTTACCTCTCCTGTGGAGCTATTTATTGTGCATTTTATTCATATTTCTTTTCTGCAGGACAACTGAGGAGTGTCCTGTACACAAGCCCTCAGGGACACCCAAAGAAAAGTGCACCTGTAGCCTTTTGGGCTTTTTGGGCATTTCGTTTTTCCTCTTTATGTATTGCAAGTCCTTTTAAAATAGGGAAGAGCATGGCATATATCCTGCTCCCCCCTTTATGCAAAAAGCAGGTTTTAGATCGGACCACTTTCCCTGGCACTCGATGTAGAGCCCCTGCCGGGCACAGCCCCAGTCCCCCTTGGCCGAGCAGGTCTCGAGTCCCACCACCCCACGCCGGGGCTGACCCAGGCAGAGGTTCTGTCTCCAGGGCTCTTGTTTCTGAAGTGAGATGCTCTTTTGTGATTCAAAACACACCCGGGCAAGGTTCTTTCTCCGCTTTATGCTGTGGCTCACTGACTAAAGCGCACACCTCGGACACCTCTGCCTGCTCAGCATCCCATCTCCTGCCAGGGACTCGGCTGGAAAGTCTCTGCATCTGTAGCCAGTTCCCATCTGCCTCTCCTCCTAGGTGAATCCTGCCTTCCCCGTTACAACTTCAGCAGGAAAGCTGGTGTTTGCTGGTCTCCCAGCTGCGGCGGCGACCCTGAGCTCCTCCGTTTTGGGCGGCTGGCCTGCAGAAAGCGACACCGCCTCTTTGCTTCCTCGGGCAGTTCTGAAGGTGCTCGGGGTTAGTCTTTGTGTTGGTGGGGTGTGAGCCTCAGCGCCGTTACGTCTCGTCACCAGCATCCGCGTGTCCCTCGGGAAGGCTCCTCGCTGTCCCCGCGGCTCCGCGGTCCGCGCGCCGAGGGCCCCATCTTGCGGCACGGCACGGGCAGAGCTCATGCCAGGAGCCAGGGGGGTCAAGGGGACAGTTTTTGTCTTGTGAGGCTTTAGAAGGAACGATCCAGCCCGGCAGGCCTGGGGGAAGAAGCCCCTTCAAGAGCCATGAGGGGAGAGCCCTGGGCCCCGCAGCAGCGCACGGAGCGGGGGTCCCTTCTGGGGCGCGTGATCCCTCCCGCAGCCTCTCCCTGATTTCCCGAGTAACACACATCCCGTTCCCTTTGAAAACATTGTGGGTAAAGAAAGAAGTGAATAGAAAGTGTATCGTCCAGGAAGACTGATGGGGTAAAGGTAAAATAGACTTTAGCGGCTGGTGGGGAACTGAGGGGGGAGTGCGGGTCCCTGCGTGGTGATCTGTGCGTGGCTGCCGCATTTGTTGGTTGCTTCGTTTAAACCAGATGTAGTGTTTGGACCCAAATGCAAATCCGGATCTGAATTTTCTCGCAGATCAGGTTTCTTTTGTTCTGGGACCCTGTTTTAATTTGTGGCTTGTTAGAGACAGAAACACATGTTTTCTGGAAGCGGTCTGTGTGGTGGTGGGTAAGCATCCACAGAAATGACTGAAGTACTACACGTGACTGCTAGTGGACACAGTAACAATCATGGAAAACAGAATCCTTCTTGCTGGAGTGCTATAAAATGTAGTTGTTTAATCTAGTAGGGCAGAATAAATCTATTTGGAAGCTGGAAGTCTGATTGCTGGGGGCCCTGTGTCCTGCTGTTCTCACCTCAGTGTGCCATCTATCAAGCATGCTTATTGCATTAAGTTTTGCCTGTACTTTTAAATTACTTTTGACTAGTTTTTAACACATCACCAGGGCTGTCTGAGAGTGGCAGTGGAATAAGATATGTGTTTAGTGGGTGAACTCTCTGATGGAAGAGGGGTGACCCCCCTGCTCTGCCCAGCCCGTGCTGATTGCCCATGCTGTGTTCCTTCTGATGCCTGCTTTTCACCGGCAGCAGAGTACCAAGGTCCCTGCATACCCAGTTGATGTCATTTGGGAATCAGGTGTGCAGGGGCTGTATAATCCCAAAGAGGTTGTAGAGACGTTGCTGCTAGCAAACTAATTCAGGTGCACTTGCCCATCAGAATCCAAACCGAGAGCCCTGGGATTCACCCCCCTCCCCTGCCGATGGGGCCATGTGCAGTAACACTTAAATCCGGCACATCGTAGCACGACGATACAAAACACAGTTATCCTGGGTTTTCAATTACTTCACAGGAAGCTGCACGGAAAGAAATATTCCTGGAGCAGCCCACCGAGTCTAGAGTTTAATTCCTCTGTATATTTTTCTAAAGTGATCTCAGATTATAACTCTGAAAGTGGAAATCCAGGGGATGAAATTTGCTGTGCAGTTCCATGGTAAGAGTGCGTGCGCATGAAAGGGGTGCAGAAGATCCTATGTGGCTCTCACTGCCCAGCTGTCTGCTGAGAGCTGCCCGAGGACAAAGACAGGTCTAAATTGCATAAGATGTGATCAGTACTCAAACCTGAATCGTTGTTCTTTGACTGTCTTCTGCAGGAAAAACTACTTGAGGGATCATTTTGCTTTACATTTAATATTAGTTAGTTTTGCAGTTATGTAAAATGTGGATCAAACTTTATTGGAGTTTTACAACCCTTCCCAAACTATGTACTTGACTTGTCCTCACTTTGCATTGATATAACTGCTAAAGCAAAATTCCAGGCAGTGAGGAATGACGTGCAGCATAAACACGCAGGTTTGTTTTGGGGACCGATTTCAGATGCAGCCTTTATACACAATGTGAAATCCTCCACAAAAATCAGTCAATAACTTAATATGTGCACTGTTGTTTTGTCTATAACAAGTGTCATTATTATTAGCCATCTCACATGAGGGAAACTGAGGCAGGGGTATACCTCCATTGTGCATCAAGGCAGAGCAACGGTTAGTATTGCAGCTGTGGGAAGGATGCTATGGCTTTAACACTGAAAACAACATTTTGGATGTTTTACCTTGTAAATACATCCAAATGGGGACTGGTTAAATATCCAGCCCTATTTTTCTGCTGCCTTGCTAGACAGCCTACTCCAGAATGGAATAGTAGTTACAGCTGTGAGTAACTTGGCCTTTCGTCTGCATAGCAAGAGTCTATTTTAACGTGTGTCACTTGTATCGGTTTCAGTAACACAGAGCATAATACTTTCTTGGCAAGTTAGGCACCTGCAGACCTTCCAATCTAACTTGATAATTAAGACTTCACCTTCATCTAGCTCCAGTGAATGATGGGGTATGAGCACTGGGACTGGGTGCAGATGCTTTATTGCATTCTTAGTTGATGAACGTGTAACACTATTTGCAACCATTGTCTTCTATTGCTGTAACTATATGCAGGTTGTTAAGGTGACTTGCTATAAGCCTGGTCAAGTGTTGCAGATGGATGTTAATATTCGTGTTGCTTTTTTGATTGATAGCTTAGATTTCAAAACTAGTAGTGGACAAACGCTGTTGATGTTACAATGGGGAAAACTGAAGCACAACGGGTTTCCTATGTGCTTAGTGAAATTCTGATGGTCATTCGGTGTTTATTTAACCAAGCTGCTTTTGGTGTAATCTTTCTTTCTGCTGGCACTGGAGTTTGTTCAGATTTCTTCCCTAACCAGCTCTAGAGAGTGCCATCCCCACAACAGCAGCAACAGTGCAATTTTTTGGTGTGTACACGTTACCAGGGTTGGTCCCTTCTGAGGCACCATTGTGTAGTTTAGCCTCACACATCACCCTCTCAAACATGCAGCAGTTAGTAAAGAGGGGAGACCCACCTGGGTGGTCATTAAGTTCTTTTCACGTGCTAGAAACACTGGTGGGGGAATCCTGGCCCAGGCTAACAATAACGGGAGTTTTGCCATTGACTTCTGCAAAGCATTAATTTCACCCAACGCCCCTAACGAGATGTGATGGACACAAACCAGGACTCTAGAACAAACTGTTCTGTATCCCATTACTTGCCTCCCGCGCCAGCCCCTCTCCCCACACAGCACATGGCAGAACCTCAGGATATTCTGTAACCCATGTGTATGCAGCACATCTTCACTAGAAACCGGAGATAACGGCAACATCTTGGCTGAGTAACCTCCCTCCCTTCATGAGCTCGGGCACTGGCTCTGTTCTTGTTCAGGCTTCTGCATCCTACAGAGCCCTCTGTGCTGCACTCTGCACTTTGCCTGGCAGTCCTTTTGGGAAGCACAGCTGCTGGCTCGGGCTGGGGCAGTGCTTATATGCCCTCTTTTCTGCCTGCAACAGCTGCTTGGATGACTGACACAGCCCTGTATCTTCCTAGCTGAAAAAGCATTTCTTGGAAAAGCAGGTCACCGAGGAGTGTTTATAAAGGCTCAGATTGATTCTGAGAGGTTATAAAGCCCTTCCTAAAGTTTATTTAGAACCTGCTGCACAAAAGGAGTTGCAGCTCTTTGACAAATTGTCTCAGGACTGTTCACATTAAGCTGCCTTTGTGTGACTGTCATGTATTATTTAGGCTCATGACTGATGGAGGAAGGGAAGTTCTGGAAATGAGAACAGGTATTAAGCTAAGGGAAACCATGTCCTGGGCTTTTGGCCGGTAATGAACTTAAGCATAGATCATTTGAATGGCAGGCTGTTAGGCTGGCACTAGACCTATAGGCTACTTAAAAATAGCAGCATATTAATAATTTATCAGTATCAATACATGTGAAGTGATCAGAAATAGGCTGGTGTAATTCCAGGAGCCTCCCGCTGCATGGCTGGACTCGCTGCAGGAGGAGAGGACATGGGGCATTCTTAAAAACTGGAAAACATCTAGAATGGGTTAATTGCGGGAGGATTTTCAGCCAGTATTGAATCTGCATGTATAAGCACACGCATATATTTTAGCAAACTCATTTTTTTGTTGTTGTTCTGATTTCAGGTTTATATGATTGATTTCTAGTTTATTTGGGGTTGAAAACTGTCATCAGAGAAAAAAATGATTTCTTTAGTGCAGACAAAGGACTGTCTGTTTGATTTAAGGCCTGTTGTTGTGAGTGATAGTGTTTGCTCCCTACAGCTACTAGACATGCAAGCAAACACAGAATTATGTGGCAGACATGCTAAATGTTTATTAGTTTTTCAAGGCTAACCACAAAGCAAAAATGAAAAACAGAAGGGGAATAAACTCATGTTCTTCGGGCTTTCCTCTGACTAATGGAAGGAAAAATCTCTGGGCTGGGTAGTGATTCACTGTCCACGGCAGATGTCCCTGACCCAGCCTGCTAGTCGTGGTTGGAATTAGCCATTGAACTGTTCAGATCCGGCAATTCCTGCTTGCCTTGCCAGAAGGTGCCAACACAAAGTAATTTTTTGCCCTTGTGCTGTCAGCTCTGGTTGCAACTCCTTCCCCACCATATCCAGACAGCTGCAATGCACTTTGGGGTTCCTAGATCACCACCCTGTCCCACCCTGCAGAAAGCTGGGACAGTCCTTCATGATCTTCCTCCCAAAGCTGCTACTCAGGCTCCAAAAGGTACTTTTGCTTCTGCAGATCTGTGCATGCAGATGTAACACATAAAACTTCAGAGGGATAGTGAGAGTAAAACACAGGTTCCTCAGCTGCAGAAATTGTCTGGATAGCTTGGCTATTTCTCTTTGCTGTTTTGGGACCTCTGACATATAGCTCCTTGCTGGATGCTCCAACTAGCATCTGGCAGAGGGAGATGGTTTACATGCATGCATACAGGTACGCACATGTATGGATACCACTGCTTTGCAACAATAATACTTTGTGTTGCGTGCAAAAATCTTTTTCTTCCTTAAGAGGCAGTGTGCTTCAGATTTCACTTCACATCAGTCAGAACAATGCATACCAAAGGGATCAAGAACCTAATGGAAAAATTGGTCTTGGAAAATGTTTATGTGGAAAGGGTTACTGTCGCACTGGAGGGCTGGCATTGCTTTGCTTATTAGGTCTGCAAGTGCTCGAGAGTGATGGAGTACTTCACCAGGTCAGCAAGATCAAGGCAGCTGGAAGGTTTAGGTTTCCCCCTTTGCTCATAGGTGAAAGGCAGAGGAAGAAATGCTTTAAGGGGGGAGCAGCAAGATGAGAATTTTCTGCTTGCCAACATCAGCTCTGAGAGGGATTTGACCAAAATTAAGGATGACTGGCACTGGCAGATGTCAGCTTCGCACTGGAGAGAGTAGAGTTAATTAGAAAGACAGAGCCAGCCTTGCAAAAATTGCATCTGTGCTGTCATGTACACCAAATAACCCAAAAGAGTGTGGTTTGTTTCCATAATAGTGACTTACAGGGCCAAATAACACTTCTCCAAACCTTTGGCTAACAGCCATGAAGTCATCTTTAAACAGAAGCTGTCAACGTGAAAAATCATTATGTACATTAGTTTGGAGATATTTATCTATATTAACATTCCTAACCTGTATTACTGAAGTAAACCCTTTTTTGCCTTTTTTCTTTAAGCCTTACTGAGTCTTTGCCAACTCTGTGGTCTATTTGCCTCAACCCAATTTTGTTTCCAAAATTTGACTAGTCAGTTCCTCTTCAGTCCACAAGCCTTTATAATGACAGCATCAGTAAAAGGAAAAATGTCAATTCTGTTGCCATTTAATCTAATGTGGAAACAGAGGTGTGTTTGGGGGCATTTTCCACCAACCTGTGCATTTTCAGATTTCCATGCATTCGGAGAGTTTTTCAGTTGGATGACTACAACGCTCTTTTTCTGTTGTTTTAGCACCTGGTGACCATTACCGTGTCTCTCTGATGTATTTTATTCTGAATTACTGCGTAGTCATTGCTGAGTTCGTAGTATCATTTTGTCTAGAATATAAATGAGCTGTTATGTGGGACTATCTTGTTCATTGTCATCCATCTGTCCCCCGCTGATAAACTGAATTCCTCAGCTAGACTTAATTTGGTTCTTGCTTCGCAAGTTTACAGTCTAAGAGAAGATAAGCCAGAAAAAAAAAATTAACAATAAGCAAATAGAAACAGAAACTGTGTTAACTGTTCCTGAAATGTTTGAAGGCAGTTTTTGGCCTTTTCTCAGGAAGGAGCAGACTCTGGCCCATCTCCATATGGAGGGATGTTTTTTTACTCTTGCCTACACCTGCCCACTCCCTGGTGCAGGTTGCATCTACCAGCAGCCCTTTGCATTTGCTTGTCTGAAGGCAGCAGGGGCACTGGAAACCTTCCTTGCTTCTTTTCCAGGCTGACATTAAGCTGTGTTCTACATTGATGTTATGATGAAAGGTAAAATGTGTCAATTGTCTGGTCAGCACAGAGCTGAACCGCTGTTTTGTCTCCTGGGCTCTGCCAGCAAGTCTCTCTGCACCACCCCCAGCAGGCTGCTTTCCCCTCGGCTTCATAGGGAATAAGTACCAACAAGTGAATATGTGAATAGCCCAGCAGCATAGAGGGTTAAGAAATGATTGGAAGAAAGTTGCAAGATCCATGGATGTGAAGTGCTGTAGGATTTCCTCTGACTCCATTTGGCTGCAGCTCCGTGGGATTCAGTTCTTGGCTCTGATTCCCTTTACTGTGTTCACCAAGTCCCTTTCTTCAGTTTGCACCTTTCTGCACTGCATGGTCGTGCTCAGAATCGTGAGTTAGTGCTGGCTTGAGCTGGTCCGTGACCAGTTGTTTGGTCTTATCCCTGTGATGTGCAGCCCGAAGTTAGACATCCTCTTTCCCAGCGAAGAGTTCAGGACTGTGGTTTGGCCAGGTCTGGCACCAGGGGCTGCTCGCTTGTCACTGGTTGGGGAAAACCTTATTCTCCATCATGTGAAGTGTCTTCTTGTGCCTGTTGCACCAACCTGAACTCCTTCTGTTGGCCACAGTAATCCCTCCTTGTTCTCCCTCTGCTTTATTTTCTTTTGCTATAAGAAAGACTGATACGTTGAGCATTTCCCATGCTGTTACACACTCAGGGTAACTCATGGCGGTGAGCTTTACTGGCAGATCCCTGCTGGTGAGGAAGGTCTAATGACCTGAGGTAGGGGTGATGCTGTGCTCCTGAGATCCTTGGATGCAGCAGGGTCAGTGTCTTGGAGGCCCAGAACTTTCTTCAACACCAGTGGGAAGAAGTGGAGTCTGCTTGGAAGCCCAGGGTGAAAACCTGTCCTGGCTTTCTTCCCATGGAGGTGGAAAAAGGATGTGTCCCAGCCTCTCCCCATTCCCAGCACAGGCGTTTCTGCAGAAAACAAGTCCTGTCTTAGAGTTACTCCCCTAAGAGGTGTGACTGTCACCACAGTTATCATCTATCACAAAAACAAATGAAATACATTTTTTTCCTCATCTATTTTACTTAAAGAATCACTGTATTTGAATTTAAAAGGACTTTCATATCTCTGAAGAAACTCTTTCGAGTGTATTTTCTTGCTGAACTGCTAAGTCTAAGGCAAAAGCTACCAGGTGAAGGATATTTAAAAAAACCAACAAAAAAAAAGAAAGAGTAATGCAGAGCTTTGAGCTATTCAAAGCAATCGCAAGCAACACTTTCTTTGGCATCAATTCAGGTAATTGTTGTGACATGTTAGTAGTGACTTACAGTGAAAAAAATCCAGGTCTGAGAGTGAGGGTGATTAGATAAATGCATGTTTATGATAGGAACAGACCTTGTTAACAGCGTGTGGCATTTATGTTCCTCGTAGATCACTGGTTTATGATCAGAAGCTCTCCAGTGGGAAACACAACCGCAGTTTTTCAATGTGCACCTGACAACGCTTAGTTTCAATGCTTTTTTCTGGCTTTGCTGCAGACCTTGTGCTGGCTTTCGGGCATTGCACTTGGTCTTTCCGTCTTCCACTTCCTGTAAAGCAGGGATCTCTGTCCTCTTTTGTTAGCCTCTGGGAAGGACCTTGGGAGATTGGAGTGGATTAACCAGGGTGAAACAGCAAAGAGTGGATTAACCAGGGTGAAACAGCAAAGAGTATGTGCAAATAGCTGTCTTGTGTCTGACTGCAGTTCCCAGCAAAGATTTCTTACAGAAAGGCAGCAAAGAAGCAAAACCCAGGTATGGATTAATTAAGGAGGGTCTGGGATCTGCAGCACTGGAGGTGTTTGGATAGGGTTGACCCCCTAGGATTTCTTCTGGCCCTTGTTTATCTTGCATTCTGTGAAACCAAGACAAATAGTGATAAGCACTATGATGCCATAGCCTCAGGTTCTCTTACTGTTACCATGAAACAGTTTATAAATGGAATGCCTTGAAGATCCTGGGTTTTCTTCCTGTTAACTGAACCCATCACAGGTTATTTACCATCAATATTTTTTAATGCTAATTTGAGACTCCTTTCAATCACTGGGAATAGCCATGGATTTAAGAACTCTGTGCTGCTATGAACTTCTTCACAGCTTGATATTATTCATATCCTGGATTTTGGGTAATAAGTACCTTTAATAACAGGAGTACCTGAAGTCAATGAAATGCAAACAGCAATTTTAGCCATTGAGGATGAAAATATTACTGAACGGTTCATGAACTCCCAAAGCTTTGATTCAAGCTTTGGGTAATGATTCAGCTTCATCCTCTTTCTAATTGAATGTGCCCCCACCCTGACTGTGACATAAAAATCAGATCATCTCAGTGAATAATTTTTGGTAGACTAAATTTATTATTGCTGTAGTATCTGATTGATCCACAATATAATTAAAGTTGGCCTGATCACGGGGTGGAGACAACATGAGAAGGCTGTAACTGCACTACCCATTGTCACTTCGGTTCTGACCATAGCCACTCTCATTCTTACCGCATTATTTACTATAATTACATTTTTTTTTTATTTCCAAGAGTTAGTTTATAGTTTCTGCTTTGTAGTCATTGTGATGAACTTGTGGGTGTGCATATTAATCTCAAATTTTCTACATAGAGCTTCTGTTTCAAGACATTCAACTACCCTTCTGGCTTGGTATTACATTACAAAGCCATGTCTATCTTGATGCAAACTCCAGTAATGTGAATAAGGAAGGATAACATGTTTGCAGGGTGAATAATAACATCTTCACCCCCAGAAGTTAGGACTTTTTTGTTTCCCACATAATAATATGGATATAAACCTAGCCTGCCTTCAGATATTTTCTTGTAGTACCTCTGTAATGCAGGAAAATATTAATATTGACACAGTATCAGATTAGAAGATGCATCTCTAGTTTTAAGAGGTTTTCTCTATAAATAGTTTTTTTTTTATTATTATTATTTTTAAACTGAGGAATGTGATTCCTGTTAAATAGCCTTTTCTGATTCTTGCTAAATTCCAGGGATTACAGCTGGTACTGCAAAACCAAAGGGGAAAATAAAAAACATTCTCGGGAGTCTGAATCCTTGGTTTCCCGTGGTAGGGATCAGAGGGAGGTCTGCAATGCTAGCCAGGGATGTTTGTTCTACTGTAAAGTTTCAATAGACATAAAAAGCATTTTCATTTGGGGGAAAAATAATTTTATATGTAAACAAATTACTTCTCGAATATCTTACAGTAAGAGAGAAGACAAGTATCAACATCAGAAAATCCACTAGATCCTATATGAATTTGTGTAATACGTCATACGAACACAGAGGCTGCAAGACTCTGGTCTTCCACCAAGAGTGGTGTCCCTTAAGTCTGAATCATGAAGAGGGCAGTCAGAGGGGTTATCAAACAAACTACTGTCTGATCCTCCTTTGACTTCAGCTAGAAGTGATTTCTTGACTCCCTTGGCTCAGCCATGGGCTTGCCTGAAGCCTAGAGGCAAAGCTCACCAAAGGTAATAGAGTTCTTTCTCTTGAATTTAATGATCTTTGAATTAAGCCGTCTAAGATGGTTTGATAATGTCTCTACCACACAATCCACAGAAGCAAATAAATATGCCTATCGAAAAAAGCAAAAGCTTGATTAAGAATAAGTTGCAAAGTACAATCACTGTTTCCTCATGTTTAGTTGTGTAACTGTCAGTGTTGTTCTTGTTCTTTTAAGCTTTGGTACAATTGGTTCCCTGTGTGTTATCCAACAGATTTTAGGGGATTATAGGAAGTTTCAGTATCAATAGACAACATCTGGCTTTCTGGCATGAACATCTGCATGAAGTAGAATTTATTCTGCAATTGAGGAGCATCTTTATAATATTTGTTTCAATACTTTGAAAGTGTATGTGTGTTCATCCTCAGTAATTCTGCATGGATATGCACTGTTTTCACTGTGTTTTTCAAGTTGCTGTGGTAACAAGGAGATATTCCACTTATTATTTCCCACATGCCAGATCTGTGCCCTGGCTATTGGCCGAATTCTGTGAGCTGTTTAATACTGCCCGAAAGTGTCAGAATGCCATCAACTCCCACGTAAACCACAAGTTATCAAGGGCATTTAGTCAACCTCACTGTTGTGAAAATGGTTGTGTGCCTGTTAATAGAAATGGAAGAATACAAATTCATTGCACCTCTTTGGCTGCAGGTACCTGCCAAGTGATGCAAGTGACAGCCAGACCAAGAACAAGATGTGGGAGAAATCAGGTGGAGCTGTCCTCTGTAACAAGAGAAACAAAGGGAAATCAACTTCCACCGTTAATATCTAGAGGTTCTTTGTTTTTCCAGGCTGTATCCCATAATTTGTACCTGGATTTCTTGGGCAGAATACCTTGTCGGAAAGGGTAGGTGTCAGCTGGGCTAGTGTTGCTTTGTGTAGGATCTCTACAGTTTAGAGCACACGTGAAATCCAGAGGTAGGATGCTCCGAGTGTTGGCGTTCGCTGTCTGGCCACAGGATCTCATGCAGTAGCTGCTCTGGGCATGCAGTGTGAAGTGGGATAGGTACTCATCCAACTTGCCCCATTCCCTCATGTTGCTATTGAACTAAAGTTGCTTATCCTCTTTCTTTAAAGCTAGTGTTCCTGTGCTTTTACTGCCAGGAGACCTTTCTCAGCAATGTAGGTCTCGCTACTTGACACTGTGTGGCAGAGCTTCCCAGGGATTAAATTATGCCATACTTAGGCACACAGAAAACTGTATCGACAGAGAAATATTCTATAGAAACTAATTCCACTCTGTCCTGTCAGCCACTCACTACCTACTGCTCAGGGTAACAGTTTGCTACAAGACCTGCCAGCTTTGCCTATGGTCAAAGTAAGATTCGAGTCCTTAAAGCATGTGCTGATGCTTCCTGCAGAATGTTATTTTGTCCGTGTTGCTGCCCCTTCCTAATAAAGGCTGAGGGCTGACTCAAACCAGGCTGTACTGTACACACACCTGCTGGGCTAGACCAAACTGGAGGGCAATGTGGATTGATGCTGGAACTGGGAACCTGCCAGGATTGCTACCATCACTTTTTTTTTACTTTCTACAAGATCTGTGGAAACTTCCAGGTTCAGATTTCTGGATGATTCAGCAGTGATGGCTGTATTTCAGTTGAGAAAACATTGTCTAAAATTCACTTTTGATCAGGGAATTGACTCATAGGAAGGGCAGGCACACTCTCTGCAGTTGGGCTGGTTTTTACTGGGAGCTCTTAGATGCTGAGTTCCTGAAGACACTAAGGAATATATGAAAATAATGAGGTGTAGCATACCATTAGAGTATGCTCTAAATGCTGGCGCCAGACAATTCATGGCACCAGACAATTCATGGCCTCACATAACTTTGTATTGTGGTCAAAGCATCTGATTTCCGACTGATGTAAATCATAGTTCTCTTAGTGCTTGACACAGAGCTCAGACTTGCAATCTCCCGCTTAGATGTGCATATGCTATGGAATGAGCATTATAAACCCAAATGTCACCAGATATCTCAGGATTGTTTTCTTTCCATTGATTACCTAACTGTGCAGAACAGCTTTATGCTGCAAGGTGGAATAATGATTCTCAGCTGTGTGAAACTCTTCTGTATTTTCCTTTCAAAAGATTGCCCAAGTACTTTGATACAATCAGAAATCCTATGACGGAGAATTTTACCCTGCATAAGAATTGTCAAACTGAGGTCCCATCTAGTCCTGTACACCACAGCCTGCAATACGTTTACTCCTGAAGTCCAAGAAACCCTGCAGTGAACAACCATGGAATTAGCTATGCACAGCTGAAAATTTATTTTTATTAAGATGTTAATTTCTAAAAAGCATCCTTTCTAAGCTTTGTTATTGCAAATCTTCTATTAATTTGCATTAGTACAGAGTCAGTGCTTTCAGGAGCTCTTTAAATAACGATACTTTAAAAACTCTCATGTTGAAGCAATTAGAGAAATAGCAGTTTTCTGATAAAAGGATATACCTGAATGTTATTTTTCATTATCAAGTGAAAGAGGGAAGGTGGGCTTAGTATTTGAGGTTCTGGGAAGTTGTTCAGTTTTGCACTCTCTTGTGCTTTGTGTTTCTTTTGTGACTATGGGAGAATTGCTTGGATTTGGATAAATGCTTATGTTGCTATGGCTCAAAAATTACTACAGGTTATCTGAGTTATGGTCATTTTCTTGATGCTGGTGCTCAACTCTTCCTTCATGTAAGGTCATGCTGCCCTAGTGAAACTTCCTTTGTTGCACGCCAAGCCAAGCCTTACTACTCTGCATTGCTGAGAGGTGGGAGCCTTCACACAGGTGGCTCACCCACATTAAGTGGTGCACAGTAGCTTACTGCTGCCTCTGGTCTCTCTGTGTGGTAATTTGAGCATCAGTTCATGTTGGCTACACCATATGGCTGGAGGCAGATGCAGTGGAGGGCCAGCCTGAATGTAAGCCAAGGTTTTGCCCTGCATGGCTTGTGTTTCTCTGCCTGTGTGAATCAGCTGAACTTCAACCTGCATCCAGGCTGCGAGTTGTAGCTGGGTGGGTGAGCACAGAACTTGGCCTTGAGTGTGAATCATTGCCCCAGTTTTCCACCTTTAAATTGGGGAAGGTCACATAACCCCAGCAAACAGCTGCACTGTGAGGATAAGTGCATAAAAAAGTCAAGATCAGAGAACTGCTAATCATACTCTGTTAATATTGCCATGAAAAATTCATCCCATACCTGTGTTGGCTTATAGGCTAAGGAGCAGGCCAGAGTCACTCCTGGAGGAATTTGGATCAAAAATAGAGTCTGGGGTTTCCCCCCTCCCCCCCCGATTTTCCATAACTAAAACTCTGACTTTCCACAGACTCCAACCAACACCACGCACTGGCACACAGCGATCATTTGATTCAGAAATGAAGGTGAACGATTTGAAAAGAGAGTTCTGGCTGCCATGGAAAGGTAGAGCAGAACCTGGATTTAGGACAGAATTGGCTGTATTTATATCTAGTCCAGGGTGTTTTATTGTCAGGTTCACTTGGAGAAAGCATTGGATTGTGACACAGAAGCCCTGAACTGTATCCCTGGGGGCTGTTTCAGATGAAGTGCATGATCTTAGGTGAGTCACATCATATCCCTCTGTCTCCATGTCTGGCAGCTAATTACATCGCACTGTTGTGAAGTGTTGTGAGACCTTCCAAAGAGTGCTAGGTGTGATTCATTATAGCAAATTCACCATGCACTCTGCTTAGCATCACAGGTACTGTATTTCCAAAGGCTTGGCAGCCTGCCATTAGAGGTCACTGCAGCTCTTCATGTACTGGACATAAAAATCAACTCAGTCACAGCTATCATCGCTTACCTTCCAGTTCAACTTGATTTCATGGGTATTTGTACAGGAAAGAATGGGCTGGAGTTAAGTGATACACATAAGTTAGCTGAGATCATGTCTGGGGAAGGCACATG
Organism: Falco naumanni; assembly: GCF_017639655.2. Lineage (NCBI taxonomy): Eukaryota > Metazoa > Chordata > Aves > Falconiformes > Falconidae > Falco > Falco naumanni. Next base: position 16,879,246 of record NC_054066.1, on the reverse strand, counting down.
TTGAATAAAGATCACCAGTCTCACGTTTGGTTTCCTTAGCGATACTACAAATAGCAAAAGCAAGCCAGAGAAGATTGCGTGAGGGTGTTAAAACGGTGCTTCTCTCCGTTCACAAAGATGTGAATCTGTGCAGTTTGGCATGCAGGTGTAGTTTCAGAAAAGCATTAAACACCATGGGAAGAGTGTAGCACAGCTGGTCTAGCTACTACTGAATCCCCTGAACCTGGGGCCTCTTACTCTATATCTACTCCTGTCTCTTCTGGATATCGAGATAAACAGCAGAGTTTGTTGTGATTTGTGTTTTCTACAGTCGTGTAAGAGAAATGGAAAAATAACACTTTTGAAACTTCACAGTCCAGTAGGCTGTGGATAGGGGGGAGTAAAATGAGAAATATGCAAGAATTAAAGCATGGTTTGATGGGGTTGGTGCCCTATAAATTCCAAGTATTACACAATTTAGATCTTAAAGAGGTTTCAACACAGTGATATGAGCAATTGTTCTTACAGTATCATTTCTAATTTTTTTTTTTTTTTTTTTTTTTTTTTTTTTTGGACAGTAAGCTGTAGTCAACATTTCCTGTCTTTACTTAAGAATGTAAGACATAGAATCACAGAAACATAGAATGGTTTGGGTTGGAAGGGACCTTAAAGGTCGTCTCATTGCAACCCCTCTGCCATGGGCAGGGACATCTTCCATTAGACCAGGTTGCTCAAAGCTCCATCCGACCTGGCCTTCGTAATTTCTATGAACATGAGCTTTTATGGTTTTGCATTATAAGCAAGTATCTTGATCAAGAGACATTTCTTTTCTGCTAGTATAGCCACTTAGGGACAGTGGGAATGACACGGAATTGACAAAAATGGTGAAATAGTGATTCCAGATAATGCGAAGGCTGGCGAGTTTTCAGTTGCCTGTATGTCCCTTTCATGGTGATTACCCAGAAGGAAAAACAGAGCGAGAATTTCCTGCATAGGGAATTCAGGACAAAATAGATCATTCCCATAAAACATCCTTATTGAAATACCCCCGCTATTGTGGGGTACTACCAAGCACCTGGATGGGCTAGCGTGTGCCATGTGGAGTAGTGCTGAGTTAGAGAGACCTGAGCTAGCTCTGAACAAACTATTGCACCTGTATCACACAGCACAGTGTCTCTTGGAGCCTGTAGCTCTGCCACGTTAGCCTGGCCGCACAGCGGGCTGCTTTTCCATGTCTTTCAAGCAGTATTAATTTAGCCTAAGTGGAATAGAGCACTGATATCTAAATCTACTGCGGAACATGGACCTGCCCTCTACATTTTTCTCTCTGATATGAATGAGTGGTGGTGAAGATAGTACTGATCAGCAGAGATGGCTGTGGACAATAAAAGTAGCTGAGCTTATTTGGGTGAATGTCAGTGGCATGTGGTGAGCTGAACTATGCAGAGCTACGTGGTAAAACTGTGAGAACTTCAAGAACAGATTCTGCACACAAAGCCCAGAAATGGACAGTGTCCATGATCAGACTGGGGTCTGGTCGGTTATATCAGATGAGAGTGAACCTGATTACACCCCGATTTATAACAGCACAGAGGGGCGAGCAATGCTGTGCAGCACCACCTGTGCCCCAAGCTGATCTGTCATTTATTTGCCTCACACTATTCTCATGTTCTGTGAGTTCTTTACAGTTCCTCGTGGTTTCTTCTTGGTGGATATGTTCATCATCTCTTTGTTGTGAGACTAATGAACCTATCACCAGAAATTCTGTCAATGATTTGGGAAAATCAATTAAGGAAGGCCATTAGCACTTAGTATGCTTTGCAAGCACACTACCTTGGAAGGTCATTGCTAACAGAAAGAATTATTTTCCTCTTGTCAGTTGTATGGCTGGAAGCTATTAATGTCATGCAGCACTGTGCTGACCTAAGGAAATGAGTGGTGTGAAACCTGCCAAGTTTTATTCAAAGGGCTGGTGTTCATATCGGAAACCTTGCCACCTCAATGAACTTATGGGAAGGAGTGAAAAAGGAATGGGAAAAGAATTCTTATACAGTCATTTATGAGTGATTGGGCTTTTAGCTGATTCGCATTTATGAAATGAACGGAAATGTCAGTGGTGCAACCTTGGATGTTCAAACATTGGTGGGCATAGGGTGGCTCTACTCTGCTAATGTAAGTACAGTCCAGGTGTATTAGGCAGGTGACCTGTGGCGATAGGGATGTTTTCATGGCACTGTACAACATACTGGTAAGGTATCTGGAAATGGAGCTGCAGTGCACAGCAGAAAGGCTCTGGAAATTATTTGAGTGCAGGCTGGCAGTGTTTGGGATGGGGAATCAATGGGATGGGAAAGGATAACAAAGGAAGACAGATCTCAAAAGGAACCCAGGGCAGAGCAAGAACTGATGCTGGCCACGTACACTGGGGTGAGAGTCAGCTGGGATGGCAGTAATTAATTCTTTCCACGTGATCTAATCAACCTTCTTGACAGCCCGACTAGGCAGAGTAGAGAGCAGGGCAGAGCAGGCTGGGCGAGAAGACCGACCTTGTGGTGAAAAGCTTGAGGAATAGGGATTGGGCCAGAGTCAAGGTAAAGGTAAGACTCTGAGAGGGTGTAGAAGAGTGTCATTACATAGGCAGGAGGAGTGGAAGCATGTTTGAGATCCCTGTGGTGTAAGTCACTGATGATTAGTAACTCTGTTAGTGCCAAAAGGCATTTGCCAGGCTGGGGGTCTCCCTCCTGTGTTCTCTATGGTGCGATGATAAATCCCGTTGCCGTGACTGAAGTGGGAAGTCAGCCTGGATGGGGCAAGAGGCATGAGAAGATAGAATGAAAACAGGAGATGTGCACTTCTCAGCCAGCCTGCTCTAGAGATGACAGCCTGTGCAGAGTGGCTGCTCTCTGGGAGGCTGGCAGAGGTCTGTTCGGGCTGGGGGGGGGTCAGTTCTGTAGGTCTGAGCAAACAGCTTGGACTGTAAGTGGAAACAGCCTCCTGTGTTCTTTGTCACACAGTACCTAGGAAAATCTCACCAGAACACACTCACGCCATGTGGTTCAGAGCACTGCCCTGCTTCCCCTCTTCACTTGTGGTGCCTTTGAATATGCCCCAGACCATTTGGCAGGAGAGCTGAGAGATACTGCAGGAATGCCTGCCGGGCTGTCCTGCTGGGCTTTGTGACGAGCTCCTGCCAACCCAGAGAAACAGGGGACAAGAGAACCGCTAAGACTTGAGCTGAACTGAGCTGCGAAGTTCTCTTAGATTGTAGAAACAGGACAATTTTCCCAGAACTCTCCAGCCTCAGCATTATATTTGGATAGTCTGCTGGGCTTCCTGTACACCTGTGTGTTTTCAGTGAGCATCTTGAAAGCATTTTGGCCAGCACCACAGGTAAAAGTTCCCTTCTGTTACTAATATTCTTCTTCCTGCATTTTAATTTAATTTCCCCTATCATTCCTCCTTTTTCCACTGCACATTTCCCCTCGAAAGCTAAGATTGCACAAACGGATGTATAGTCTTCCTCCCCAAGTGCATGTAGCCTTTTCTCGGCTGTTTGAAGAAATTAACATTTGGGTGGAAATGCACCTGCAATTCCCATTAATGTAATAGGGTGAAACCAACCCACTGGTAGAGGGAAAGAAGCTCTGAACTCCCTCTGACAACAGACCTTGCGGGAGTAAAACAAAAAGACCCAGAAGATGGTAGGGAAGCCTGCTTTCTAAGCAGTGGCAGTAGGTGCACTGGCTGCTGATGGAGCCTGCGTGGTCCAATCCTGCTCATATGCTTACACCTTGGCTTACTATTAGGTCCTTTGCTCTGGAGAGGCATGCAGTGCAAACCTCCTGAGTTTTGCTAGGGTATTTAATCCTGTACTGGTGTCATCCACAGATATGTGACCCAGATAGATGAGCTAAAAACTTCTGCAATCAGGCTGTGTACGACGAAGCTGTATAGAGTGGAGGAAAAGGAAAAATGAGGGGATGGGAGGAAGGGAAGGAAGTGCCTTCTTTTGAATTTAGTTCTCCTGTTGACTGGTAGGAGGCTAGCAAGCAACTTCTGCTATGGCTATGTCCTGGTTATCCATGTAGGGCATTTTGTATCTTACCCTAGAGTTGCAATTTAGGATTTTGTTGTGGACAGAAATGCATGACATAACAGTGAAGAAGTCTAAAACAGAGCAGAGGCACACAAGAGGAACAGTAAACACATGGGAATTTTGCTGCTTAATAGTGCAATGCTAGGGTGCAATTCTGGTCCTCCAATCCAATAGAAAAATATTCTGACAGAAGCTGTGCATGAAGAGCAACTAAAAACCCCAAAGTTTTAAACAGTTTAAGTACCATGTTCCAGTCAAATTATTCTTAGCAAAGTGAGTGAAGTTATTTATCAAGAATGTTCATGAGGAAATAACTTCTTTGTTTTTTCCTCATCTACGTGTTCTTTCCTACTATACTTGTTGTTTGCCAGATAATTTGGACAAGCACATATGTAGCGTGCTTCTGCTTTTCTTCAGGCAAGCTGTTCCTTGTTTGATGTTTGTGGCACATCCAGATGATAGAGTATTTTCCTTCTTTCTAAAAGGAGTGACTGAAGTGTTGTGAAACTGGGGCACTGTCAGGAAGGCTTACAGAAGAACATATTAATTTGGATGAAGAATAAGATGAAGTCTCCAAAGACAGCCACAGGTTCCAAGTGGTTTGCATACTCTGTCCTGTTAATAGATCAAGTCCTGAAAAGTCATTGGAGCCAACAGGGGGTGGGGGAAGGATGTGCATATGACCATTGCATAGCACATCTAGAGTTTGACTTCCAGTAAGTCTTTACCTTCCTGCTGTCTAACAGGATTGTGAAAACCCATCTGTTTTTTAGCTGTCTTGCAGGCTTTGGTTACTAAAGATAAAACCAGTATATAGGACAATATTTGTCTTATCTGAGTGGTGGATCTATTTTGCTTCAGGTACTGCAAGAGCTGACTCATGAGGAAAACATGAAAGAGTTAAGAAAGGACATGGCAGGTAACTGATTACAAAGTGGCCACAGAGAGTCTTTTGCAAGACTTGCAGGGTATGGGGATTTTCAGATCGTCCACCTATGCTAGCTCATGTCTTGTTCCGAGAGCATGGGAGCTGCGTGTTTCCTTTCAGCCCTTGGTGAGGTAGCTCAGGTTAATGAGATTCCATCTAGGAGCTCATGTCCTTCAGCCACAGTTTCTCCCAAACCTTTGTGTGATTGCTACCAATTAGCATCCGTAATGTTCTCCTCCTCCTGCTTTAGCTGTTCCTCTCAGACCTCTGCTGCTGACAGTGCCTCATGATTATCACATAAAAGGGTTTTGTTCTCTACCTTTCTCCATGATGAAGACCTGTGTGATCCAAAACACTCTCCCAGCTCCCTTTTCTGTATGCAGCTGCTAGAAAGTGCTGCCTCTTTGCCAGCTGGAGCAGATCAACACCTTTCACTTCACACCCGGTATTCTCAGCTGTTTTCAAAGGATGGTTCTTGGTGCTTTGTGCTGACACATCAGCTAGGCATTGAGTTCAAGACACTCTCACACATCTTCATGGTGGGCAGCAGTCTCCAGGACCAGCTCCTACAACACTTACCCGCTTCTGGGCAGAAATCCAGTCATACTTGCAAGATACTCTTCGCTGTGTCAGGCAACCAGAGGATTTTGCTTTGATGTAGAAAGGTGGGAAGATGTTGAACCAACACAGTCTTTGTGATTGCTTTATATGATGTGTATTCCCGTAGTTTGAATTTCAGCATCTCAGCAGTTCATCTGAAAATTGGAAATAGGCAGAAAGAGCAGAGGAGGCTGCGGCATTGAAAGGAAAAAATGCAGAACAGAATTTCAGCCTGCAAGATAGCTGGATTCAAAGTGTGTTTTTCTTTTTTTTTCTTTCTTTAGAATAGGAAATGAATCCCAGATTCCACACCATATTCCTCATTTAAATCAGCAGTAGCTGTTAAAGCTGAATGGGTGCAAACAGGAGGAAAACTGGGCCTTCGAACTTCAATAGGAATTGTGGCTAGTGAGTATGGTTTATGAAAAGGTAAGCTTCCAGATAGATCAAATTGCTACTCACTGTTGCAGTAGTCCTCTTAGGTTCAGGTGCTGACACCCCAGAGCAGTTTGGGTTTACAGTTTGTAAGGCTGGGTATTTGCAGACCCCAGCAAGCCAAAAAAACAGGATCTGCAAGGAGAACAGGAAAAAAAGAATTGAGAACCAAAAATAAATCTTCTAGTCCAGCTGGCAAATATTCCCAGGCCACAATTGTCTTTGGCACCCCTCCACCCCCCAAGGTCTCCAATGGTTCTGAGGCCCCCACCGCAAGAAAATCAAGGGTTTAAAAATACAATAATTAAAGAAAATCTTGATGTCATTTGGGTTTGGGAGTATTTGGAGGCTAGTGTTGTGTGAGCATGTTTGCACATATGCACCCTGTTTTGTTGAAGTCTGAACTGTTCCGTGACTGAAACCATCTACCCTGGGGCAGAGGAAGGGTATTCCCACCTACAAGTCCTTACTCTGAGATTCTGGGAATTTGTGGGATAAAATGGCACTTTTTGTGGAAGAACCTTTAAGGTGGTAAGTCTTATGCCTTGCTTTGTGCCAGCTCCACCCTGCTGTCCTGCAGGGTCCCAGCTCCTTTGAACGGGTGAGTAAAACACAGACTACATTCAGCTTAGTGTTGTGACACAGTCAGTTTGACACAGGTGAAGTTGCTTGTGGTTGCCTCAAATGTTCTGTATGAGCAGAGAGGTAATGGGGAGAGTTGTGTTTATGTGTGTCTTAATTTTTGGATCAAACCTAGGCAATGTGCTTAATGGAGCCTCACCTGTGAGAACAGGAGAGAGCATGTTCAACAGGATTGTTTATCTGATCTATTGGTGACTGAGTCTCGGCTGTAGTAGGGATCCACTCCCCTCCCAGTTCTATTGCCATCTGCTACAGTCTTGCCCCTGACATCTTTCTCTTTCCAGACTGGTTGGGGCAAGCAGTTACACAGGATTTGCCCTCACTTTTCTGTTTCCAGAAGGTGCCTAGCATGGACTGCCAAGTAGCAGATGCATCCCTTCTCTTTGTCTGGGAGGTGCAGGGCTGCCCAACGCAGTATGATGTGATGCTTTTGGCTCTGTGTGCTGTTGTGATTTATTTCAAGCAGGGTTGATTCCAAAGTGGTTGAGTTGAAGGCTGCTCATCATAACCTTAACTGATTAGAGTTTAGGATGGGGCAAGTTAAGTATGCAGAAATTGAAATGATGACACAGGATGAAAACATACTTCCCCTCCCTCCCATGTCAGGGAGATAATTCCCCTTTTTTTTTGTGTGGTTACAGACTTCTCTTACACTGATTTCAGACAAAGTATTCAAAACCTGGCCTCTCCTGCCAGCAGCCTGCCAGCCTTCCTTTGCACACCTTATTCAGGAAGAATATGTCTAGGTCAGCAGTTATCTCTGGCTTCTCTGGAAAGGTACTTGAGAGCAGGGCAGATACAACTAATTCTCTTGAACTAGTTCAACTGATGTAGATGCTGACTGATGCGAGTTCAGTGTATCTGACAGTTTATAACTAACAAATGGAGAAGTACCTGCTAAGACAGTTCAGTTTTCTTAAAATGTATCATTTATGATAGTTTTCTCCCAGTCTTGTAATAATTGCTTTCTTATCACTGGATGAAGCCTCGTGCCTTGCTTGTTCTCCCAAAACTGACTAAGGAGAATTTTCAAAGTAGGCCTTTCAAAAGGAAGGAGACAGGTACCATCTTTGAGGAAGGACAAGGTATAGAAAATTTCTACCCTAAAAAGAAGTTTCAGAAACAAGCATCACAAAGCAGTATTATTACAATGGACATTGCTTTTCGCTCTTAGCAGGGTTTGCTCACAATAAACTTTTTATTCTCCATGTTCCATGGCCAAGCGGTGGTGGGATTCACCGACGTACATGCTGAAATAAAACAGTTGAGCATTCATTGGGAAGGTAGAGCCTTTAGCAGCTACCCCCTGACTGAACCATCAGTGTTTCTGCACTGGTGGAGTGAGGGTACTGAAGAAGAGGCAAGTTTTATGAAATACGCAGTTCCTCTTTCTTTCCTTCATTGCAGGTGATGTATAGGTGGGACCAGATCTTCAATTCTTTTATCTTTTGCTTGTAAGAGCTTTAAAACTTTCTTGCTTCTCTCTTTTCAAGGATAATAGCAATGGTGGTCACCTGCTGATAGTTAAAAAGCCATACAGCATGTAATTGCTGACAAAAGCCTAAGTAAGGCTAGGTCTTGAGGAATACAGAGTCAGAGTTCCCTGTTTCTCCATTCCCTGAAGGGGTGATGGTCAAAGCTGCAGGCTCGTTCTCTGGGAGCAATCCTCCGATGTCAAAGGACAGGGAGGAGAGTGACCAGCCATAACCCTTCCTGCAGAGAGGCCGTGCTCCCTGCTCCAGTGAGGTACAGCTCACAGACCATTGCCTTAGATGTGACATAGCACTGGCATGTGACATCTGGGTTGACCTCGGAGCAGGTTGTGGAGCAGGCAGTGAAGATGCATACTGGGAACCCCAGCATACAGACTGGGAGTCAGTCAGCATTCTACCAAGTGGTCAGGATTAGAGTTTTGTGTCTTGCACGGAGTGTTTTCCTTGTGATAGTCTCTTCAGCATCACATGAGGGCAAGGTGACCAGGTCCTTAATCTGCAGCCACCTTACTGCTGAAAAACTTGCTCTGCCTCCTGACCTGAGCCCAGCTTAGCTGCTGTGAGCTGGCAGGATCCATCAGCAGGTCTGTCAGCTGGAAGATGGCAGAAAAGGTAGCTGAGCAGTGTCTCTTGTGGGTGGTACAGATGGGCATGGGCTGTTGTCTCCCATGGCCTTGGGGAGCTGCCAGGCTGCTGTAGCAGATCTCTGGGAGGAGTTCAGCCTTTGCTGCTGCTAACAGTTACAGGCAACTGATCTCTCTGTGGAAGCGCCATAAATGAAGAAGAGTAATTTTACTATTAAAAATACTAAAATCTTCCATATGGAAGAAAGGGTGGAGGTTTTTGTTTTTAATTGCTATTTATTTTTCTCATTGTGCCCTAAATATACATAGCACTGTCCAGCTGGCTGAACCACAGAGCATAAGGCACAAAGCTATAAAGTGCAGATGACAGACTGAAGTCTCAAATCTTTGCTCCATTCACATATATGGAAGTTTTACCATTGGTTTCAATAAGACCAGAACCAGGATTTGGCTTATGTGAAAGAAGCACTAGCCAAATGAACACAAGCCCATGAGTCAGAAGTTCTGGGCTGATTCCTGCTGTTCCCACTGTTTGGCTGATTTCTTCACTGCTCTCTGCCTCAGTTTCTCCTCTTTATCAGTGCATAATAGTCATCTCCCCTAATTACTAAGTTAATTAAATTAATAAAACTCACTTTACATGCGCTACTGTTTTTGTAAGAGGCTTTTGGAACTCCACTAGAGGTGTGCTTTTGCTGGTGTGAAACCTGTTTGATTCATAAGGATTATCAGCTCTGTCCATGAGTCTGGTGCTCTCTGTTCGTTCCCCACAGCTGTGTCTATGAAAAGGCCATGGTGGGGAATCATAGCACGATTGAACATCATGCAGCTACAACCCCCCTGCCATGGGCAGGGACACCTTCCACTAGACCAGGTTGCCCAAAGCCCCATCCAGCCTGGCCTTGAACACTGCCAGGGATGGGGCAGCCACAGCTTCTCTGGGCAACCTGTGCCAGCACCTCACCACCCTCATAGTGAGGAATATTTTCCTAACATCTAATCTAAATCTACCCTCTTTCAGTTTAAAGCCATTACCTCTTGTTTTATCGCTATATGCCCTTGTAAAAAGCATCATTTATAATGTAGGTGTTCAGGTACAATGAAACTGCAGTCACTACTTTGAATAAGTGATTTTCTAGAAAAGAGATGAGAGCAAGGAGCTTTCCATTTTCCCCCCATAGATTGTAGGTTGGTTTTGAGAGGTGTCCAGCTACAGAAGCTCTGCAGACACAGCTCCAAATAAGACAAGGTCACCGCTGCAGGGATATTGCTGTGGTTAGTACAGGCACCGTTGTGACCATCTAAGGACTTAAATACATATGCATGGCATGGCTTACTAGATAAAGCAAAGTGGGAGAAGCCACTTGATGGATATAAATTGGTATTATTTTTGGATTATTTCAGCTTCTTTCTCAAATGCCATCTTTGTGCTTAGTGGATAGTTTATCTGACTGTATTGCTGTGGTTAGAGTGCAATGCGTAGGACAGCATAGTTTGCGTTAATAATTAGTAAGAGAGCAGTACAGTAGCAATTGTTGTCCCATGGTTCAAGCACAGCACCTCTACTGTTAAGATAGAAGGGTTTGTTCTGGGCTTCAGAGGTTTTGTGTCACTTTTCAGAAGCTTTATTTTCTTATTTTTTTTAGATTTATTATTTCAAGATCCTAAGGTCTCCTGCCAGGCTTAAATTATCTTTTTTATATTTTTTTTGGCTTCCCATTGAAACCATCCATTCATCCAGTTTCCATAAACCCCCTAATAACTATTTTAAAGTTTTTGTTCTTGGCTCTTTCCAAACCTATAAATACTGGTTTGAAAACCCAAGCTGAATTCTCTGCAAATAATCCTCTCTACCCCTTCTCCTCTGGTTATAAGAGGGGCCTTCAGCATTTTGCTTCCCAGCACTTGTTAGTTGTCGGTGGTCCATATGCCTCTTGTTTTGGGCAAGAAAGGTTGTTGTGGCATATAAGCAACCTGACAGATGATGTCTCAGAGACTTGATGGAACAATAACAAAGGAAAATAGCAGCAGATTAATTACTTAAAACATAGTTGCACTCCACACATGTCTTTTCTTCCTGCCTTGGTGTAATTCCATATCTAGCATATGCATACCCCTGAGTGAGGCGGCTGTTTTGCTTGTCAACAGCTCTCAGCTTTTGTGTGGCGAACACAAACCAAGTCCAACCCTCCCCAGTGAGTGCTGCTAGTGCATGGGGAAAGCCCTGAAACACTCATGATTTGCCCCCTGAAATCTTCAATCTTGTGATATGTTGGGTTGTTCTGGTGAAAGGAGAAAGCATAGCCATGTCCTGAGGGGGCTGACCGGTGCTGCTGTGTCGCTTGGGAGACAGCATGGAGGATGAAGTCGTAGAGAAGTCCCAGCAGAGTATCAGTGCCTTGGGGAGACACTGTTCTTTAAGGATCTTACTTTTGGATGAGAAGTCAGTCCTGGTATCTTTTTCCTGAAAGTAAGACTTGCCACTGATACCTAAAATGACGTCTGCTTCTTATGGAAAAGTTTTGTCCTCCTTGTAAAAAAGTAGAGCCTGTATACAAAGCTAATCCCTAGGAAGTTTCTTGCTATGCTTGTACCAGTGGTGGTGTGGAGCTAAATCAGGATGCAGAGAACTCACGTGGACTTCGCACCAAGTCTGTCAGGAGAGGCTTGAGTTTGGTCTTTTGTGTTTTCATTGTGTTGTGTTGGCTGTTCTTTGCATTGTGTAGGTGCTGGGATGCTGGGTCCTGATGGCAATGGGATTGCCTTGCCCCAGCTTGTGCAGCCATGGACACTAGATTTATTGCAACTGAGCAGAGACAGCTCTTCACTTAACAAGTGCTCAAAGTGAAGTGAATCCAGGATCAAATGTCCATCTCCTGTCCTTCACCAATGCTCAGACCAACTGGTGTCACCAGCAGGAGGCCAGACCTAGAGCTATTGAACATGATGGAAAAAAAAATTATCTGTATGTTTTCAGCAGGTTTGGATCCTCACCAGAGATAAAAGCAAATCTTCCAACATGCTACATATACATAGAGACACTGAGTGGGGCCTCTGGCCAAGATCCGAAAAACTGGGGCCTAAAATTAGGCCCCTAAAATACCAAGTGGTTCCAACTGATACCAAGTTAGGAAAAAGGGACCGAAATAAACAGATTCCTCAGTAACCAAGATCCTGTTTTTGAGACAAGTGTTCATTCTCACAAATCAAAACAACAAGAAACCAAAAAGAAAAAAGAATGAAAACATCAAATCCCAGCAAACCGATGATATTATCAGCCAAAGCACGTCTTACTAGAATGTTTTCCAAAATTCCTCAGGGAGTACCACTGAGCCGTGAAAAGGATATTGCTCTTTTCTGAAGTATTAGACTGGGCTTTTTTGGGAACACACCACATTTATTCATATGACAAATCTGTTCTTCTGTTGGGTTGTGTATCTGTCGTATGGTTCTTTTGTGTGTTGTGAAGTTTCTTCCTTTTCCAGGCTTATGCTACACAATATACATATGTGTTTTTAAAAGCATTTTTCTTGTCATCTTTTTGGTTTTGTCATGGATAGCATGATTATTTGTCTCATTTGGCAGGTGAAGTGAGGAAGCAATTAGCAGCAATAAATACATTGTCAAAAGGATAAAATTGATGTCCAGGGCTATCTAATAAACTTTAATAGGTGTGTGTACACATTGTTCAGTACAGTCCTGTTCCCTGGCTGAAATTGTTGGGACTACTGAAATGTGAATGTCAGAAATATTATTAGGAATGACAGCAATCCTGAGAACATCTCAGATTTCTTTAAAACTAGTACTTGGATCTGGTTTTCAGCCGTCTTCTAAGTTTGTGGTTGGTGTTCCATTTTGCATGATGAAAGTGGCCATAATGTTGCATTTTATATTGCTTTTATGTCTGAGGAACATCTACTTTATAATTTCAAGACGAATGACTAAGCAATAAGGTATAGGAAGCCTTACAAGATCATTAGCTCTTTTTTTTGGTTGTATACATCATTGTTACTGTGGCTTGAGCATCTAATATATATTTATTGTTGTACTTAAATTGCTGTAGTGTCCCAGCACCGTACTTGTCAGTCAAGATCTCATTGTATAGTTGCACAAGCAGAAAGCAGTTTCTGATCCAGGAGATCATATACCTCCTCATACCAAAGCAAGGAGGGAGGACTCACACCAGCCTGAACTGTGTGGCTCTCCAAAATGAGGGCATGTGACGGTGCAGGCTGCTTTGGGCATCAACCAATTTTTGGTATGTATCTGTAAGGGAACTTAGGAGAGTGAGTGTGATTTCTGACTTAGTTCTCATGGGTTTAATGCAGGCTAAATAAGTAATATCCCTAAGAATATGCACCTTGAAATCTTCATGTGATGAAGCATGTAGAGGGTACCCTGAAACATCCAGAAAAGAAAAGGGATGTATCCCTGTGGCTGTTCAGTACCAGAAATACAAAGTGTTCTCAGTTCTGTACAGTCTCATTTCTAACAAACTTTTTTTCTGCTCTTTTTTCCTATTCTGACAACGCAAGCTCCCATCAGGTACCACAACACCAGACTGCCCAGGCAGCTATAGATGGGGCAGATGAGACAGTGCAAAGAAAAGGGTTAAAGTTCTCCTAGGGCAGAAGAACTGCTATACGAGGTCAACAGAGAACTGATTGTCCTTATGAAATGCAGCAGTAGCTTCCTTTTTTTGACAAGGCAAGCTGGAGAAAGGAAAGAAGCTGAAGCTTCCAGAAGCCCTACTGGCAACTTGCTTTGTAGTCTAATTCAGAGGGAGGTGGTCAGAAACTAGAGAGACTGGCACTGTTGCAAAACCCTAGATAGACCCTGTCGTAGAAAAAGGGCTTTTTGCAACACTCTGCATAGTACAACCTTTTCCCTTTTCAGTTCAAATGCAGTCGCGGTGGCAATAGTGACTTGTTCTGTCCGATGTCAGTTTATGATGGAACTTAAATGTAGTTTTAAAAATACATATTGGGTTTAAATGCAGCTCAAAATGTCAGCATATTACTCTGTGGTCTTGCAACAGCCGTGTTCTAATAAAATCACAGCCCTTCAGTTTCTGGAAGACAACACAGAGAACGATACTTCTCTGGTACTGTAAGTTATATTTTCCCTTTACAGCTCTGGCAGATTTCTTGAAAGTTCAGTGATACCCAGACAAAAACAACCTTAAGCAAACTTGAACTCTGCCTAGAAAGGAATTTTGATGTTACCTATGTTTGGAGCTTCCTACCTCTAGCTCTAACAGAATGTTTTGATGATTGAAGGGGTTGGGGGTTTTGTGTGTGTGTGGCAGGAGGTGTTGCATTCCTCTCCTCCATCTCCATGCAAGAAGCATGCTGTGGCCGTTTTAGTAAGGAGATATTCCTGCTCCAAAGATCTCCAAAGGCACCCAAGGCACTGTACGTGTAGCTCAGCTACCACGTGGGGTGGTGTGCTCCATCTGTCTCTGTGTTGGAACTCTTTACAGTGCCTCCGTTGCATTCACAGTGCGTACTTGTGGATACCACCTCTCCCACAGACCCTTCCCACGTGCCTGACAGTAACACTGAAGCAGTAAAGCGGTTGTGTTTCTCTCCAGTGGCCTGCTGCAGGCACCCCTGCGATTCCAGAAGCTGGTGTGTGGGGTTGTGCTCGCAGCCACCACAAGCTCTAGAGAAGAGTGCTAAGGATGGCCAGAGGAACAGAATAGTTCCTTTATAAGGGCTGAGGGGACAGAATGGGATTCTTCAGCCCGGGAAAGAGACACTGAATGTTGTGGTATGATAGGGGCTAACAAGATTGCGGTGTGGCACCATGGCTGTTAACCACTGCCTCCGCCCAGCCTTCAGACTCCAGAGTCCCCTCTTTCTGTGCTTCCTAATATCTCTGCTATTTCTACCATCTACATCCCTTTCAGCTGGCAGCAGCTCTCTCCAAATAAGCAGGCAGATGTTGGTCAAGTCTAGGGCAGTTTACACCCACTCTTGACTATATTGACTCCCTCTGTAAATGTTACCTGCCGTCTCCTGCTCTCTTTTCCCCATCTGCTTTAAAAGAGGGTGAGAATTTTCCACAGTGTGGATTTGTTGCCTGCCTCTCTCTCTTTCCCTGTCAACCCCTGCACCCCTGAAAATGTTGCTCATCACCAGTGATGCACAATGTGCGCTCCAGGATCCACCTGGAGTGAGCTGCCCTCAGAACCTGGAGGAGCTTAGGTAAGAGAGTTAACGTTGACATGAAGGTTTTTCATCTATGGGCCATCTGAAGTCATGGAGAGTGCAGTGCAAATCCTCTCTTGGTTAGGTCCTTGGCTCAGAATCCTTGCAAGGAAGGAAGGAACACCAAAAACCAGAAACTAAAACTTCTGTCTTCCACTGCAGGATGCTGGAAAATGAGCTCTTTCATGCCATCTGGTTATAAAAAGGCAAATGTGCAAGCCGTGTAAATCACAGAATAATCACCTCTTATGTGAGATTGATACTGCAGCTGCACAAAGTAGAGTTCTTACCATTTCCTTGGTTTCCTAGGAGAGGTGCTGGATTCTCTGTATTTACGTTTACATATTGAAAATGGATGTCTCTTCTTTAGTCTAACACAAGTTATGATAACTTAGCAAAATGTAAACATTACCTATGGAGATGAACTTGCGATCTGATGGTCTAATGCTCTAGGAGTCTATTAAGTCTTCAGAAGTTTTTTTCAGTCTTACGTCGTGTGCAAGCAGTTTCTTATTGACATCCAAGCAGATGCCGTTGTGAGGTTTCCGTAGACGTAACTTGTTAGGTTTAGTTTGGTTCTTTCTTTGAGTGGTGTATGGAAATGAAGTACAGTAAAAGCTGGGTTAAATTTTTCAAGTCTTAAAGCTGATTAATGTGAAAATCAGCAAGCTTGTTTTCAGAGAGGAAGGGAAAGAGTATTTTAAATCCGTGCAGAAAACTTTGCACTATTTCCAAAATTTGGAACTTGTGGTTTTTTTCCATTAAAAATAATCATTTTGAGGCAGTTATCAAACTTATTAGGCTACTAAAAATCCTGTGAGCCTTTTCAATGATGGGGATATTTGCCTGCCATAGCAGATTCCAACTTTAACTTCCAATTTACTTTTTCCCTTCAGTTGTTTTACGCATTCCTTCATTCTTGGACTCATCCTCTCAGACTTTATTTTTATATCAAGCCCAGTTTATCTCAAGATTGCAGCATTTCTTTCTATAACATCAGTTAAATGCCTTGGAGTACATCATGGAGTGCCATACTTTAAGGATTAGTGCCAACTAAGATATGTAGTAACTCTAACTTAGTTAACTTTGTTCAAAACATTTAAAAGTATGTCTTTTTCTGCGGGTGTCATCATGGACTAAGTATCAGCTTTCTTCCATGAAGGTAACAGACCCAGTGTTGATGAGTCAGGTTTCAGTAGACCTATGCCGGTTCCACTGGCTGAAGATCTGAGCAAATTCAAAGTTATGTGGCATTCAGAGTTGGAACAGGAACCTTAAATCAGAGGTCTTTTCCATCTGTATCGTGGGTATGGCAAGAGGGTTATCCATTGGAATATCATGTGATATCACAAAACGAAATACATGCAATATCACAAAAAGATAAGTGCCGCTCAGTTCCTCTGTCTTTTGGGTGCTGTAGTTAGAACTCCGAAGTCAGATGCCATGCTGCGTCTTCCACATCCAGATGAGTCATGCAGGCTGGCTACTTCTGCCCCTAAAGAAAGGGAATGGAGCGTTTCCTTCCTTTCCTTCCTTTCCTTCCTTTCCTTCCGAGGCCTTGTCTCCTTCATCATCAGCAAGGAAATACTGTCCCTTTGCCAGGCAGACAAGGCAAGTCGCCACATTAGCTTTTCAGCCTGGAACCAGTCCTGGAACTGGCGAGGCTCAGGCTCTGGTAAACCAGGACACAGAATTCACCCTTTTGCTGCCCCTGAACGAGGCAGCAGCCAGCATGCCCATTTCAGACGCTTCCCTGGCTTTCTGCTCGCTTTCTGTCACATGGGCGATGTCTCTAGCGTAACACTCACATCCTGTATGTGTCACTGTCTGTCTGTACACACAGGTGCCCAGACATGCATTTGCCTTCCAGAATGTAACAGGTCCCCACATGCTGTCTGCCCAGCGCACCGCAAGCCTGGGACTGCGGGGATGTAACACAGCTCGGCTTAGTCTGCGATGGAGGAAGGTTAAACTCAATCAGGTTATCCCATTGTAAACTAAGAGTGCACAAACAAGGAATACCATAGTCAGCTTAATGTACAGTTCAGTTAACTTGACTGTCCCCAAATCCTTTGACTGTGAGGCTGTGGGGCAGGAAAGGGTCTTTCTGTTCTGTTTACACAGCTTCTGACGTGGCAGGGCTGTGACCTGCGTTTGGGACCATAGTGAGTGATAATTTCCTGTGTTTTGCTTAAAACTGCAGCCCATCTCAGCTCAGGTGTAGTAATTCTCTGAGGCTCAGAAACTAGGGACAATACATTAGCTTATGGTTCAGCTTCCTTGGATGTCATGAGTCCCTGCAAGCCTGATTACACGGGACCTCCTGCCTTGCTGGTACGTCACTTCAGGCATTAAGGCTTTCCCAAGGTGCATGTGGCCATGGACAAACACAGACCAACAAACAAGTGTAACAAACCATCTTCATTCCCCAGCTGTGGGAGTGGGGCAGAGCGTAGCTTCTAATGAGCACCTTGCTCTTCTCCTGCATCTGTCACGCAAGCAAGATAGGCTTGTCATCTTCAGCTTTCTGCACAGAGAAGTAAAATCTACGCTGCCCATTAAAGCCCTTGTCCTTTAGTGGAGGCAGAGGGACCTATTCTGCCCTGCAAGTGATTTTCCCATGAAGTACAGGAGCACTAGTGTCCTCCTAGGACACAAACAAGTCCGGAATTGGATGTTGACCCCACGCAGTGGCCACGGGCTAGGGCTTGCCAGCTGAATACATGGCAAGGAGGGGGCACAGTCATAGCAATTAATTTCTCGCCTCAGGGTGGAATAGCAGACTTCTTCCACTCACATATAGGTAGAGCCAGCCCCTTTTCCAAAAGCCAGCATGCGTATGTTACACGGTGTTCAAAAGTCCTCCCTGTTCCCAGAATATTTCATTAGCTCGTTTGTCCAGTGAGGGGCACAAGGGAAAGC
Organism: Falco naumanni; assembly: GCF_017639655.2. Lineage (NCBI taxonomy): Eukaryota > Metazoa > Chordata > Aves > Falconiformes > Falconidae > Falco > Falco naumanni. The sequence goes on along the minus strand of NC_054066.1, from coordinate 16,861,355 downwards.
AATTACCGTGGCAAAGGTGGAAAATGGAGGTAACGGTTCAATGTAATCACCACCCCACCGTGGAGAAAGCTCCTTCTCTCCTAGCCACCGAGGAGGTGTTTAGTGCTCCGGCTGAAGGCAAATATTTCCTCATCACTCGGCAGCAGTTAGGCAGGGTGTGCCAAAGCCAGCCAGGTCCTGCAGCACGAGGGAAACAAGAGCTGCATGGAACTGTCATCAGCAGCAGGAGTCCTGGGGTTTAGACTCAGCTCTTCTTGCTGCTCTAAACCAGATGCCAGGCCATGTTACACAGCCACAGAGACGGAAGCTCAGCAGACTTTGAGTGCAGAGATAGCGGCTGGTCGTTGCATTGAACTCTTTGAAGATCGTAAATGCCACTTTCACCCTTCTTGCTGGAGTATAGCAGACACCAACAAGGAATCCCTCCCGGGACATGTGTGGCTGGTGCAGGGATCCCTTCTGCAGCCCTGATGGATGAGTTTCATCTACGGTTGTGGCCGCACTGAGCCGCTTAGTGCAAAGAGGGGCAGCCTTCCATAACCCCCCTCCTCGTGGGGTGAGTCCCTCTTCCTGTGGACTCGGGAACCAGGCTGGATTCCGTGCCTACCACAGTCTGCATCTAGCTGACAGAAGGGAGATAAACCAGGCCAGCCAGGTCTCATTCAGATCAGCTTTACCTCAGTGCCCTGTTTTGGCTGGGATAGAATTAATTTTCTTCTCAGTAGCTGGTACAGTGCTGTGTTCTGGATTTAATATGAGAATAATGTTGATAACTGATTTAGCTGTCACTAAGTAGTGCTTACTCTAAGTCAAGGACTTTTCAGTTTCCCATGTCCTGCCGGTGAGCAGATGCACAAGAAGCTGGGAGGGAGCTCAGCCAGGGCAGCTGACCCAAAGCAGCCAAAGGGCTGTTCCATACCATAGAACATCGTGCTCAGTACATAAACTGGGGGGAGCCGGCCAGGATGGGCCGGGCACTGCTTGGGGACTGGCTGGGTATTGGTCAGCGGTAAGCAATTGTATTGTGCATCACTTATTTTTTTCCCTTGGGTTTTATTCCTCTCTCTTCCTCTCCTCTTTGTTAAAATTGTTATTGTTGTAATTATGATTTACTTTATTTCAAGTATTAAACTGTTCTTACCTCAACCCATGGATTTTACCTTTTCCTGATTCTCCTCCCCATCCCACCAGGGTGGGGGTGAGTGGCTGTGTGGTACTTAGTGCTGGCTGGGGCTAAACCATGACACTCAGTCAAATTTGCTGTACTGATTCTCGTGATGGTGCTCCCTGTTTGCACTGAGGTCAGGATACTGCATGCTGGATTTATGTCATGAACAGGTACAGCAATTATTTTTTTCCAGGTACTTGTGTTTGTAAAGCATTACCAGGTGGCAGGATGAGTTTCTTAGGAGACAGCTGCTGTAGCCTGAGTGTGTTTTAACAAGATAAATGTTTTGATGGCTCCAACATGCTACAGTTGAACTATGATCAAACTCTTACCCTAGTTCCAATGGTGGGGATCTTATGTATCATTAGAATTACATTGTTTCAGCTAATGTAATTGTGCTGGATTTGGCTAGGATAGAGTTAATTTTGTTCATAGCAGCTAGTATGGGGCTATGGTTTGGATTTGTGCTGGAAACACGGGTACGTTTTAGTTCATACTGAGCAGGGCTTACACAGAGCCAAGGGCTTTTCTGCTCCTCACACGGTGCCACCAGCGAGTAGGCTGGGGGTACACAAGGAGTTTGAAGGGGACACAGCCAGGTCAGCTGACCCCAGGGATATTCCATACCATTTGTCATCATGCTCAGCAGTAACTTATGGGGCAGACTGGAGGGGGCCGCTGCTTGGGGACTGGCTGGGCATCGGTCAGTTGGGGGTGAGCCATCGTTTTCATTTGCATGGCTTGTCTTTCTTGGATTTTATTTCTCTCTCTTCATTATTTTCTCTTTTGTAAGAATTCATTATTATTATTATTATTATTATTATTTTCAATTACTGTAGTGTTCTTATTGCAACCCATGAGTTTCCTCCTTTTTTCCCTTCCAATTCTCTTCCCTCCTACTTCTGAGGCAGAGTGAGCTGTGTGGTGCTCGTGACAGTAATGAGTAAAGTGAATGCCCAGTGAGAACCTGGGTTCAGACCTTAATATAAAGATACAGACCTCCATTGCTCCATCACTTTAAATACGGTACAGCTTTTGCCTTCAGAAACGTGGGTCTGAAGGGTATCCAGTCTGGCTTGCACTGTCGTAGACATTTGCATAGTTCATACTGTTTACGAACAGATGAGGACCCAAAGCACAGCTTTGCTCAGGCCAGTGTCCTGTGTGTTGAACTGTGTTTCTGCTGGCCAGCAGTAGTTAGGTTCTTTCCTTTCTCTCTGGATCAAGTCCAAGAAGTGGGATTTTATTCATGAATAAATTGCAACTTGAGTTCAATTTATGACTAAAAGCTTGATGTAGAGGTTGCTAAAAGAAAACCATCCAAGAAACTTCAGGTTAAAACATTGCTGCTCTGCAGATTGATCTATAGATTTATGTACACAGATGCCAAAGTGCACTCACATATAATGACTTTCCAGCATGGATGCTATATATTGTCTGTTGGTACCCCATATACAATTTTCTCAGGAATGTCTTAACTTTTAGGTCCCTAAGAAGTAATTAAAAAGATCTCAATAATTACAAAGAAATTGTACGAGTAGAAATTAAAAATGTCAGTTAGATATTTGCTATATCAAATGTCAAGTCACATACTTTCATTTAATGAAATCAGTTTCCAGTAGAGTTCATAACATCATCAATGACCTAAATAGTGAACCTGACAGCTTGTCTGCCATCTCGAGCTGTAAATCTAGGTAACTAATGGTATATCGAGGAAGAAAAGGTCAATGCAGAAATGCATGGAGAATCTAATCTTTCCCTGGCACTTGTTATTCCTCCCTTTTCACTTTCCTTTCATTTTATAATCTGTCACATTAAACTAGTCATGCTTGGCAAGCACCTGATCAGGACAAGTTTCCGATAAAGCTGCACCCGTTCTTGCAGCGCAGCATCAGATGGATGAAGGCAATACGTGACTGTAGATCTGGGAACACACAAGGGGAAAACTCTGTCCTGGAAATGCAGTTTAAGGAGTCATCATAAATACATGTAAATATATTAGATTTGAGAAAGAGATGGGAGAGACTACAGAAGTCACTCATCAATCTGCATACAATTAAAAAAGTTTTTGATGAGCTTGGCTTTGTTCTGAACAAAATTGCCACTGCTGAAAACAGAAATGTCTTAGGCTTCTGAGCAGTACACCTGGTTGTCTTTCCACCCACCAGTACATTTTCCCCCTGTAGTCTGCTTTACACTTTGCCCAGTCCAGAAAGAAATGACTCAGTCGAAAGGACTTCCTCCATCTCCCTTGGGTGATTATTCGACAGCCTATTAGGTATCCCCATCAGGAAATGTTTCCAACAGGATTTCCCTGTGCTTACTTTTAAAGCACGTTCTATGATATTATCCTAAACAATGCTCTTCTGTCATTAGTGATCCCATTTCTTCTGCGTTTGTCTGTGGTTATCATATCACCTCTAGCGTTTCACTGGTGTTTAGTTGAGCTGCAGATGTTTAATGTATTTAACCTTTCCTTGTATGCCAAGCATAGGACTGGGACCAGGATATTTATACACCATTAAACAAGGGTGGCGCCTGTTAAATGTAATTACTTTCTTCTGATGCTTTCATGGTAGAGGTTGTGCTGGAGAACAAGGGCAGCTTCTATTCTAAACTACATGGAAAAGGTGCAACTGCTAAACAAGAATGACTTATAAACAGACTATATTTAGTACTATATTAATTTATATCCAGCCTTGATTTAAGTCTGCAGGGGAAGCAGTTGAATTTAATTGATGCTGGCCTCTCAAACAAAGATATTGCTTGTATGTGTGCACACAAGAAATTCCAACCAAACTGGTGAATATTATCAGGTTTACTAGGATTCTGTACTTTAAGTGTAAAGAATATCTCTGAAACCACGAGAGTCTTTTAGACTGTGGGAAACATCGCAGATGTTACCACACTATGTCTGGATGCATAATATGTATGTATTTTTGTATCTCAGCATATTTGGGTTTCTTTGAACTTCAAGATTAGCTCTGAATTTCTGAAGTATATGAAGCTCACTTCAGGGGTAGTTATATAATCACTGTATTATATATTGCCCTAAATTGCTGATATGTACTTCAACTTCAAGTCCAAATTTATTTTTTGATTTAAAGGTAGTAAAGGTAGGGATGATAGCTCTGTCTCTTATTTAAGCTGTAAACATTTAGCATTTACCTATCTTTGGTTGCTTATAGATTTACTAAGCTTTCAGTCTTCGGGTTGAAATTCTCTATTCCAACTCTATCTGTTGAACCAAATATGGTATGTGCATATAAATGTTATGATCACTTCAGTGATTTTTTTTTTTTTTTTTAGGCTTTTCTGAGAACAAGGGAACAGGAAAATGTGATATAAAAGTGCAAGAACAGTCATACCAGGTCACACCAGACGTCTGTCTAGCTCAGGATACTCACTCTGACAGTGGCCAGTACTCCAAGCATACTTGACACTTTCTTCAAATATACTCCCAGCCTCCAACAATTTGTGGCTGAGGGATTTTAGAACCAGGCACAATATTTTGTACTTAATAGTCCTTGAGGGATTTTCCTTTGGTGACTTTGTTTTTTTAATCTGTGTAAGCTTTTGGCATCTGGAGTATGATTTGGTGAGGAGTTCCACTGTTTCAAAGAGGTCCTTTCTGGGTTTTTTGAGCCCATTTCCTGTCATTTTCAATTGAAGATCTCAAGCTGTTACATTGGAAGCAATCATTTTGAAGGCCAGCCTCTGCCAAACCCCCTCTTGGTCCTCATTTTGGAATAGTAACTGTCAGCTCAGAGCCCTTTGCTATGTAGGCAAAGTAGAAGTATTTAAGATTGTTTCTTCCTGTATGCATCGCTTCACATTTAGTGACACGCAGTGTTATCCACCCTTTTTCTGGTCAGACACTCCATCTTGTCACCTTCCTTTGAAATTTTCCATAGTCGTTCCTTAATGCCTTGAATACCTGATTAGCAGTAGCAAAATCTCTTCCAGCTATTGTCTGTCTTTTCTAGAGAATTGCATAAAGCTTATTTTTCTGAAGCTAAAATTGTTAACAGTTTTCTTTGAGCAGCTCTAGCCACTTCATGTGATAGGAGAGGAGGAGTGGGAGTCAGGATTGTCAGGAACATGCATATTGCTATGCCAGTGAGCATCCCAAAATTTCATGGGTCACGTAAAAGGGAATGCAGCAGATGCTCAACAGCAGTGATTAAGGAAACTAGAGATGTTCTGTTTCACTGAAAGGTTAAGTACTTTTTACTTATGTAACTTTAAAGGGCTGACTTTAAATATCAAGGATCAACAGGTTTTGGCTGAAGAATTAAATAGCAGACCCAATGCTGACTGAAATTGAGAGTGAGACTTGCTTAGAAATCCATAGGGCATTGTATCAGATGTACAAATAATTTTACTGGGTTAAGAATTAATAGGAACTAGTCCAGGAAAGCAATTAAGTGAACCTCTAACTGTACACGTTAACTTGAGTAAATATTTTCAGTAGGGGTACATATTCTGAAATTGAAAACCATACTTAAATGCTTTGTTGGACCCTTTGAGGAGTCATAGCTGTCTGTAAATATTGAATATATGTGAATTGTTTGAAATGTATGACCATTTGGAAAATAACCTGTTTATTGGTGTGCTTCTGACTATCAGCCTTGACTGATCATTAGTTGTTTGCTTCTTTTTCATATACCTCTCTCAGGTTCCCAGTGAGCTGCAGACTTTGTGGATCTTCTCTGGGGTTTGGTTTGGTCCCCAATTAAGTTATTAAGTGGCAAAGTTCATCAAAAAAGTATCATCAGCATTTTTTTCTTTTTTTTTTTATTTTTTTTTATTTCAAAATAATGTTTCTTAACCTCATCCGTTCTTTCCCCTGTTCCTCTCCGGGAGAGCCGTTCCACACAGCCCATGGAATTTTGGCTTCTCATTTATATTTGGAAGAAAAAAATTTTTCAAAATATTGGAATTACAGATCAGAAATTCCTTTTTCCAGATAATTCTTCATGAAAGGGTCCCAGTGGCTTCTGTGGCACTTGGCTTGCCTGTGTAAGATTGTCAGGCAGATGTAGCAACACCTGGATGGAGGAGGGGCTGTATGGCAGCACACTGTCACCTTGCCACGAGGTAAAACACTTTCTGCTCCAGCAACGATAACTGGGTGCTCCCGAGCCTCCTCTTCTCTGATCCTTTGTTAAATCTGTTTCAGAGTAGTAGCTCCTTTGCTGAGTCAGTTTAACCTTTCCAGCTGTAGAGGTAGTGAATATCTTTGTTAGAGATGGGATTCTCAGAAGTTCCTAAGAGGCAGCTGTCAGCTCTTAGCAGCTTTCACTGGGACGTTTCAACCCCAGCCTGCCTGTAAGAGGGAATTTTAAAGTGTGCCAGGAGGCATTGTTCCTTCAAAAAATAATTTTTCCTCCAACATAAAAGCAAGAAAAGTGTAACAGAAGTAGGATATTTCAGTTAGTAGAAAAGGAATTAAAGTAGTCCTAATGCCTCCCTTCAAATGGTCCCTGAAGCTATTGTTTCGCCTTTCAGTGCGTTATTTTTGCTGTCCGCTCTGCAGTGTCTTTCTGTTACATTTCGTGGGAGAATAGAAGAAAACCAGATTTTATCGAAGTGCAGTAAAAAGGGGGATCAGAGGAGACAGGAAGCTCATTTTACATGGGATAAAAAGAGAATATAAATTAGCCAAAAAGAAATGTGTAGGGTGACAAGGCACAGGCAGGGTGGGTGAGATTCTGAGGGAGTTCTGCCCTGCTGCTGCTGCTGCCCCTGTCCAGTACCAGCTGTGACTCTGCACACGTAGTATTTGAGCATAGATGGACATGGATCTTCATTCTCCAAAGCACATGTCTCTTGTGGTCTTTTCCATGAGAATGAAGAATATGTAACAAGCTACAGTTTCACCGTTTCTGACTTAGTGTTTTCTGTAGTAGAGGACAGCCGAGGTTTACACTTACACGGATGGGAAAGGCACCAGAGCAAATTTTAAAGCACTTTCTTCCATAAATGACAATGATTTGAATTTTCTTTGTTCTAAAACAAAAATTAAAGGAGGCCTAACTGATATAATTTGCTTACAGCACCCTTAGTCCTATGACGAAGTCAGTCACAAAATGTTCTTACAGAAGTTGAATAGTCAGGAAGGAATGATAAAATACCAAGTAATGGACAAAAATAAAAAAGAAATAAAATTATTTTCAATATATCTGAAGAGGCAACAGCAGATACTTCAAGGTTCAGTACTAAAATTTAACATAGTAAGTACTTGGAAGATTGGACAAATAGGAAGTTTGCAGAGTTTTGCAGATTTAAGTTTATTTTATTGGCATTAGTCATGGCTGGGGAAAACTATGACTAATTTTTGGAGGGGTACGACTCAGTAGGGTTTCAATTCAGAGAAAAGGTTCTGAAGTACCAAGGTAGTGCAAAAAAGTAGGCATCAGAAATAACTGGAGAAGATTTAGTTGTGAGAAAAAAGAAATTCCTCAGCCTTGCAGTTACTATTTACCAACACGTACAGGATCTTTGCTGGTCCGTGTGGTTCTAAGCTCTGCTCTCTTAAGTCACTCAGTAACATCAGTTTCAGAAGATTAGACTTTGCAGAGCCCTCTGGAGCCCAAGAAATCCCTTCTGCAGGAACTAGAATGCTCCTGACAACCAGGTCCGTGCTGGCATCGTGCACACTCCTTGCGCAGCCACCTGTGTAGGAGCTGTGCTGTCACTGCTGATGCACCGCTGGAGGTTCAGCACAGGCAGCAATCTTATCTGAAACACCACCAGCCCAGGTTCAGAGCATGCTCACATAACTGTCCAAAGTGAATTAACCTTCTGCCAGTGAAGGCTGTGGATGTGTTCCCTTCAGAAATGTTTTTGGTTTGGTTGGCTTTTGCCTTTGCGCTGCAGTACACTCTGAACATCCCTGGGTTATGGCCATTAAGGTATTTTGTGTTCTTCCATGCCTCAGTACTTGTGACTTCTGCCTGCCAACGTCAGGACCTGGGTGATGCTTTCATTACACCTGGGACTTTAGCTGTCCACCCAAATCACAAAGTTACATGTGACCAAAGACGTACCATTCTCACTTCTGCCATGGGTTGCTCAGCATTGCTGTCTGTTCTGGGCACAAAGAATTTCAGGCAGCACCAGTGACCATCTATTCAGCCAGAGAAGTGGAAATAAAAGGAGGTTCCTCAGACTTTCTATCTCACGCATAGGAAACAAATATTTTGACCTTCATAAGCCTTTTTGTCAAAGGTTTAGCAGCAGTGGATGAAGGATCTTGCACAGCTCTGGAAGGGAAAAGGAAACTTCCTTGAGCATTAAATCTAACTTTAAAAGTGCTCAGAGTAGAGAAATGAGTCAGGTTCCCAGAACGAGAAGCTGAGGGATGGTGGATTGAAAGTATGTGCCTTTCAGAGCCTCAAAGTATGGAGCAGAAGAGGTTCTTTGGGAACACCTTTCAGCTCAGCGCCCGACAATACAAACACTGCTCGTGACAGCTGCCCACCTGCCTGGCAGCACTTGCAATGCACCTGCCTCAGAGCTGTCCCTGGGTGCATGATGTTTGAAAGGGAGATGAAGGAGCTGTCACAGATGGGGATGGTACACCTGGTTGTTCCTCTCTAGTTCCCCTCTATTCTAGTGCGGATTATCAGTGGAAAATACCACTGATGTGAGGAAGAAGCTGCTATATATGGCTCAGTTCAGGCTTCAGTCTGCTTTTATCCAGGACTAGCTCCTTGAATTTCAATATTTTTTTTTTCCTGATTGACAACAGTACAAAGAAGAGAAAATGAAGTGATAAAAATCTCTTCCAGTAAGTGATCCTGGAGCTGTCTTTGCCATTAAAGTTTCTCTTCACAGCAGGGTCTTAAGCAAGTTCAAGGAATGCTTGTCTGTCGATTCAGGAACAGGCACAACAAGTCTAAGTGCCTTCCTGAACCGCTGATTAAAATAACTCCACCAATGGCCACTTGTGCAGTGACATTTTGGAAATGTGCACCGCCTTACTAGAAAACTTGACTGTGAATACCAGGCAATCTACTGCGGTTCCTGGGATGTCAGCCCAGAATCCCAGCAACCTTCCCGTCTCAGCATAGCTCAGAAAGGCAGTTTTAAAATTAAAATCTTCATGTAAAATAACAGACGTTGCAAGATGGGAAGCTTCATAAATTGAAAAATGTTAGTTGGTTTTGCAGAGGTTGCTTACTTATTTTCACCTCGTAAACATTTCAGAAGGGATTCTAGCACTTTGTTAAACTGCTGCAGTATTGGAGTCTTCCATGTTTATTTATACATACCTAGTAAACTCCCTGAAGTAGCCAAAGGGCCTGGTTTCCGCAGCTCCATGGCTGGTGACTTGGGCTTTTCATTTTTCTGGTTTTCTGGATTAACGTTCTAATAGGCACATCTGAGCAAAGCGTGCACGTGAAATGCAGGTGTTTGTTCCCCGAAGAAATGGGAGAGCCCACCAGCTAACCTCTCGAGTCCAGGTGCACTTGTCCAAAGAGAGCTGATGGTTACATGCCCAACTCGACCTACTGTTTCTTTTGCAGCTGTAGCCAAATTTCTGGTTTCTGTTTGGAACTATTGGCTTGACTTCAGGCTCTGTCCCAGCAGCAGCTTACCTATCACACTCAGCACAGGTGGTTCTAGTACTCCATTCAGGATTTGCAGAGGACTATTTGTAAGGAGGGATCCCAGCCTGACACAGGTCAGCTCAGCTCCAGCCAAGGTTTTTGGCCCAATTCTCAGCTGCTGGGAAGTTTAGTTGATTTAAAGTTATTGTGAAAATCTATGCAGCTCTGTCCAGGGATTTGTTTCCGGTTTCAGGGTATTTGTGCTGACTTGCCCCACTGGAAACTTGCTTCAGCTGGTGGAGCAAAGCAGTGTTTCCTCTGATTTCAGCTGGTCTCAGTCCTCTTAATTCTCCTGGAGCACATCTTCATTTCAGTTACACCAAAGTAAATGCTACTGAGAACAGAGAGGCTGTAATGCCAAAACAATACTGTGTGATAAAAGAAACCTTTTACTTATTTTGCTAGTTTCTCCTTCACCTTGTGCTTATTTTTCCTCGTGTGTCCTTCACCCTGTCCCAGTGCAGCAGGATCAGCCCCAGTTTTCCTGCCCCAAGCCTCACCCCTCAGCCCAGCTCTGTGACCCTGCTGGCGGGATTCGCTCCGGAGCGCACCAGCAGTGGTACTCAGAGTACCCCGAACATCCCTCCCAACGTGTTCTCTAGGTAATATCAGTGGTTAAGTTTTTGCCCAGTGAAAGTCAGCATAAGCCAACAAAGTCAGCAGTTTTGGGCCAGTGACAGGGAGATAAGTGTCATGGGCTAAAGCTGCAGTGCAAAAGGTTTTTGCATGGGTGTTAAGGGATGTGTTCATGACAGACACCAGGCTAGCTTCACCATCTGGACAACATCTTCTTCTGCATCTGTGGGTGTTTTCTGTTCCATTATTTTTGTTGAGCCATATACCTCCCTCATCTGGAATATCTCCATTGATTTTAGTGAATTTCTCGGGGTATTCATCAGTACTAAAGAACATTTAGTTTATTGCTCGTAATACTAACACTACCTCAAGCCTGCAACAACTGTGCCAAATGGATACAAATGCAAAGGTGGGGCAGGCAAGAATATTCTTCATTGGAAAATGTGGGGACAGATTTCACAATCCTTTTGATCTGTGCAAGTCAGACTTAGTGTAGTGTGTAAACTGGCCAGAAAAAATGTCTAAACAAAAGTGGTATAAAGCGGGTGTGCAAAATGAACATGACTTCCATTTCACTGGGGCCAAGAGGAGGTGTTGAACAGCATGAAAGGAGATGTATAATGCAGACTAAGTGTGTGGGGATATAGCTGAATGAAAAGTAAGGAAAAATAAACCCTGTACAGGTTTATATTATCTGTGGATCTAGCTGCCAGTATTTTGGTGAACCTATTGCTGCTACAGCCATCTGGAGCGTGCAAAAGGGGTGAAGCTTGTGATTTTTAAAAAAAGCATTTAGAAGCATTTAGGACAGTTTGCTTAGTTCCCAGCTCCTTGGAGGGCAGTACCTAAAGCAGTGCTTGTTGTTCACTGTGGGAGGGGGAAGGAGCAAGTGACCTGCACCTTGTCCACTGGGAATTCCCATGGGTGCAATGCTCACCCTCTTCACCTGCTCTCCAGAAAGCTGCTGTGCCTATCCGGCTGCCGCATTCGGTGTGTTGCAGTGGCTTTTCCCAGTAAAGCACCTCTACCCTGCCAATGCCGTAGCCCATGCTTGGTGCTCAGATTTAACGTCCACCCTGCTGTGCCGAGGGCTGGCTGCGCGGGGCCGGCAAGCAGCATTCCCGCTGCCCCTCTCCCTCCGTAGGTGCGAGCTCTGCTGCCGGGGTGGAAGGGGAAGGGAACGTGTTAATGGCTTTGTAACAAGAGGGGTGATTTTTCCTGGCAGCGCTTTTAGGTTTGCTTCCAGAATGTGTACAGTTATCATTTATGCGCCTTTAAATTCTTTCCTTTTCTCAGAAGAGGTCGGTGCATAGAAAGAGAATTTGGATTATCAGGCTGCTGGCACTGGCCTGCGTTTTCCACTGTGTGTGCTTGGAATACAGTTTGGTCTTGTGCCTCTCCTGGTTTGTTTACCTTTTCCCTTCCCTTCTTCCTGCCCCCCCCAGTAAGATGTTGGATTCTTCTTTTCATGATGAATATTTTAAAATTTTTAAGCAAGCCATGAGCCATTAAATCACTTCTGCAATTTCTCTGAAAACCTTAAAATGGCACATTTGATCTCCTGAATTGTGAAGAGCCCGGTGGAATGACGAAGACACGTTAGTGCTTGGGCCCTCAGAGCACTCGGAAGACACTAGATTTGGGTCCTTGCTACTGGAACAAGAGCTTTGAAAATGTCGGATCTAATCCTTAATGCAGAGGTGTCATAGCTGTCAGTCTAAACTGGTCTGTTTGCAGATATTTGCTCAGCATATAGCGCAATGGCACACCTGTATCAGTATAGGGCAGGTAGCACCTCCCTGCTTTCTCTGTTGCTGCCATCTCTAGTGTGATGCAAAACCTAGCCCTGATGCTAGGAGGCAATGAGCAGTCGAAAGGTAAAAAGAAGAGCAAAGGGACCATGACAGTGGCTGAGAGGACCTTCGTCCAGTCATTTCTGTTCAGGGTTTCTGTGCCCTTCAAAAGGGAATGTGGCTAACAGAACTGGACAGGGACAGGACAGCTCTGGATCGATCTGTATTGTAGAGCTTCACATGAAGATGCTCTTCAACCTGCCTGAGCTTGAACACCTGTGTTTTGGGTATCAGTGCTTCCGAGTTAGGTATGGGAGTCAAGTATTGCAATTTGAAATTCTGCATTGTGGATGCAAATCCAGCCCCAAGCTATGGTGAACAGCAGTAATCACCATTTCATAGACAGCTGATGGGTTCCTAGGAAATGAGAAATCCTAGCCTTATTTTTCTGAACCATTGTTGATGTTGTGAAAAAGGCCACCTGGGTCTATATGTTATCTCTGCTACTTGGAATCAATGTTTTTAGGAAGGTAATTTTTAGGAAGGAAAATTGTTCTTTATTACAAAGATAATTACAACTAGGGAGTCTTTGTGGTACAATTGGTTAGCACGTTCGGCTGTTAATTGAAAGCTTGATGGCACAAGCCCACCCAGGGACGAGTTCTCTCCTTTCCTCTGCCCATGGCAGGGGGGGTGGAATTAGATGATCTTTGAGGTCCCTTCCAACCCAAACCTTTCTATGAATCTATGATTCTATGATATTGGGCTATAGGGTTTTGGCCATGCAAGACTGTCTGTCTAAAGTGTGATATATTTCTGCTGGCAGTTCCTGCTGGCAGCACAGAGGAGAAAAGGGGTTGCTCCCTGCACCCCCAGTGAGCCCAGGGCTTGGGGCTGGGGAGACACATACTTCCATATGAAACGGCCAGGGATGTCTATGATCAGATGATAAAAAGTTGTGGTTCCTAGGAACTAGTCCTGTTTCAGTGCAAGCAAAGGAAATAATACTACTTCTACTGCTGTTTTGCTCTGAAAGAAATACTAATGTAAAAATAGAGTAATTGAGAAATAACTCTTTTTCCCCCCAGCTAGCTGTCATGGCAACAAAAGCCCCATAACAGAGCCAGACCATGAACCAAGGTTATTTCTAAACCATTTCTAATTCGTGGAAAACAATTTGCAAAATTTTGGGTGGTTTGGGAATAAGAAAAGTCACTTTACAAATCATTGTCTGCTGCAGGAAAAGCAATTGTCATGGACCCAGAGAATAAAACACAATATGGTGGGTTTTTTTGGTGTATCAAGTCATGTGAGAAATTAGAGGAATACCAAATAACATAATTTCAGCACAGTCAAACAGCTCATGCTCTGCTTGCATGGTGATTATCATCTCGGTTTACACAGATCTTCGCACTCCTGTGGTAACATCACTTTAAAACCCTGACATTTGGGTAACGTGAGGAGCAGCAAATACTCGCAGCACCTACAGTCATCAGTCACTGCCAGCTCCAGGCTGAGGTTTCTCTGCTTTCTAACCATGTGGCTGCACGCTCAGCTTAAACTCCTTTTTCTGACACTGAGTGTTTCCTATAGTTCCCAGAAAACAACCTGGAGAGTCTCTGGCTGGTGTGCCCAGCTGCCTGAAGTCTCAAGAGCTTGTGCAGGCAACAGGGGAAGGGAAGGGTGTGCAGTTCAGTGTCAAATGTTGTTCATTAACCCCGGCTGGTTAATCCCCCGAGGGCTATGCTTGCTGTGTTGCATTATTTGTGCAGCAAAGGGACCTGCTTGAGATGGAGGGGAGCAGGGGAGAAAACACTGAATAATAAAAGGCAGCCTTTGGTCTGAGGAACTTACAGGACCAGGTGGAAAAAAGGGATGGGAGAAGGGCAGGACTGAGGTGCCTCAGGTAGTGGTTGTGTGTGATAAAAGCCTTGAAGAAGAAAGGTCTGGTTTTTCTCTCTGTTCAGTCTGTGCAGCCAGGCTTTGGTTTCGTTTGTACTGGTGTACATCACAGATAGCTCCACTTGACTTCAGTGCAATGACAACACCCTCCGTTATCAGGGCTATTGACTTGAGAGCAGTTATGCCACTTATAACCTGGCTGAGTAGAAGCCAGTCCCATGTCTGGGATGAGAAGACCAGGTCTGCCTGGTAGCTGGCTGCCTTTTCTGGTTGTTGGCTTTCTGTTTGGTCTAATGAGAACCAAATTAATCTCTCGGTGAAATGGGCACTCCCTACTCCTGACAGTGTTGGAGGTCTCAGAGCAGGACTTACACCAGTGGCATCACGATGTGCCCAGTAACATCTGTGTGCAACCAGCCCCATACTGCTCAGCAGCCTGGCATCCCCCAGCCCTATGGAGCCATGGCCCAGCACCGCTGAGGGTTTCTGCCCGCCCTGGGTGTGCAGAGCCAAGGTATCTGTGGCAGCGTTGCAGAGTCTGTTCCTTTTTTAGTAGCAGCCTGCTGCTTCTTTGCGTTCAAAATGCTCGTTGTGTTATTTATCATGTACATGTTATTTACATGTTGTTATTTATAATTTTGCGGCAGTATTTACAAAAAAAAACACCAAACAGCCACTCTTTCTGTGTTTACCTTAAGCACATCTGATGTGCAAGGCACTGAAAACTTCACAATCTCATTTTTTGCCAAAGACAACCAGGCTTTTCTACAGTGAGGTTGGGCTGTGGGGAGTGTGGATGCTTCAGACTCATGAAGGATCCTCTTGTGGTGCGATGTCCCAGCTTCTGTGACATGGTACAGTTCAGTAGCCCAGTTCCAGATCCTCTCCCGTCTGGTCACTGGAGTTGTGTGCTCGGTGGCAGTGTGCTTGATTTGGGGCTGCCAGATAGGGCTTGGAGTGCTTAGTCAGTATTATCTGCTCTGTTTCATTCCACTGGTTGGTTGGTTTGAAATATATTTTGGGTGCCTAATAAATCCAATAAGAAATTTCTAAAAGAACATTCAGAAAAGCCATCCACAGTATTTAAATCACTATGTTAATGCGACTGAGCTCATGCGGCTACAAGATTGCAAATCATTTTCAGACGCCGTCAGCATCTTTTTTTGCGCTTGTCTATGTCCTCCCATGACCATTGCTTGGAGAGCCGTGTACACACTCGAAGGATTTGCTTTGAGGGGAGGGCTCAAATATCAAAGTGGAAAAAACACATTCAAACCGAAAAGCTGACCATAAAGCCCAGCACATCATTTCCAGAAGCAGAACATTATTGTTACTCTGCTGACAAACTTCTTTTGAGGGCAGCAGCACGGTCCAGCACCATTTTAGATTTGTCTTGAAGCCGCACGTAACCAAAATAAATATATGGTTACATAAGGAACTATATTACGTTCTTGCTCCTGGGTTCCAAGTCTAATTGTAAAGTAAGCACAAATGCGGCATGTCTGCCCTTACAGAGGTAGAGGGCCAGCCTCCTCCCGCATGTGATCCAGTTGATTCGCACCTGGGACAAACGGGCCAGCCGTGTGGAAGGAAGGTGGTTTTGTCCCTTCTTCTAAGGTCCTTGTGTGAGATGTGGAGGCGAAGGCAAGGGAACAGGTAGGGAGAGGGACTGAACAGGCTCTGGAGAGCAGCCACGTCTCCGGGAGGGCAGTGTGTGGGTTTTGGACACAGCCCAGCTCAGTGTGAGTAACTGAAGCCCAGAGATTCATTGCTCACATGAATTAATAATGATTTATACAGCTTCATTAGTATGCCAGCAGCAGTGCCTATAGTTAGAGTGACTTAATGCTGCGCATGGCACAAGCCTGCTTTCTGCTGCATATGACTGGGGAAAGAGTTATGGTGCGGAGCTGTGACAAACCTGCGTTTTTGGAGCTGGGCTTTGACGTTTGGCAGGGGATAATTGTGCTTCTTTGCCTCTGAAGGTGTTGTGAAAATATATGAATCATTGTTTATTTCCAAAGTGCTTGGACGCTGTAACTTCAGATGGGATAGAGAAACCCACAAAGGAATACTGTTTGCTTCAGAGCAGAGATCCTCATGAAAGACAAACCTTGGCCTGCAGAGGGGAAGGGTCTGGCCACGTGGCTGGCATGATGCAGAGGACAAGGATGCACACAGCAGGAATAAGCAGGCAATGTTAGGACCTTGAGTTTTCTGAAGCTGGCAGTCTCTCAGCTTTAATGAAGCACAAATTGTTCAGTTGGGTACAGAAGGGACTGGATAACCTTCACTGCCCTGCGCTACCTGTGGGAATAAAATCGGGCGTTCTCCCTGGTTTCTTGGCTAAGCTAGGATACAACAGCCACAGAGTAAAAAAAAACAACCTGGTAAGATGAAAGGGTATTTTCCATGTCATAATGTTCTGAATAGGACTTTATAGCCCCTGGCCATAGAATGCTATACAGTGCTCAGTATTCTGTCTCAGCTTCTAAACCTGTAGTGTAGTAGAATAATGCGTGTGCAAGCTCCTGAAGAAGGACGCTGCAGCAGAGAAGGTAAATTATATAAAATCTGACTCATGTGGGCAGCAGGATAGTGGCCGTTCTAAAAAGCCCACATGGAGGTGAATGTTATCAATATGAACAGCCACATGTTGACAGAGGGTGATAAGATAGTTACCTATGAAGGTCAAACGAAAATGACACCTCCCTCACACAACCAAAGTCTGAAATCTCTTTACAAAGGCGAGTAGCATCAACACTGCCAACAGTAAGGCTCAGAGAGGTGAATCCAAGGTCATCTAGACAAAGCAGAAGTGAAGCGGAGACTAACACCATTCACCTACACAAACTGAGCATCTCAAAGCAACTTTGAGAGGTCCTGGTGGGTGAGTTGACCATGAGACATGATCATGAGCAGTGCCCTTGCAGCAAAGAAGGCCAACAGCATCCAAGGTTGTATTAGTGTGTGCATGCATCTGGAGTGCTAGGCTTCCCAATGCAAGAGAGGTGTGGACATGCTGGAAGGATGTCCTTGTGTGTATGTATATGAGCAGAAGCTGAGAGAGCTGGGGTTGTATAGCAGAAGTTATCTTATCCGTGCATCTAAATAACTGATGGGGAAGCAAAGAAGACAGAGCCAGACTCTTTTCAGTGATGCCCAGTAAAAGTACAACAAGATGTACTTGTACAAGCAATAGGCGCAAATTCCTGAATAGAGGAAATCCCTTTTAAACATCTGATTTTCTTTCTTTTTTTTTTTTTTTTTTTTACTGTGGGAGTCGTTGAGCAATGAACAGGCTGCCTATAGAAGTTGTGGTGTCTCCATCCTTGGAGATATTTAAAACTCGACCAACCACAGCGCTGACCAAGTTGCTTTAGTTGACTGTGCTTTGAGTAGGTGAGTTGGACTAGGCAATCTCCAGAAGTTCCTCCCAACCTCCACCATGCTGTGATTCTGTAACAGCACACAGCTCTCCTGAATCCCAGGATAACGTTCACAATGGTTACTGGGATACTGGACGTCTGCTCTTTTTGATTGGATGTTGCCAACAGAAATGTGTTCAGGTATGGGGCTGCACATGTGCGCGTGGTCTATGCATATTAGTGGATACCTGGAGAATCCCTCCATATGCAGGCAAGCCAGCATATCCAGCCAGCCTGCCAGAAGAAAATGTGACAAATCGCTGAATTCCACCTAGACAGAATTTCCAGCTGGAAAAAAAGAGGATGTGTCTGGGGAATCCTGGTCATGAGCTATTCCTGCCTCCAGGATCTTGTGCTAAGTCTCTTCACAGGATTGTTTCTCCTTAAATAAATACTCACCCATTCAAACAAGGTCTTTGCACACCAGATACAGGATATTCATCACTTGATTATGTGGTGGGTTACTCACTATTCATTACTTTTTGTATTCTTCCCTTTAAAAATTCTTAGCTATTCCAGTCAAGGGGAAGAAACGAGTGCGCATGGCTGTGTTTATACATAAAGGTTTGTGGCTTTTGTCACACCAACACATCCAGCTTTGTGTGGGCATGATCAGTCTATGCAGTTGTGCCACTGCTTTATGCACATTGCTTGAGAAAAATAAGCTGTAACAAAAGAGAGTTTAGTCTGGGTGTTCTTTTTACTGCTTTCTATTGTAACTGTGTCATATAGTGGTCTATCTATCTGTCCCCTGACTGCAAAATACACAAATGCAAAATGCTGCAAGCTGGGTGACCTCGCAGGCAAGAGAGGGAAGGAATAATCGAGGAGCTGACAATCAGCACTCGGTAATTTGTTCCTGTAACAGCACGTGGGTCTAATCAGCAAATACCTTCCTCCGGCTGCATGCCGAAGCGCTCAGTCTGCCGGATAGTCATTTGCCGCAAAGCAGCTCTGCCCGCAACGTGGCTGCCTCTAGGGGGCGGTGACCGACTGATTAATGTTTGTGCTGTAATTGGACATGATTACTGGATTATCCTGCATTAATCCAGTGGCGATGTGGCAGCTGTTTAGCAAATTGCACCTTCACTGCAGAAGGGTGCAGAGTCTGACAAGGGAAGGTCTCTGTCCAGTTGAAGCGATAGAGGAAGTAACGTAGCAGAATTTGCTCAAGCATTACAACGAATGTACAAACTGTTGTGAGATCTTTAATTCTTAGAAGTACCAGAGACTTCACTTTTAGAACAGCACTTGATTGTACTGTTCCTTGCAGGAACCAATCACTAAGTACATTTAAACCAGAGCAAAACAGGGAAGGGAATCAAATCGGTCGGCATCAATTGCTCTGAACTCCCAGGTTTACACTAACAGCTTACTCTCATTAGCTTCCAGCACAGAATGGTCCCGCTGTGCAAGCCAGCATCCCAGGGACGGCTTTACTAGGAATGGGGAGACAGTACCTTCCCTGTTAACATCATTTGGTGCAGGAATTGCTTCCAGGGAGAAGCAGCTGCCCAGCCCCACCTTTCACATGACTTCATCTTCCTCTACCTGCATGTCAGGTAAGAAACTAGTGGCAGTGTTTCTTGCGGCATCCTGTGATGTTCTGAGTGGTCCTGCGTGGCCCTGCCCAGCTCCCACACCACTGTACTCTGACTGAAGAATATCACTCACCTTCCACTTTTCCCCCAGATCATTGTCATAATTTTGCTGCTTAGTTGCTTTCTTTAACTGTTCTGTATCATTTCTCATGATGCCAATGAACCAAATCCAGTGGTTCTCAGCTCTGTACAGAAATGGTGATCAGTTGTGCGAAAAAAAGTGTGAGGCCAAGAAAGAGTTTCAGGACAGACAAGTTTTTTCTTCTCGTGAGCATGTCTTTGAATTTCAGCTGCTGCTATGCATTCAGTGCTGTGCTGCATCGCCGCATTTGTAATTAGCTCTGGAGCCAAAATTTGTGCTCTGCAGCTGAGATGCACACTTTGTTGCTCTGTGCTTTAAGTACCATGCCACAAGCATTCATGGGTGAAAAAAAGAGTTCGTTTCACTGACAGGGGCCATCAGCAGACAGGTCTTTGATAAGGGAGGCAGCCTGAAAACATCAGCACCACTCCCTGTCTTCCCTCTTGGTGCAGAAAGATGGGGCTGCTTCTCAGTTTGTCTTTATATTTAGCATTGACTCCAAGTAGCGTAGCCAGAGGGGATGGAAACACAGTCTACTCATTTTTATTTCTGTGATGCCAGTTTGAGCAAAGACCAGGCTGATACCAGCCCAGAATTAGTGCTATTTGCTTAGTATTTTGAGACCTCTTTGTATGGCTTCATTGCCTCTCATCCATTAGCTTGGGGACCACTTTATCCATCCATGGCACAAAAGGCCCTGTCACTCTTCTTGGCCATCTTCGCTCCTCGCAGGCATCTTGGGCTGGGAGCCAATGACACAGGCACAAAACATAAACTGCCCTTTTTATTTCCAAACACATTATTCTGCGTCATAGCATGACTGTTACAGAAAAAGCTTGCATTTCAATAAACTGTCCTGGCTTGGGATTTTTGCTTTGTTTTGCGAGTGCTTTTTATGGATTCTTTCATGTCATGACCCGGCACTTATCTGAAGCACTTAATTCTAGCACAAAGGACTTTTTAAAAGTACATATATAGAAACTGTTAGTAGGAAGCTTAACACTCCTGAAGAATGTTACTGTCTTCAGTTTTATGTAGTACTTTCACTTTGTGGGTTTTGCTTCTCAAAATCCATCTAGCTGCAAGGAGTCATCTTAAATGGAAGTGACACAGCAAAAGCTACTTTGATAGCTTGCAGATTTTAAAGTAGCTGTCTTAACGTAGTTTTTTTCTTTCAAGGTAGAATGTACCTTCAGTTGGCAAACATGCATACATATTGTTAATGCAGGGTCTCTTTTCCATAGTTCTGTCTTACGGTGGGTCATCTGCTCTCTGGCTCTGTATATCTACATGAAAATAGGTGGGAATCAGTTTGGTTTCTGAAATTCAACCTTATATATTGACTGAAAATCTGAGGTAGTTATTTTAAAATGTTTCCCCTTCTTTAGACAAGATATGAATGTAAGTGTAGTGAAAGCAGTGTTGGGTGTTCTCCCTGAACCAGTGATGCAGCTATAAAATGCTGAGTGTTGGCTAATCTGGTGGAATGGTAATCTATTTTCAACCTGGTGTCAGAATTGGGCCAATTTTATCAGAAGAGTTTATTGTCTCAAGAAATAAAAATAGATTGAAGGCACCGTAATCTGGAATACGTCAGTTGTTTATCTTCGAGCATGAATCAGTGTCAGCTGAGAACCTAACTTACAGAGATCGGCTCTTTATAAACAAAAGTTATAGTTTTCATTTGAAAACAAAAAAGTTCTTGGAATATTTCTTAGAATACTGGAGCAAAACTTTCAAACCTGGAAAAAAAAAATCCACTTTTTCTAACTTCAATGTTGTCTTTATTTCCCATCCTAAACCCAGAACTAGACTGTTTCTAATGATACACTCACTGTTTCGTGAAACTGTGAATAATCATAGCAATTAGAATGTCACGTGCCTTTACTCCATGCCAGCTGAATCAGAAATGCCTGAGGATGGGTCTACGGCTTTGGCCATAACACCTTCTGGACTCCACACTATTCATGTTGATTTATAAGTGTCAAATGTGCAACCTTATGTGAGGAATCAGTGGTCAGTGGAAAGGTTGACTTTGAATTAATTTGTAGCCGTTTGTAGAAGTAATTTGAAGAGGCTGGCAGGTAGAGTTCCCATGGGACAACTTAATGATAGAAGGAGATTTCTGTGCCTTGGACCATAGTGATGTAACAGTACTGCTGCATGTTTAAGTGGGAGAAGAAAAAGATTGGATGTATGATACAGAAAAACTAGCAAGCACGTGTACTCATGTGTCATTCCTAAAATTTTAAGGATGAGGTCTGACAAACCCAAATACAGTTTCCACAGGCAAGGCTGGTGAAGAGCAAGATTGCTCAACACTTACACAAATGAACCCTTGCTAACTCTTGTTCTCTGAATAAGAACTTGTCTACCAAAGGAATTAAGGAAAACATTGAGACAAATCAAGTGATTTGCAAACTGATGTTGAAAGAATTGCAGAAATTAGTAGCGAGAGCATGAGAGCAACAGGGAGACAGGTTTGTCTTTCTCTAGGATGAGAGAACAAAAAGCTTTATGACTTGTGTTCTTAATCTCCTCCAATTTCCTGTTTTTTGGTCTTCATAGTTGAGAAAATCAGATTATGTTTGTTTGTTTATTTATTTATGGTTAAGACAACAAAGGTTCTTTCCAAACACGTTGTTGCCCTAACTTAATTATACCATAAGTATAATTAAACCGCAGTAGTGTTGAGGATGTCTGTTCCTTGGGCACTCTGCCAGCTAAATAATCACCATACACCTTTTTCATTATCTGGGAAGCTTCCTTATGAGCCTTCTCCAGAAGGTGTCAAATGGTATTTGTGAGTTGTTGCTAAATCTAAGACAATTTAAGAGCAGGAAATTAAATGTTAGCACTCTAACACTCTAGTCTTTTTTTTTCTTCTTCTTTCTTTCTTTCTTTTTTTCTTTCTTTTTTTCTTCTTTTGATTTTTTTGTTTGTTTGTGTGTGTCCCCTCCCTCCCCCCCCTGGAAAAGAACACTGTGCTGGTAGCATATGTCCTATTCTAAGGTCACTAGCAGCCCATGAAGATGGCTAATTACTCAGATCTGAGTCTTTCACACCTCCCAGTCAGAGATGATGACAATTGTGTGTATCAGCATCCTTTCCTGAAATCTTTCGGATTGCATGCTTTTGTAGGAAGAGCACAGAGACAAATTTATTTTGAAATGTAAGAAACGTGTATTAATCATCTAAAAGGAAGAGCCACAACCTGACAGTAGGTCCAGGTAGTACAAAAGTGGCTGGAGCTTTGTTACAGGATCACCGATCAGTGGAGAGCCTAAAAGCAAGTTTTAATCCCAGGTCTTAGACATCCTCTTGTAGTCAAAGGAGATGACAATATGGCTGCATTTCTCCTCCTGCTTTTCCTGCAGCCCACTGTCCCACTCACTCTTGCAAGGTGCTAAGCTTTGGCCAGCTGAGCCCCAGACATCCTGCAGCTTCGCCCTGTGTAGTGAAATACTGCAACACCTACCTTACCAGCATCCAGTTGTCTGCTGTCAGCTCGCTCACAGTGGCACAGCCCATGTCTCCTACCAGCCTCATCCACACCAAACGTGGTGACCGAAGGGAGTCCTGCAGAGGTCCTGCTTAAAGAGCTTGAGGTGGGACCTGTAAAAACTTTCCGAGGGGAGTAAATGCCTATGAGGACCACCTTGTGTCATTCCAACAGAAAAAAGGAGAAAGAAACCGAGCACCTAGAATTGCTGTAGCTGGTTGGCAACACCTCAGGTCATATGTAGCAAAGATACCCCATAAATCTAATAATTTCTTGTAGTTAGATCATGATTATCTTTTTTCCCCTGAGATCCTGCGCATGTGTTTTATACACATCAGTCAAGTACTTCTGTGTCCCTGAGCTTCCAGCAGCCAGCCACCGGCTAAATGCAGGTAGTACTGTAAAATGGAGCACAGCCCAGTTCTCTTCCAGCAGCAGCGTTTTCAGCCGTGTTTCGGCTGGCATTGTTTGGCTCTGCCCTTTTGATTCTGCTGCTGCCCGAGCGCCCGCAGAGCTCTTCTGGACCTCTGCAGCTGCCACCGCTGTTCTCTCGTGCCCTGAAGTGGAAGGGAGTCCCAAACTGCCTGCCCCAGCCCGACACTGGTGTGGGTGCTCATGGGGCTAATGCCTATTTCTGCAGCACTACGCTCGGCCGTACTCCCACATCTGCCCGTGCCGGGAGATGCTACTGAAAAGTTTGCTTTGCCTCTCCTTGTTCTCTGGGGCCGAACATTTGTGTTGTGCTCATGATCAAACCCAGCTTCTCGTTCTCCATTGACTTCCCCCCACACTGATCCCTCAGTCAGGGAGCGTGGCAAAAAAGCGCTTTGCAACGAACTATCCTGATTTGGCACTTGATGTCAGCTCTGCAAAATTCTGTCGCCGTCTTCATCTGGGAAATGAGCTGTGTTACAATACAATTAAAGTCTTCTCTCTCTCTAATCACTCTGATCAAGACAGATAATGAAATCGAGGCTGTTTCTCCCTGGCTGGCATATTTTTCCCACCTATTGCAGAGCTGCATTTGAAATTTCCTTTTACTATCCGTCACTTGTATGAAGAGCTTTGGCAAGTTAAGAGTAAAAACTTTTTAGAAAGTACTATGCCTGTTTATTTAGAGAACAAAGTAACTATGAATTAACTGCTAAGAAGTCTGCACAGGTTGGAATTTTAGACCCCAAAATGGGTCTACAATTGCTGTGTGAATCAATTAAAAACTGAGATTAAAGAAAAGGGG
Organism: Falco naumanni; assembly: GCF_017639655.2. Lineage (NCBI taxonomy): Eukaryota > Metazoa > Chordata > Aves > Falconiformes > Falconidae > Falco > Falco naumanni. The sequence continues at coordinate 16,837,448 of NC_054066.1, read as the reverse complement.
CAAAATAGAAGATAGTCTTATTCTAGTGAGGTAAGCAGGGAAAGAGATAGATCCTCTGGCACTGCCTAGAGAAGATAGGCAGCTTCACAGGTGACACTTCACAATCATTTCAAAAGCTGAAATGAACTGTTTGAAAGACTTAAGTTCTTCTGACTTGCTTTACAAAACACACTCCTTTTCTAATGCTTACCTTACAGTAGTATCAGTCTACTAAAAATGCATTAATTAATTTCTTCCTGAAGTTAATGCAGTCCTCTTAAAGTTATTCCTGTTTTTCCTGAGAAATAAAGTTTAAAAAATAAAATAAAATTCAGGACATCAGGTTTCTGTACTGCAGTTTGCAAAAATGAGAGGTTAGAGGAATGGTGGTGCTGCTGAAAATCTTTTCACTCCCATGGCTGTCTGAATCTTGAAAGAAAAAAGGAAAAAGCCAACAAAAAAATTAAATTAGACCTTTAATTACAAACTAATCATCTTGATCAGAGCAATAAATGTAACAAATGTGAGGCAAGTATGTGTGTGAGAGTGCAGGACAGAGAAAGGTTTAGGGCAAGGATCAGTGGAAAATCTTTAGAAATGATGTAAGAGAAAGCAAAGGCAGGGATTGGAGTTTGTAGCCTACAGCAGAGACTATAAAAACTCTGAAAGAAAGCTGAACATTAGGGATAAGTTAGGGGGAAGAACATAGCAGGACCCTTAAGGTTGGAATTGCTTGTTTCCAATGCAAGGTAAGAGGAGTGAGGACAGAGATGGGCTGGGGATCTTTTGTGTCTTCTGCTCTGTTTATGGAAACTTTCTTCCCTCTGTGCTTTCTTCCTTCTATTTTTTTTTCAAGTTTTTTGTATTAACAGGCATGCACAAGGTATACACGTGCCCATGTCTGATGGGAAAAGCACAGCTTCTTTTTTCAGTTTGGGATTAAGATAGCCAGATGCTTATCACTTAGTATTTTTGGTACTAAAACTGAACTAGTAATATTCAGTGGAAACTTATATCCTTCAGTTAATCAGCCAATATTTAAACAAGATGTGTCAGTGCATTTTACAACCATGACTAGTTACTTTCACTGCTTTTGCAGTGCCTTGCAGTAAACTGCTGTCTGTTTATATTGTTATGGATTTTCCACTGTATATGTTATTGTCAAATGCATATTACTTCTTAAAATAAGCTGAAGAGCTATGACAGAATAGTTCCTTTGCATTACTAAACACCATATGTGGTAGACAAGTTTGCTGCATGTAATATATTGTAAAACACAAGATAAATGATTTAGGGAAAGCATTCAATGTATGGATTTGCAAAAGGGTTTTATTATATCTCCTATTAGATAAATGTTGATCTGGATTCTGCCACATTCCTGCAATAATAGCGTAGGAATGTTTTTGCAGGATTATTCTAACAGAGTAATTAGCATTATCCAGTGATCTGACTACTTCAGCTTTGTACCACTGTACATGAAGGCAGACTGATTCAGTGATAGCCATTGTAATTTCTCCATTCTGAGTTCAAAACTATTTCAATGTTTCTTTTTGCCTCCCAGACTGGAGTTGTACAAGTAAATACATGTGAATAACCTTTGGTTTAGATGTCCAGAGGCTACAATGAAGTCCAGAATCCACTGATTTTTGAAGCACAAACACACAGTGCCTTTAGCTTTCCTTACTTGTCTTTTCAGCTTGGAATGACCACCCTCTCATGGGGACTGCAGAGCTGAAAGCTGAGAAGCTGTGGGGACATTTTTTGCCCCTGCCCACTGATTCACTCAGGAAACCTGGGGCAAATTATTACATTTATCTGTTTCTGCTCACAAGAGCTCTGTATTGAAAATGCAGCTCAACCGACTTTTCTTGTAAAATACTTTGAATATCATGAGGCATAATAGGCAAAAATAAAACCAACAAAAAACCCAAACCCCAAACAAAACCCAAATCAAGCAAATCTGTGGTGTTAAAGATGGGAAAACTGCAAAAATCTATCTGGCTAGACGAGGTGTTCTTCACTATTTATAAATACCTGATTTCACTGATTTCAGCAGATTAAGGCTTCATTTTCACTCTTCAAATGAATGACAAGTGTACCTCTCCAGGCTTCTTAAATAGCAAATTACAAAATTTGAACCATACCACCAGGTTGGTTGAACCAACCAAGAGGGCTGTAAGAGCCCTCTTGCCTGACCCTGGCAAAGATTGCAAGGGCTTGCAGCTTTTCCTTTCTTGTTAGTCAACCCAGAGCAACAGATTACTCTCTAATTTCCATTTGCAGTGCATCTTCACCAAGAGTTTTCTCCTTCAACTAACATCTTTTGATCAGAATATTTAAGCATTTATCCAGTAAATCAGCATCAGTATTTGAGTCTTGTGAAGACATCCCAATGCCATTCTTGTCTCTTAAAAGCTTATCTTGAAGGCATGTCTTACAGGATATTTTTACTAGACCTTAAATGGCCTATGTTTTTGTATTGATAACGTATTCTGCTAATATACTTTTCATACCAGGTATGAAGAACTTTTACATATCGCTCCAGTGCTGTTAGGAATGGAGATGATAGTTCTAATATAGAAAAATACAATATCTTTCTTGATAATTTTTATGGATAGAAAGGTTTCTTAATTTTACTTTAAATGCTGAAGATGGCACTCTAACAATGAATAGTTCTTAGTTCTTATGCTAAAGATGAAGACAGCTAAATGTAAAGTTGCTAGAAATGTTAAGAGAAGTTGGCATGTTCAGTCAGTACATATATAAATACTGTAGAGTTGAGAGATGGCAATGAAGAATAGTCTAATAGTGTTTTCTTTTCCATTGTGCATACCAGGAATACTGCAGCTTGCTCAGTTTTCTTACTTAGGAAAAGTATAAATAGGTTCTTCCTATTAAGAGACATTTTCTTACACTTCATAGCATCCTTCTTATTTAGTAGTCCCTAGGCTTCTAGATGGGGTTTATTGCTTCTGTTTGTGTCTCTTGCTTCATGGTCTCCTACTTTTATGGTATAGATGGTATAGATGTGAGTTCGGGGTTTTTAATTTCTAAAATCTGTTGCTAAAAATGGGGTTATTACACAGTGTAGACAGTTTTGCAAGATGTCAAGCCTGTCTCCTTCCTGCCCATTCTAAGGAAAAGTGTCCTCGTTTGTTCTGCATGGCTGTTCGGTTTCATGCTCTTTATTGAAATAAAAAGACAAGGATCACAACTGACTGATATTCCACAAGTGTTTGTCCACCTTTGTCCGTTAATTTTTTCCCAAATCACCCTTCTGTCTATTAAGCAAATGTACCCCAAAAGTCTGTGTTCATTTGTACACTTTCCAAACTCGCAAGGGAACTGTAGGGCCACATTTTCAACCTTTCTCTATATGAGCCATGTAATTTCTGTGCTGCTCCCAAAAATGTTGCATTTTCTGTGGGCAGGGTCAGTGCGGAGGCTAGTCAAGCCCTGCAGGGACTAAACCATCACTGAATCTGTTTTATCTGAGTACAGATGGTAGAAAGTTGTATACTTCAGCATCCTCTGACCACATCTGCATCTGCCAAAAGTGCAACTATCAGTACCTGAATCAGCATTTATAATAGATACTTCAGTAAAACACAGGCAAAGATGACTAGCATGGTGATACGAAAACACATCAGGACCAAACGCTGGAAATCATATTGTTAGAGTGAATGCAATTATTGAAAAGAAGACTTTGAAAGCCAATGGCTAATCTGAAGTGTCTTCTGGAGAAAGTTTTAAGGAACTTCATTTTCAGAAAGTGGACAGCCTTGTTGTTGAAATACTGTCTGACAAAATGTTTCATTTGGGATGCAGAAATACCTAGGCATTATCTAAGAATAACTAGGTGTATGCCTCTTGTATAAGTTCCGGAATTTTAAGTTATCTCTGGTTACATCAGATGAAACCTACCTGCATCTATTTATCTACATAGTTTGGAAACTGAAAATAAAGGGAAATTTACATTGTTAGATGTTGACAGTATCTGTAATGTGTATCTAATAGAATATATGGCATTGTTAAAAAATGTGCATTTACTCCAGGAAACACATTATTAATAACATGAAGTGCCTGACACTGACTGCTTACATTTCATTTTGCCAAAGTCCCATACTTCAATGTCTTCCTTTGGTATCTTTTTAGAAAGCAGTATGTAAGAAGTGCTCCGTATCTTATCTGTGGGATGAGATCAAAGCCACCACTCTAACCTATTTCTGGACACTGCTTTTTTTTTTTTCTGAGGAAGGGACTTGTTTTGATTTTTCTCCCTTTTCTTTGATATTTACATGACTAGAAAATTACACTTGAGATGTACATGGTCCCTTAGTTGTTTCTGAAAACACTAGAACAACTGGTACGGGCATATTTTTGGCTTTGTTTTAACAAATACAATCAGAGGATCCATCCTACAACGTATAGAAGTAGGGCAAATTTGTTTCAGCAGGAGCAGACTTATTCTCAGAGCTTCACACAAGCCATCTCTAAGTTTGTTCTTTTGGTAAGCTACTCATTCATCATAATTTTTTTTGGCCGAGGTAGATTCCCATCAGGTGTCGAATCCAAGGCTAGTGAGGCCAGTGTCAGGACTTGGTGGTACATTTGATTAAGATAATAATCAAAATATTATCCACAAGCATTGTTTTTATATTAATACTTTTATTTTATAAGAATTTATTTCATTTATCTTATATTAATATGTCATATGTTTATATTTATTTATATTTTAATTAATATTCTATTTTGTGGCACTGGAGCAGCAACAAAATACCTCGGTAACTGGCTTGCAGACACAGCTGTGATTTCCCCCAGCTGGTTCGAATCTGCATGAGAGATCCTCATGGCTAACAGGTGATGGAGGCTCACCAGTACCATCCCAGTGCTTATATAGCAGAAGGACTGGAGTCCTAATAGGTACTGCCAGGAGCTTCCCAGTGCTTATGCAATAGTCATGCCTTGGCTTTGCATCAGGTCAGCTTAGGAGCATACAGCACAACACCCCAAGGGCTTCTGGGCTCAGCCACAACGTGCTCATTGCAAGAGCAAGGTCCTCGGTGGCAGGGGAGCTCCAGCACGCCCTGTTGTTGGCGTTGCGACAGGCAGACCATAGTCATCGATATATAGTGGCAGCTGAAGTGAAAGATTACAGTGCAAGGCATGATGTCTTGCCTCAGTTCTCTCGCTAACAGGCCAGCAAGAAAAATAAAGCTCTTGTGATTTATACTTGCAGAGTAATCTCCACAGTAATGTGAAATATGATAGTTCAAATGGGTAAGAACAATGATAGCTGTTACCATTTTTGACAGGCAATGGGTTTGGAGCTTGGTGATGAATTGCATGCTGTCTGGGGTTTGTTCAGCCCACTTATCTTCAGGATGTCATTTTGTTTTTTGGGTTTTTTTCTTTAAAAGAAAAACATCTTTTAAGTCCTTTGGCTTGATGTTGGAGACTTAACAGTTTCTGTTTGGTAAAGAATTTTGCTTGCTTGTGACCTTTTTTTGGGAAAATGGCTCTGCACAGATTCCTAGGAAAAAGTTTTGAATGTTTATCCTGCTTTGATAAGGTAGAATAATGTTCTCTCTCTTATCTTCAATTTTATTTTAATTGGAACTGCAACAAAGATATGCAATTATATGAGGAATTCTAGTTTTGACACATTTCAAACTAAAATATCACTAAAATGCATAAATATGTCTGAATTTCAGACTTGGCAATTACATTTAGTGAAGGGTATACCATATTTTATGTTGAACAACACCAGACCAGACTCTGAGATACTAAAGACATGGAATTATACCCCAATCTCATAGAGATATGTCAAGAGTTTTCCAGAAGGATGGAAACTCAATACAAGAGGTGACATCTTGCAAAGGTCCATGTGGTTGTCCGAGCTTTACTTGTTCTCCTTCAGTAAAAAGTACTGTCAAGCTTCGCTTTAGGTCTGTCTTGGAAAGGGTCAAGGTTAAAATGTGGGTGGGGTGAAGTAATAACCAGTGCATGGCTGGGAAAGCCCCTTTAAGCAGGAGGGCTCTGGTTACCAATTGCAACAGATGAGCTCAAGGAGAAGAAGCAACAACTGCTTTTAACAGCAAAGATCCTATGACAGGGCTGAAGGTGGAAAGCTAAGTCTCGGGCTGGCAGAAGACAGTGGGATTTTTAATTATGTTTACATAGTCCTATCACACTCTTAGTTTTGCAAATGCTTTTCTAGAGCTAAACTGCTCCACTGGGACAACCCTGCTTCTTTCTCCCACTTTGTTCCCTTCACCGCATGAAAATCAGCACAACAGGATCTTGCTGGACTTAAGTTTTTCTCCCTTTTAAACCAGTGACATTGCTGCTTAGCTATTCATTTCCATTGGAACTGGAGCCAAGCTTTAAGTCCTTACATTTTCCTCCGCTTCTAATTTCACTGGCGTCGAGTTCTGACCAGTTAATCAAATGTCTTTTGTGTTGCAGGTGCCTTGATGTTTATTTTGATTAGTGTACCAGTCACTATTTTTAGCTCTTTGGTCATTAGGTTGAATGAATACCAGCACAGACCTTAACCATAATAAACATGTGTTTTTAACCTTGCCACTTATTTTTATGTCTCCGTATCCAAATAATCAGGATGTGGTTACCTGTGAAGGTAGCAGACTACTACTTAAAACTTCAATGCACACCCACATATAAAAATATACATTGTAGAGGGTTACAGCTTTAAAAACACCCAGACAGACCCTTGTCTGACTTCAATGGCTGTTGCCATCGGACTGACAGACAGTGGTACCACCTGGTTTCCTGCTTTGACTTTGTCCTTTGATTCCCGTGAACCAAGTCTGCTTCACCCCTACAGAATAACCAGCGGCTTTCTTCCTTGCTACTGATCCCTGACAGACTATATATGCATGTATATATATATGTTTGTAAAATGGGGTAACCAAATAACAGAGACACATGTAAAATATTTTTAAAAGCCAAGCAAGATACAATATTTGTAGTGCTGTTTCTTGAAACTGTATCTTTACTTTTTAAAACTGGACTCCAAATGCTTTTATGGCTTTTCTCCTTTGTAGTGGGGTGGGGTGGGGAAAGTACAAAGCCAGATGGTTTTTACCATGTGTTTTCTGCCTGATAGAATAGGATAAAACAACTATTTTACATCATAGAAATATCTTTATACATCCTTTCTATTTCTGCTTTTGCCAAGCAGAGAGTCAGCAAAGAATGGAAGAATCAGGCTTGAATTACACTCTGGGGCAGGACCTGGAGACAGAGTAATCTGCAAAGTCACCTAAAGGTGAAGAGCATTCAGCTGGCACTATCTGTTTGCTGTGTGTTATGCAGTGACTCTATAAAAGAAAACATATTAACAGCCATGAGAACAGACTCTCCCTTTGCTTTCACTTCTTTAAGACCTTTGGAGCAAGGTTCCTCTGGGACTGCAACTGCAAAGTCATTAACAGATCGCTCTCCTTTGCAGATGCTGCAGTTCCAGCTTGTTGTGGTGCATTTGGCCCTTGTGATTACCCTGCTGCAGTGGCACTCTAGCTCAGTGCTCCTCGCCAAGGCAGCTCCAGAGGTAGGTGAATGTTTCTGGTGGTTGTCATGTAACCCTGCTCTTCCTCGGGTTGTTCTTGGCTACAGAGTGTGGAAGACACCACAGTATCCAAGCAGTGTTGGAAGGTGAGCGACCAGTATTGACTTTGCAAGGGCAAAGGAGGCACCTAGTGAAGAGTGATACAAATAGCATGGCTGGGAGGACAGGACAGTCTCACCTAGATTCATGCAGCCTCTGCTGAAACATCATGGGGTTTTGTGTGTGCTAAAACGTTGTCTAGTGATTTTGGATAGAGAACTTCCTGATGAGGAGAAGGAGGTGGTGGTTGCAGGGAAAGTAAACTCCTCTGGCACTGTAGGGAAGGTTTCATTCTTCTTAAAGACAAATAATAGCATGAGAAGTCCAGAGCTTTCAGAAGCCATAAGGAGATCCTTAAGAGAAGACCACCTGCACAAAAGTTACAAATCAAAGGAGACAGAACAGACCAGGAGATGGAAGCAGCGGAGTACCTTGCCTAAGCTTGCAAAGGAAAGCAACAGATGAAACGGGAGAATTGTCTCATGTTTCATCCAGGACGATATGCAGGGGTTGCACCTGAAAATACTTCTACTGTGTTCTCTGTTTTTATGTCATCTTGACATGAAGCAGATTTGGCAGGAAAGGTATGTTTGTAAGGGTTTCGTGCCATACAAAAAAAATCAAGGATTTAGGAGTCTAACACACTGTTTGGCTGTAGGGTCTTTGCATAGGTTTTAAAGATCAGCTTAGCTGTTAGATGCACACTGAAAAATACTGATGGATCCTTCTACCTTGCTCTCTCTTCAAGTAAACATGCCCTGATTATACAAAATAATACTTGTTATAGAACATAGGGCATGGGGGAACCACTCCCCGCATCAGTGCTGCAGCAGCTGCTGCTCTGGTGCAACACAGACCTGGAATCCTGTCTCTGGCAATGATAGATCTTTGTTAAAAGAACACAAGAACAGAATGACTTCAGAGCCTTCCTGATCCAGGGACCTGCACTAGACCAGGGCATGTTTTAGCTGCTGATGGGCCTGAAATTTGTCTTTGAAACAGTTTAAAAAACAGTGGTTTGGTTTTTTTTTAAAAGACATGTATGCCTTTTAGTAATGTGTTCCACTTCATCTGTGTGCTGTGTTTAAAAAGTAGCTCCTTATATTTATTTTAAATCCATCATCTGGTGACCTCATTGGATGGACTGAGGAGCTCTTTTTCTTGAGGAAAAAATTACCAGTCTTTATTCACTTCTCTGCTGTTCATAAGTTTTTAAACCCTCCACTGTACCCCCTGCACCCCACACTTATCTCTGCTTATCTGTAAAAGTTGTACTTCATTCAGTGGTTCACCATAGGACAACTGTTGTCTGCTTCTGATTACCATTTTACCTGTCTCTTTACTTCTTACAATTCTATTATATAATTTTTAAGACAAAAAGTACTCAAGAGCAGAGGCTATTTTTGACTTTCTAGTTTCAAGTGTTAGTGTAGATATTTATCCTCACTAACCAGAGGGTAGAGTTCAGTCTTTTTTCAAAGGCATAATTTTCTTGCAAACCTCTATGAAAGTTTTATAACCCTGAAAGGGAACAGAAAGGATTGCTCAGTGCACTTGAGACTCATTAAAAGTAAAGTCAGAGGACAATATGAGATCCTTTAGAAAAGTATTGACAGTGCTACATCATTTGTGTGCTCCTCCTTATATAAAGATCACAATTTTAACCAGTGACAGGGTGTATGTGCCACCCATCAGTAGTGGAAAACATCACCACCACAGCTATGGTGTGGGCCACAGGAGACAAGCATATTACATCATCCATGTGATGGCTTCCTTTATGTTTGTGCTAAATCCACTGTATATGAACAAGACAGGCAGTGGCGTGCCTCTGAGGATAGAGGAAAGCCTACTTCAAGGCATATAAACAGAAATTTCTAACCAAGTTTTTTATTAAGTCTGTGAAGATCAAGTGGAGCAAGAAGACAAACATTTCATCTGAAGAGAAAATTATTTGAGCTTAACACCTGCTTTCATAGACTATCTGCTGCCCTATATTTTTCTGTTATTTGCAAAGCAACTATTTCACTTTGATTTGGTTCATTTCTGTCTTGATTGACCTCAATATTCTCAGCTATTCTGGGTAGCGAGGTAGTTTGGCTTTGAAAAGGTTTAAGCCTAATGTCATAACCAAGGTTCAAAGTACTGTGTTGTGCAACATACTCTCCTCCGCCCCACATATTGTTACTGTATAAATTCTTTGGATGTCAGTGCTGAGCCAGTTTATTTTGGGATATTTTTTGCATAACAATTCATTCGTCAGCTTTGGATGGAAAATTCTGTATAAGTTTTCATTACTATTTATTAGCATTCATTTAAAAACTGAAAATCAGTTTCCTGAAAATTATCAGTATGGATATTGGATAATGTTGATTGCATTTTTAAATGAGATTAAATTACTCAGCTCATGCTGTAAGTGATACTAATCACACTGCTGAGATAGGGATAGTGGGCTGGCCTGCAAAAACAGGCTTTGTGAAATAAGAAATTTTGATAATTCTTGTAATAATAATGAAGATGAGTTTAATTCTATTAAAAAAGACAAAAAAACCTCCAATTTTTTTATGTCAAACTCCTGTGGGTGGAAAATGGCCATGTTTCACAGAAGGAACTTTGTTTTAAAACATGGTCCCAGGTTCAGTATCTTAGTGATTATGTATTTATAGGAGTGCTGCTGTGATACTGGTTGAAATGTTTTTTCTGGAACTTGAGCAGTAGCAAACATCCCCACTTTCTTTTGCAGCCTTTGGACCCTTCAGCTGCTCTGGGCATAGGAGCACAACCCATCACCAGTGAAGAGAAGTCAGCCACCAGCCTGGCAGCCAAACTGTTCCTTCTTGATGAGCTGGTGTCTCTGGAGAATGAGGTGACTGAGACCAAGAAGAAAAGAAGTTTCCCAGGATTTGGCTCCCCAATTGACAGAATTTCTTCAGCCTCTGTGGATGCTAAAGGCAAACAGAGGTAAATTCTTAGATGCTCCTACTATAATGATAAAGTCAGAAGAAAGCTGTTGGTAGATGTCCTGGCTACATATGGGTCAGCTTTAGCCACCAGCAGGTTTACTGGTCACTTGAGAGGTGCTTTTGATCAGGGTACCAGCATCTCTTCAGCAATTGTTCTGTTGCGTGGTGTGCAGTCCTTCAGCTGTGATGAATAATACATACACTATTCATCTATCCCTATGGTGCCAGAGAGCTAACAAAGAACATTCAACCATATGCATTTTTTAGTCCAGTTCTTTCCACTGATGTGAGCTAACATTCAGTTTAAGACTGCCTTTTTGATTGTGGGATTATTTAAAGTGAAAACATGCCCGAGGTTCAAAAGCAGAGGGGCAGGACTGGGTGTTCTCGAGGCTGGGGTGAAAAAAGAAGGTATGGCGGTGTGCACAACCTGAATAGCAAGATAAAGAACACATCATGAAAATGGGCAGACAGTAGAATGAGCTTCAAGACCTCAATCAACTGATGATAAACCAGGTTTTAATCAATACAGTAGCACAGCAATACCTTCACAGTACATGTTTGAAGATAAGCGTGTTTATAACAGGGCTAAGCAGTGATGCTTGCTGTGGCTGGGGAGAGCCAGTGAGTTTGGGGCAAAGCTCAAGGGGCTGTTTGCTGTATCTGAAAGAGCTTAACTGTCTTGTTGCCTTCTTCTGGTAACTGTCTTCCTTTGGATGGAATCCCCAATGCCACAAAGTATTTAGTAGCATGCTTAAAGCTTAATCTGGAAAGTATTCACAAGGGCCAGTCAACGTTACAAGTATTTTTTTTTCAAATGGAGTTTTGCAATATTTTCTTGTTGTTTTTCCATTTATCCACCCAGTCTGCTACTAGGGCTTCTTGACTGTGGCCAAAAGTGACAAAATACAAAATTCTTAAAACCTTGAGTATAACTATTCTGTTCTGTGTATCTCTTCGACAAATCAAAATCAGCTCATTCTTTCTTTGCTTTTTAGCACCTCTTCCTTTTCCAAGGTCATTTTTGAAACTGCAATGCCTTTTTTTTGCAAAAGTACATGGTATTCCCAATTTGTCTTATGCTTTTTGGGTGGAAATCTTGTTTCATCCTCTGTGCAGTACAAGGAAAAAAAAAAAACAACAAAAAGAAAAAAACACAAGAAAGGGAAATTGTGGTGGAAATCATCCAAGTTTCCTAACAGCTTGTCGCTGAATAATGAGCTCATGCAAATGAGTGACACACTGCACAAAATTTCTCCTTTCCCGGCATCATCAGCACCATTTGCAGTTGTTCATTGAGACTGTAACTTTGGGGGAGCCGATTAGCTTTAAAGTTTGGGATTGACTAATTTATTAGAACCATCTGAGCTGCCTTGCTCGCTGCATCTATAGTCAGATACTACCAGTAGCAGGACCGAAGATGAGATGGGTGCTATGAAACAGTGATAAGGCTGTAAGGAAGCAGTACACAGTAAGGAAATAGGCAGAGGCTGTGAAGAGGGGTAAGAGGGGTAAAACAGAGGACTGAGCACCCTATCACTGTCATGCACACAACTGTGGAGAATTGGTGTGTCACAACAGTTAACAGTGTATTCCTGTACCAGCTGGGACCGTTGCCTTTAGAGACCAGATAATGACTTTTGAAGTGTAAAAGCTGTTAAATAGATTGAACCCCTTAGTTAATACAATGTGTGTGGTGCTTGGCAACACAATAGAAACTTTTGGAAGAGGGTAGATCAAATGTAAGTCCGTGTGGCACCCACCAGTTATGGGAGGCTCATGAGTTTATAAAGCTTTGAACGCATGGGAAAGGCAGGCAGGAAGGCACGAGTCTTCAGAAGAGGCAGAAAGACCCAGAGGCAGACGGAGAGAAAGGCTCGGGGAATCTTAGAGCAGGCTCCTTTAAACAGGAGAAGCATCGCTTTGTCCCTGCTGGGTGCGGAACGGGCCCGGCCCGGCCCTGCGAGGGGCGGGTGCGGGCCTGGCTGCAGTGGCGCGGGATGGCCACACGAGGGGGCTGTGCCCGGCCGCGGGCACGGCGCTGCGCTCCCCGCGGTGCGGTGCGGTGCGGAGCCTGGCGGCGTTCCGGCTGCCGGTGCACAACCCTCCCTCACAATCCTGCCTGGGAATTTATTTCCCCTTTTTATCGAGCCAGGCTCGGCGTGATTCCAGCAGCCCGAGCCTCCCACCAGCTTGTGCCTCCCGCCGGGGGGGAAAGCCTGCTGCCCCTGAGGAGGCAGGCTGAGCATCAGCCCCTGCCTGCCTGCCCTCGGCTTCCCTTGGCTGAGCGCGGCCGTGCTGGGTCCCTCGGTTCAGGGAGGGCAGGGGAGGGCTGTGCCAGCCGCTGCCCACCCTTTGCCGTGTCACGTAGCTGCTCCAGGGTGCCCGAAGCCGCGCTCCCTGCGGACGTGGTACGCTCAGTCCCCGCTCATTGACCTCGTCCAACAGTCGCTGGCGAAGGCGCAGCAGGGAGCGGGCTGCTGGTGCGGAATGTGCCCCGGGGCTCCGGCCCACCGGAGAGGGGCGAGGAAAGGCCGTGCCCAGCTGAGCCCAGGGACCGACAGCGCTGGGCAGGGCCCCCAGGGCCGCCGGCGGGGTGAGCGTGGCAGTGCGAGCACGTTGAGCCAGGCACGAATGCAGCACAGCGCTCTGCTATCCCCCGCATCTGCCGACTTACGGAACAAAACTTCTTTTTATTTATATTCCTTGACGACGACAGATAAAGAGTTCATCTTCCAGGGCTTCTCTTGGACCTGCATTTCACTGATAAGTATTTCCAAGGGCAAAAGTTGAGGTTATTCTCGGCTGCAGAAAAACTCACCATTTCAACAATTAATTAAAATCAAACTTCTGGTGGTGGAAAAAATGCTCAAAAATACTGCATTTAGTTGGGATTATTTTTATTATTATTATTAAAAGTTGTAATAAGATATTCCTGCATACAACTTTTCACACTTTCCTCATGCCCTCATTCATCAAATCATCAGGAAATGGACCACATGGGGGAAAAAACCAAACCCAAACCACTCCCGTTTTCAATCTCATCAAAGGATTGCTGCTCTACAGTTTTGAGAACAGCACACAGTGCAGGAGACTCCACAGGAAAATCCTGCTTAGAGGTCCTCTGGCTTGTCCCCTGTTACTGTGCAATACTTTCTACCTCCTCGCTTATCTTAGCCCCACTGGGCCCTTGGAGATTTCAAAGATCCAGGCTAATGGTTTATCTGAAGTATGCATGAAACAATTCCCTTTTATGCATGCAGTGTATTTCCTTTTTTTTTATGAATAGCAGTTAACCTGTGAAGTTATTTGTTTGCTGCCAAATAAAACCAGGAATAGTGGATAAATGTCAGCCAGTCTGTAAAACAGGTGGAACTCCTGCTTATTCTTTCGTAAAACAAGATGCTTCACTTGTCTTTAAACACATCTTTGGTGGCTCCTGCACAGCTGGCCTGTCTGAACAATAACTTAGTGGGATGAATGGAGGAATCAAAGATGTCGTAACATTTTTGTTATTCCTACGATGTCTTTCTACAATTCTTTCCCTTCTCCTTTGCTTTTTTTCCTTGTGCAGGAAAGTGGTTGAGCTACCTAAGAGACGGTTTGGAGTTCCTCTTGACCGGATTGGAGTGAGCCGTCTCGGCAACACCAAGGGTTAGCAGTTCCCTCAAGTAAGCCAAAGTACTCCGGGTGTGGGCAGGCTCAGGGAACCCCACCTGCTCTCAGTTACACGGAGGTATTCAAGGCAGGCTGGTAGGCTTTTGGAAAGAGTCGCTTGGGGAATGATGGCTTCTTAAAACTAAACTGTCAATCTAGCTTGAATACCCTAAATTACACCTTAGTACCCCCCCTACAAGAAAACAAGTATTCCGAATATTTTCATCTCCTGTAGACCACCTTACAGTGTGTTTGTCTAAGCCTTGCATTTCTGACATGGGAAAATGTAATGTTTACTGCTTTTCTGCCTACAGGTGCTTCTGTTCTGAAGGATTGATGCTGCACTGGAAACACGACAGAAATATGGAAGAAGCATCACATCATGTCTTGCCGTTGACTAATGATACAACACTCAAGGAACTGACCTCCTGCAAAACCTGTTTCACCTTGCATTTAACAAATGTTGCATTTACAAATAATAACAAATTCAATTCATCAGGCCAGAATGCTCTCACAGTTGTGCGTGGTGTCACTGATAGGAAGGAACAGAAAATATGCATATAGTTTAATTGCATGGCATTTATTTCTTAAACTTGCAGAAGTTCGTTATCCTAGCAAGGGCTGTTAGATATTTTTTGGATTGAAAATAAAACTTCCAGAGATGCCAACAGCAGACCATGAAAAGCAGACAGCTTTGCACGTTTCTTTCAAGAGGGTGCTTGTTTGGTAGATGAAGGGAGGATTTAAGAGTTATGGGACAAACCTAGAATTTATTTGAAGTGCTGTTCGGGAGAAGATGTCTACTGACTTCACTAGGAGTTAGTCTGGGTAAGAACGATGACAATGCCTTAATATTTGTCCTAATGTTTTTAGTAGTCTTTATCTCTGCACCATATTTAGACATGTTTTCATCATACAGCAGATCCTGAAATGTGGTGAGACTTCTAGTTTCCTCCTTTAAGCTGATGAATACATTTCATTCCTCCCTAAGCACAACATAGCATAGTATCCAAATATGAAGTCATCTGCTTCCTAGGCCGTCTGCATTGTATGCCTTATTTTAGCCTCTTGATGTGTGCATGGGGCATAATTGGACATCCAACTCTAAAAGTTCAAGTATTTCTCACTCTGGTAAAATGTAAACATGTCTTCTCCACTTCATTTCAGAGTAAAACAGGTTATCTTAAATCCCGTTTCATGCTTTTCACTTATTTCCAGATTATAAAATATAACTGAAAAGAGCTGTTTGCTGACATCTCAGTGCTCAGATTCCTGGCTGATATTTTCTAAACCACATATGCTTCTTCATGGACTTTGGTCTGTGTCGGTCAGCTAGATTCATTGGATTGCTATTCTTGGGTATAAATCATCAGCATTGCAAAAGAAGATCCATTGACAAAGGGATTATGCAGGACTAAGAAAAAAAAGTTATTCTTGCTAAACCCCCTGTGGTAGGCAGGGAGGTAGGAATTAAGTGTTAATTTCCTAATCTTGTATGAGGCACAAAGCACCTGGCCCTCAGCTAGCAAAATGGGGAAGAACAGAGTCAGCTTCTGAGTCAGCTACAGGGAAGGAGTTGGGAAGTCAATGAGTCTTTGAAGTTAAAGTTGTTGTGAGGACTGGGGCTTTGGGGCAGTTGCTGTGGTGGGAGATGAGGCTCCTGCTCAGAAGGGCAGGTAGCATCCATTTCATGTCTGAGAGGGGGCAGTACTCAGCCACAGTAGGGACCGTTCCTATTTTCCTTCTTGCTTACAGCCCTATCCTGAGACCAGGACTGCCCCAGCCACAGAATGTTTGCAAGAAACTGCTTTTCTTGACATCTCCAATATGGGCTAATGCTGCTGACAGCAGCTGCACAAACCAGTGAATTGCATCAAGAGGTGCCCCCACCTTTCACATCACGCAGAGCCCCTCTAGCTGAGTTAGGTGATCATTCCTCCTTCGGTGAGTGACTTGTCAGTACTTGTGTGTGAGGTGAAGTACCACAGATGCTTTCCAGACCAAGCCCTTGAAGGCCATAGAAAAAAAGAAGGGCTGTAAGTCCATATGTGGTCATTTTGGGTTTTTTGTTCCTTGCTTTTCCCCTGGTCCCACTATTTATTTTCTGCTTTCAAGCTTACAGGTGAAGGTTCTGGGAGCTGGATTGGGTGAGTGTATGTAGACTGGCTGACTCAAGGTGAGATTTTCTGTTCATGCTAGAAGCAAGTCTGCAAATGCAGACCCAGAGAAGCCCAGACCCTGTCCTCTGCAGTGCAACGCCACCACCTACCCAGAGCCTGCCCTGCGGTTTGGCAAACAGTTACCTTTTTGCACTGAGCTCATCCAGACAGTCTGCAGATAATCCGCTTGCAAGGTAGCCGTATGTATGGGCCATGGGCAGATTATGGAAACGATGGCCTGACCACTCATACACCTGGCTGTCAAAAGCAGCATGGACAGAGACATTGTGTGACATGTTTTAGTAGACTGAGATCAGAGGAATCCAATGCTAATGCAGCAGCTTTGCAAAGATACTTCTGATCATAAAAGTATTTAACAGTTGGCAGGTATTAGCCTGGGCTTCCCAATAAAGAGGGGTTTTAAAGCCTGTAAATTGTGTGCAGAAATGCATTGCATCTGAAGGGTAATGTGAAAGCAAAGCAGGACAGGGATGTCTGTGGTGGTGTTGCTTGGGACTGGGAGCTGGAAGCTTTAGTCCCACTCTTGGCTTCCACCTCACTGCACAGATAGCTTGGGAGAAAGCAACAGCCTTTCTGTTCCTCTGCCCCATCCACCACAGAGCATACTGAGACTTTTGGTGGCTCAAAAAGCACTTTTTAAAGTCCATAAATTGGCAGGTGCTGTTTAAAATACGATGATGCCTGAAAAGCTGAACAACTTTTTCATAGATGATATTGGATAACTTCAGTTATTGTGCGTGGCATGGAGGTCAACAAATACGAAATGAGGATATACTGCAGCATCCATTGCACGCTAGATTTGTCCTGTGCTGCCTGTTTGTAAATCCATTCACATGCCTGTGAGGTTTTTCTGCTAATAAATCAACGTGGTCTGCTAGAATGTCTGAGGGAAAGCCCTTTAATTATTGCCTGTGGGTTATTAGCTTTAGCAAGAGTGACTGCCCAACCATAGGTGAGATGTGAGCAGCCATGATGTGGAGGTGACACCTGAGGTAGAGAAGAATTTGTGTTCTGCATGTTTAGGAGAAAGGACAGGATCCTTACAGTGACATGTGGAGGGTAAACCCAAGGAAAGCATCACTGTCTTTGCTTCAAATTAGTAGATGAATTGCATTCAGCACTTACTCATTACTCCAGCAGAAGCAGCTAACTCAGCAGCATATAGTGCCTGTGAGGAAACTGTGGGTTAATTTGGGTGCCATAATTAACTATGCTGATAGGATGTAGCACACCATGTGGGCAAAAGCATGCTAAGCAGCATGGTGCATTGCATTCCAGGGAATTCCTGTGTCTAGGATCACAGCAAGCTGTTCAATAGCCACGGACACATTCCTTTTCCTGACTTGCTGATGAGCTGTCACACCAGGTCGGAAGGCACGCTACAACTAGCAAGTAGCAGATGGAGCCTGCTGCTCTGGCCTTTCATTGCACTGGGAGTTCCTGCGAGCTGAAAGCATCTGAGCTGAACACCAGCTTGAGGCTCTCGTTGCAGCTCTTGTAATATACCTCCCTTTTGGCTAGAGCACCAAACTCTTCAAGAAAGGGAGACCCTTCTGGCAATAGGCTATAATTTTTTCCTGGATTTGGTGCTGTTGGGAGGGTATGTGAAAGTACTCTCCCACGTACCTTTTCACTTACACAAAAGCGACAGAAAATGGGAAATGTATTCTGAATCACTACCAAGGAAATAAGAAAGATTAAATGTTAACAGCAAACTGTATTTTGCATGTCATTAGACCTCACTGATATAATCAAGCTGGTTTTATTCCACAGATGCTGGCTTTGGTCTGTAATAGAATGAATAGAACTCTTAATGAAGTACATACGAGGTACTGCTGAGGTAAGCATGTGCTTCTTGCTAAAGCCCAAGGTGGTGAATGTGGCATGGTAATTACAGCTTTGGGAGAGGTAAAGTTTTGAAGAATATGTAGTATCCAACTACAGTTAAGTAGCATGGTTCAACAGAGCTGGAGAGACAGTTTAATTCTAGTAAAGTCAGTCCACACATTCACAGCGGCTTCCAGATTCTGCTCATATACACTGCTGGAAACCTCAAACGTCAGGATTTATTCTGAACTTACACTTTTGGGAACATAGTCCTTTGTTTTTGCAAATAAAGGTGGATAACATGATTTTAGATGAATGTATGTAGGAATCACTGATGGACTGTGATCCCTTCCTTCTGGACAGTGGCAGACATAATTCTGCAGTAGAAAAAGCGAGCTAGCACCTGCACTGACAGCCAGATGAGCCAAAAACCTCTGCTCAAAACATCTCTTTGGGGTGAGTAGGTACAAATCAGTGGGTCTGGTCCAGTCCTATGAGGACAGCAGCCCACACATATCCATGAGGATGACCCAACTCTCATTCCCAGTTCTGGTCAAAAGGAAGGGTGCTATACCCAGGTGTTTAACGGGAGCTTTTTTTTCCATTGTAAACTTCACATGAACCATCAAGTAACAGCAGCTTACAGCAAGGGAAATGTGCTGCCCCTTGGGCCTCTGCAGGAGGTGAGAAAGAAAAGAGCACATGCTTCTGTGCAACAGAAAACCTTTATTGGAATGATATCCAAAGGATCCAGGCTTCTGTGCCTGTCCTCCCCCAAACCTACTGTGTATGCTGATGGGACATTGAGGAGCAGTTCTGGCTCAGCAAGCCGAGGCAGCCCCGAGCCCTCCACGTTACACCCCATCTGCCCTCCTGTCCCGACAGCAGGTGTGGGGTCATCACAGACCTGCTCGCAGGAGGTGACGGGAAACCCAGACACCACCATGAGCAAGGTCTGCAGACGTGGGCAGAGGCCCAAGGCTCAGGGGAAGCGCGTTGGTGCGCGGTGCCTTGGGGGACCTGGTGAGCAGGTGAGGAGTGAGCAGTGGCAGCAGGCTGAACGGTGCACGCAGGGCAGCGAGGACAGTTGGGAAGCATCTTCCCAGTAGGTCACAGTAGCTGAAACATGGAAGGAACAGTGGAGAGTGGTAGTGGGCTACCAGCTCCTGTCACAGTCCCTGTTAGACTTGGCTGTGGTGTGGTCATGGAGGGTGGCATCCAACTTAGCAGCACGATGAGAGAACAGAACAAACTCTTAACACATTAATACCCAGCCAGGCGGTTTGGGGAAGGGCTCATCTTCATCCTCCAGTCCTGGTGAGCCTTCAGATGCAGTATTTCCAAAAGCAGGCTGGGAAGGGACACAAGAGAAGGATGTTAGCACCCAAAAATACATTTTCCAGCTTCCTGCTCTAGCCCTGGAGTGGGTTTCAAAAGCTCTGTGTCTTGGGAGAGTTGAGGTGTGAAGCCAGCATCGTGGTTTCTGGGCAAATCTCAGTAAATAGCTTTTACTTCTTCTAACACTTTTAGAAGGTGTTTCTTTTAGCTGCTTATTGTGTAATTAAGGGGTCTCAAAGTTGTTTCCATGTTGCTTGATTTATAAGGGTTTGCTTTTCCTTTTGCACTGCTTCAGCAGTATCAGGAAGCAGCTTTTTCTTTCTTGACTACTGGCCAGCAGTTTTGCTGCCTCAGAGGTGTATGCAGGGTTTTTCACCTGTGGCTGCCTGGAAAAGCAGGATACTGACTTGGAGAGATCAGATCTGGTCCTTACAATTTTTTTTTTTAAACCTCACAATTATTTTTTTAAAACTCTCTCACTCTGCTTTAACTGTCCTCCAAACAAAATTGATCTCTGTGGGAACTTCTAGGAAGACTAGATTAGGGAAGGATGCACATTTTGGTGTTGGAAAAAATAGCTGTATCACCAGCATGCTCTGTTCTTTGAATCCTGTGTGGGTCTCCTATTGTCAAGTATGAGCAGAGATTTCTACCTGGTGTTTGAAAGCAGGATCTTGGGAGAAAGCTTCTACTGAATCAGCAGTGCTTATGCTGAGACACGAGCTCCTCCCAGGCTGGAAGGGCTTTAGATGAAAGTAAAGATTCTCTGCTTTATTTTCTGGCAGAATCTGATACAAACCTGGCAGTGGGAAGTAGTTTTATCTGCATTTGAACCTTCCAGATTGGTGGGGGCATTAATTAGATCAGGCGAATTAATGACAGCCTCCAGGGTTGCTTATAAATTGCAGACTGTCTATGGATCACCTAAGCACTTCAGCCAGCCTTGCACAAAGGGATTTTGCCTCGGCTGTCTGGCAGGTTGTCAGCTTGTGTGTGCACAGAGCCCGTGGGGTAAGGGCAGAACCAGCTCTTTTGTGTTTAGGCCAGATCTGTCATCAGTGACTTCTAGTTTACAGCTGCCACTGCTTCACGGAGGAATCCACTGGAATGGTGGTGTCCGTGCGCTTGTCAGGAGCAGCCTTGCAGGATCACTGGTGCAATATGCTCTTGAGTCACTGGATACAGACAGGACAAAGCTTGGAGACCAACTGGGGGACCTACCAGATCTTAGTTCCCTGCATTCTTGGTTGATTTCCACATCCTTTTTAGCTGCTTTTCAGCAGTACAAACAAATGCTCCTTTTTTCTCTGTAGGGAGGCAGTGACCTTGGCAGAGGGGAATGCATGCAGTCCACATGCCTCATTACGCGTTCAACACTAGCCTTGTGCCCAGAGCAAAGTGATGGGTGCACTGTGGGGATGTGTTCATGCAGAACTCACTCCCTCCAGGACAGGCACTCATTGCTCATAAAACCCTGTGTTCCCCTGTGAAAAGAGGGGTGTAATGCTGACTGCCTCCTGTGAGGTCCTGGGTGTGCAGACCCAGTGTATCTGCTCCTGCAGCAGACTGGGTTGGGTATGCAGTCCTTCTCACCAGCTGCTAAACCAGCCAGCCATTAACAGGCCAGGACTGCTAGAAAAGTTGCCAACCTGTTTTTCAGATTATTTGGGACTTGTTTACTGTCACTGTGTTGCAGAAAGCAAGCCCTGGAGATGAGACCTGGATGGGATGGCTGCAGGGCTTTAACCCAAAACCTACCGCGTTTTCTGGGCTGAGATGCTGAAAGACTTTCCAAGGCATAGGCCACCTCTGAGCCTTCCTCAGTTGAGAGCTGATCCTTCAACTTCTCCAGCTGTTTAAACACAAACACAGCAGTAAACCAATGCCCCAGCATGAGGAGCTCCACAGCATGCTGGCAAGTGCAGGGCAGCTCAGAGGCAGGAGGTACAGGCAGCCTGGCTGACAACATTGCTGGGGAGGACAGGGTCTTCCCTGGAGCAGGACCATTCCAGAAGGATCTGTCTTTAGAGCACTTACACCTCCTCACGTCCTCCCTGATCAAGCTGCTTGTTTGGTGGCAGCAGCGTGGGCTGCCAGAGCTCTCTGCTTCCCCACCACCCCAGGGTGCAAACCCCTGTGGAGAAGAGGCTGTGTAGGAAGGATATTGCACAAAGAGCCAAGTCGTTGCTGGGGCAGGAGGTCTCTATCCCCCGCAGCAGAGAGCATCACTTCTCCGTTGCTCTGGGTTGTCCCTCCCCTCCCTTTCCCCCAGTTCTTGCTAACTTCCCTTGGTTATAGTGTGGAAGGTCCATGGTATTTCCCCTCCATCTGTAGCTGTTCTTTTCTAATAGACTGGGAACGCCTATGGCCATCATCTAGACTTCTGCTCTGGCACTGTTGCTTCCAGGAAGCCAGAGCCTTATGTCTTTCAGAACTGGAGCAAGGGGCTGGGGTAGGAGCTGGCAGCCTCCAATCTGGCATGCTGTACGGTGATTTTTCTATCTGAAAAGTGCCAAGTGGAATCCAGCAGGACCTCCAGGATCCACAAACAGCTGGACCTGGCCTGAGAAAGAGGAAAAAGGGCTTCTGCTGCCTGTGGGGTTTGGGGCATAGAAGAAGCCATGTCAAGGTTGCTACACAGCTTTCCTTGTTCCTGGGCACGGGGTGTAGGATGGGGTTTCCCCTTGCTACCTGTGTGTGCTGTGCTCTGCTCAGCACAGCAGGGCTCTGACCCTGGCTGGAGCCTCCATACTGGTAAAGAGCCCAGACAGAAATCATTCTGGATTAGGTGTGCAGTGGCTATTCCTCTAACTCCAGCCCATTATCTAATGCAGCCAGTTGGTCCAATGCCTAGGAAGGCAACAAGACCTCCTCTTCTTCCTCCCTTTTCTTCCATGGACACTTCCTTTAGCATTTTTCTTTTTCCTGGCTTGGCCTTCACTGGCCTTTCACCAGTGGCAGAAGCAGGACCTGCCTCAGTTTCTATCGCACTGGCCTCTAGCCTTGCTTTCTTTTATCTTTTCCAGTGTATGCAGCTATTTAGCCCAGGTTCTGCTTTTCCCTTTGTGCTCACATTATAGCAGCAGAATGAAGAGCAGTGGGATGCAAAGATAGAAGAATAGGGCACAAAGACGGTATGCACAATTGTTTAGCTGTTCGCACAACAGCACACATATATGTGTCTGTGCATTTGCTCCTCACCTGTTCAAGCTCTTCAAATTTCTTTGCCAGCTCCCAGTCTGCAAGAAGGGAGAGAGTAACATCAGTATCTGCATTGCTTCTCACAGCTCAAATCAAAAACATTTTCTACATTTAACCTCCTCAAGGGCTGACAAGAAAAGACCTAGTTATCATTTAATTCTTATTAGTGATCTCCAAATCTATGGTAGCAGAACCAGTGACAGAAAAGTGGGCTTCCTTTGCTGAATTCTATGGGACTTTACCCTAATTCTCCATTACAAGGAAGGCTTCCTTATCATTAAGCAGGCTTTAAGGGAATTGGTCCAACAAGGTCACAGACTGTGTGATACCAGCTCAGGTGAACTGGTTTTGCTGCTTTTTAATTTTTAGCCTGATAATAGCAAATCTCTGATGCTGCCTTTTCTGTCACTGGCCATTTATATGAACTCCCATTGCTTCCTTTAAGACTTGTTTACCCCCACATCACCATACAGGCAGAAGTCAGAAGACACAGATTTAGCCCAGCATAACTTAGTGCTTTTTAAATCAGCGAACGTTGGAGTTGGCAGAGTGGAGCAACAGGCAAAATAACGCAGCAGCAAGTGCAGGGATTCCACACCTCTACATGCTAGGGGAGCACGGGGACCAGCTGCACAGATCAGACTTAGAGATCTCAAGGTTGGGCAGTACTGTACTGGACTGTCACAAACCTGTGCAGGTGGATGAGTGAACTGCCCTGAGATATCCCACCCAGGGCAAGCGGAGGGTTAGGTGCCTACGAATGGGATCTAAAACCTCCAGCTGCATTGGGAAGGGCCTGAGCTAGCAACAGGGAAAGCTGCAGGAAGGGATGGGGGATTTAAATCTCATTCCTCTTGAGGACTGAGGTACCTTATTCCAGACTCAAAACGATGTCAAAGCCAGTTAATTTTTTAATAAGATAAATGAAACAATGGAAATCACAACAAATTAAGCTCAGTCAAAGCTGAGCGACTGGACTACAGCAATTCTTCTGGGAGGGGAACACAAAATAATCAGCTGGTTTCAAGTGCCAGTTTGGGAAAAAATGTGCTAAAATAAGCAGGAACAACTAGGAAAGAGCTAAAGAATGTCTCTGCTGGGTCCCCCAAGAAAGCCAAAAACCAGTCACAGAGCTGCCTCCTTTGTCTGCTCCCAACGTGGAAGCAGGAGTTGGTCTGCATCTCCAAGGGGATTTAAGACATAATTCCCCCTGATTTCAGATAAGACTTCAGCACAGAGACACATCACCAGACTTGGGCTTTTTTTTAAACATTTGAAACTGAGCAGGAGGGTGCCAAGAAAGAGCTGACTGCTTTCTCAGTTTCTCCTTCAAGAAGGAACAATTCCATTGAAAAATCCTGAATATTTTCTGACAGATATTCATCCAACAGAAAAAGCAGCAGTTCTTAAGTCCATTACATCAGGGGTTGGTTTGAGACATGGTCTGGGGATGAGGATGTGCTGTGAGTCAGGAGGTGGGGGCTCTGTTCCTGGCACTGCCAGCAATGACTTCAGGCAGATTCCTCCTAAGTGTGTCTTTTCATATCCATAAGGTAGAGAAAGCCAGGTCTGCATATCTACAAGTCAAAAGTTCCATTTTTTATTTTTCTATGGTGATGATGGCAATTGTTGTTCTACGCACTTTTACCTCTTTCAGAGATTCAAGTGCCTATTTTGGCGCAACTTTCCACAAACCATAAGCTTGGCCAATGATTGCTATGAATAGAAAATTAACAGCGGTCGAAATTTGGAACAGATTAACTCAGGCAGGGGGAAGGAAGTTAATTTATGGGTGAAGCCTTGAGAAACTGCCTGCTGTAAATCCTCTGTCTGTGCTCTGCTCAGAGATTCATTATATTCAATTGTCTGGCGTAAAATGCAGCCTTTCCTCTAGGAGTAATAAGTGCAATAATCCATAAACCAATCATAAAAATGTTATTTCTTGAATGCATCCCCTTTGCAAGAAGAATGCCTTTGTTAGTATAAGGACTTGATTTATTTGTGTTTATTTACTTGTCCCAGGATTGTTTAACCACTGCCTCACTGCAGTAACAAGGGGCTGGGGAGGAGCACTGAGTGATTTTGACAAATGGATTTTCATAACAAAATTTTTGCTGGGCTCTGTTCTTGCCTGTTTTCACAGGGAAGGCAGCTTCCTGCTCCGAGACGACCGCATACAGCCCAAACCCTCCCCTGGCTGCAGCGGCCGTGGGAATAGCTGACCCCTGTGATCCATATGGCACTTGTGATAGCGGTGCCTAGTGTCATGGAAAGCCCAAGTTTCTCTTCAGCAGGTCTGAGTTTAGCCACATGCGGGTGGCTTTGAATTTGGTGTCTGTTCATAGAGCACAGGCAGGAAAAGCCTCAGTGTGACCCGTCTTTGCCCCCTCTGCGGTGTGGGAAAAGGTTGTTGTCTCAACCTTTGCCAGCAGTAGCAGGGGTTTAAGCTAAGACAGGAGCTCCCACTACCCTTGTCCCAACCTACACCCGACCCCAGGGGATCTCAGCCATATGCTCTCTGCAAAATCTAGATGCTCTCGGTGTGCTCACAAGATGCTGCTGATTTTAGCATGCCTGCAAGACACGGAGCTCTCGCTCAATAGCACATGGGGCTGTATGGGGTGTGGGTGGAGAGGTGACTCCCAAGGCTGGCTCATGCTCCAGGCATAGTACACAAACATCTCAGGGATAGCAGGGGCACAGGGACTCGGCAGCGTCTCTTCTTGTTATTACTTTTGTACACACATGTGCTCCTTTGCCAGCTCAGTGTCAAGTGTCTGAGGATCTAGGGCGCATGTTTCTGGGAAGCTTCACATCACATTGCAAAAGCAGGTCCAGGAGCCCCATGATGGAGAACATCTGACATTAATCATGCGTTGGCACCATACTGGGTGCTTCCACTTTCTGAGCAGCTGGTATTTCTGAGAAACCTGGGGAACAGGTTCCTTGCAGTCATGCAAACACAGATTCAGGAAGCTGAGATCTCCCATCCCCTTTGCTTACCAATATTTTCTGGCCTCCGCCATGCGAGCTTCTTATTAAGAAGCAGAGTCAGCAGTGTGTCCTCATGATTTGCGTCTTCTCTCTCCGGAAGCACTCGGTTCTCTGCAGCACATAAAATACACTTTTTTGATTTCTAATGACAAAAAGGGTGGATCCTCCAGCCCCCAACATTAAAACAAAAATTAAGAAGGCTAAGAAGTGGAAGGAAAATATCTCCCGTCAGCATTTTTTCAGGGTGGAAGGAGCTTGGGGGAAGGCAATGATGTATGAGCACAGAATAAGAAGTCCAGGCGGCGATGGCTGGGTCTGAAGGGGTGCAGGACGGGGGAGCCCTCCCTGCCAGCTCTGGGCTGCTGGCCAGTCCTGCTGCAGCCTCATCAGCAAGGCTGGCTGCAGAGAGCTGGAGACGTCACCTTGCTTTAGACAGCCCTGACCTCTTCTGCAAGGCGGATGTAGCAGATGCCTCTGCAAAGCCAGGCAGCAACCCGCGAGATCCTTGCTTCTCAAAACTGCAGGTGTCCCCCCCCAGTCGCACCTTGCCAGGGCTGACAGAGGTGGGAACTCACCCCTCAGGAGGGCTGGTGTGTGTGTGCCGTGCGGAGCAGCCCTCAGCCCCGCAGTCTGCTCTGGCGCTCGCTCAGCCCTGGGGCTGCTCCGACTGCCAGGGGTATTAAAGGATTCCTCTGAACAGAACCAGTGTGTGGAGGAGTTTGAAGTGAGCCTCTTTCTCCTCGAGGAAACCTCTTACAGACAGTAGCTGTAGACCATGCAGAATTTTTTTGTTTTCCAGGAAAAACCTCCCCAGGCTGCTGTCCTGAAGCAATTTGGCCTTCTCTATGAGGCCCCTTCAGGGAGCTTTCTCAGTGGTTTTGTTTTGCTTTAGCGGTTGTGGCTATGCCCTCAAATGAATGCTTGTGGAGGTCAAGGGTTCAGCAGAAACCAGCGGACATAAGGGATGGGACTAAGCAGAGCCCTGACAGCTCTGAGACCCTCCCAGCTCTGCTGAACAGATTTCCAGAATCATCTGAAACTTGAATGTTGGATTCATTTTTGAGAATGACAGAATGGGAGCTAGACTTTACAGAGAGAATGCCCATTCCCCAAAATCTTTGCTCTGAACACCCCTGCCCCACACCCAGACTCTACAAAGCCCCGGAAGATGCCTACAAAATCCATGGAAAATACTAAGAAATTATACAGAAAGGCTTATTTTCTCTTCTTCCAAGATCTTTAGGACTTTCACTCACTCCCTTCAAGGAGGTGAGAAAGGGGAAAATGTTCTCATTTAGCCATCAGCCCTACATAGCTGCGGTGGAATGAATGCAATTATTTTCGATACACACGAGACAAAACATTGTACCAGATGAGCCTTAAGGATGCTCAAGAGTATGTGGGAATCAGCTCCATTAGCTAAAGTCACATAAATCTGCAGAAGCAGAGGGGCCCTGGCCAAAGCGATGCTCCAAGTATTTGGCCAGACTCAACGCTGCCTCACCCTGCGGCTGGAGCTGCTGGTCCTGATTGTGATCTCTGGAAGTAAACCCGAGGGAGTCAGCAGAGCTACGCTCTGTGTGAAACTTGCAGTTAGCATGGAGTGCTATAAACCTCGTTCCTAGGTCTGAGAGACAGTTATGATTTTAAAATAGCTACTTTTAGTCATTTGGGGGATTTGCTACAGAAAAAAAAACCCTATAAACACTCCAATAAAACTAAACAGAAGCAATATTTAGATAGAGTGGCCTCAGGAATGTTTTGGTTGTCATTACAAAAATAAATAGTTGATATAAGAGGAAAAATAATTTGAAAAGCAATGTTATTTTCAAGCCTATATTTAGCTGCTCTTTTTTTTCCACTGCCAAGTCTCTTTAAGGAAGAAGATTAATGATTGACATTTCCCTGCAGTGTAAGTTCAAGCTAAGATTAATTTAAATTATGGAGAAGAACATATATAAAGAAGTTTTGTGGGTAAGAAAAGTTCAGCAGCACCCTACTACTGACATTTACAAACTGTCAAATCTCATATGGTACATACTAGAATTGCTACTCTCTGGTATTTTAATGTTTTTCTTTGGAAATTTTCTTTTGAGAGAGAAAGAGCTACCCTTACCAGATTTCACCAGATCCGATATTTTTACTGATTAGCAGAATGTGTCATACGACTAGCTGCAGACCAGAAGGACAGCTTTAGCTCATGCTAATATGCACAAGTCTCCGGATAGCACCCCTGTTAATTGATTGTTTCGGGTAGCTCAAGGTTCATTTTATTTTCTTTCACAGACATGCGAGTGTCGCATTGGCCATGACAAGCAGCAAAGCAAAGCAAAAAGAGAACCACCTACCTGTGTCATCTAGTCTGTGTGCCAGCTTACCTTGTAGTAAAAAAGGCTCTCCATGTGTAGACGGGACGTACACAGTTATGGTCAAGATGGTTAGCATTCCAAGGAACAGTGGGACAGACCCCATCTTCTCCGTGTTCCCACCACCCAAAAGCATGCTTCCTTCAGGCACGGTGGAGGACTTCAATGCAACCCAGTGCCAGATGAGCTCACTTTTAAGAGGCAGTGGATGTGCCGTGTTTGCAAATGGCCTTTGGAGGAGGGGAGAAAAATATCTCTTGAGATATAATTCAACCTGTCAATATGATTCACTCCTTTGGGAGTGGACAGAACAACCCAGTAACAGATGTCAGATGGAACCTGTTCAATATATCTCATATCAGACTGATCTAATGAATTCTGATGTTTCCTCAGGCATGCACCATCCATGCATGTTGATATACATTCCATACGTACATACATTAAAAATATTTTTGGGGGGCTGCTGCTTTAATGGAGTTCAGACATGAGGACTCCCACATTAGCAAGGAAGATTTGTCTAATGTACACGTTGCCATATGTCATCGGTTTGGACAGAATCAGGTTAATGGGTTTTTGTAATTCATCATCTTACTTCCTAGTGCCTATATTAATTAATGCGAGATATAATGAGTGCTGAAGTGGTGGGAAACAGAGGGGGAGAGCTATTTTCATTTAAATGATTGGAGGATGTTGAGAGTGTCTCGCTCACCATGACTTATGGCTTTGTCAACGGGAAAGGCATCACACCCTATTTTGGGATTATGTCTGAGTGGGGGAGTGCGGATTTGGCAGCAGATATGGAATACATCAAGGATGGGCAACTGTCTTCGTTTTTTTCTTGGGGAATAAAAGAAGTGGAAGGTCAGATGCTGGCTCTGGCTGCACAGACATTTTTTATTAGAGCAAAGTATTGAGACACATTGCACATATTGCATGTCTTCTCAGGTCATGACTACATCTTAGTTTGGCTTCTATTTGTCGTCTGTCCATCATTCTTGATCAGAGACCTGCTACTCGTTTTCTATTACCACCTTATCAAGAAAGATGTTGTGATAGTAACAGCACTAAACTTTGTTGTTCACTTCTGCTTCTTCTACAGAACTGAATGATCTGTACTTATTCTGGTTTAACCCCAGACAGCAACTACACCCCACGCAGCCGGTCGCTCGCTCCCCCCACAGTGGGATGGGGGAGAGAATCAGGCCACTCTCTGACTTGTACATACGCTCCTAGTGACTCACTTCATGTGCTTTTTTGACACCACATCATGCCAGATTACCCAACATAGCTTCATCTGATGGTACCTGCACTTCATCTTAGCTAGAAGGCACTATCATTTCCATGTTTGGGCTTTTGGCTTCTGGTCTCCAGCTCTCCTTACAAGTTTCTGTGTGCTTTGAATATTTATAGAATGACTAGCCTTTTAATATCGCTTTTAACATTTACTTTTTTTTCCTAAAAAACAGAGGGGGAGAGGCTCAGATTCTTTGCAAGAAGTACCTATGAAAATGAGTGTGATTCCATTAAGGAATACTCCTCCACTGAGAAGGAAAATTGCTGAATTTTCCCTGTAGATATTACACATACAAATAAACCAAACTTGCCTTTTCCCCCAGTCTGGTGAACCAGTGATCAACCAGCAGAAGTACTCCCCTTCTCCACAAAGTTCTGTTTGGACTGAAGGACACCTGTGCTCTACTGGGAACACTTCTCCAGTCGTCTCTGTCTCCCTAAAGATGCCTGTTTCAAATTGGTCAGAGGTGAGCAGCCCCCATGAAGCAGAGGCCATAACCTGATGAGCACCACCTTGCACATGAGTCCAGGGTGGGCAATAGTAGCTCTGACTCAAAACTATATTCTTAAAGAAAGGTCAGGTCCATTTTTACTTGGTATTAAATGACTTTCCAGACCCCTACCAGTCTGTCTTGAGATCTGCTGTGAGATTGGCTTTGCCTTGATATGGAAGGTGGGTTTCCCCATCTCATCTAAGTTTATGCAGAAGCCACAGATCTCACGACTGTTTTTTCCTACCCTTGGCTATAAGGCACCACGGGCTGTTGGCCGGCTTTTTCAGGAAGATGGGCTATTCCCTGGGATTTCTTCTTTCACTGTGGAATTCTGGGTCACTGCAACTGTTCAGCCCCCAAAGCAACTCATGTATAGTGTGCCAGTCCTTTCAAATGAGGGCCCTGGTGAAGGTGACAGACTGCCATTCTATATTTATGTACTAGAAGGGAGATTACTGGATCTTGTGAGGGGTGGATGCTCTCAGCA
Organism: Falco naumanni; assembly: GCF_017639655.2. Taxonomy (NCBI): domain Eukaryota; kingdom Metazoa; phylum Chordata; class Aves; order Falconiformes; family Falconidae; genus Falco; species Falco naumanni. The sequence goes on along the minus strand of NC_054066.1, from coordinate 16,807,042 downwards.
GATGGGTGGGTGAATAGATGCCTGACAGCTGCTGCCAGAGGCTAGTGGTCTTTATGCATTTATTGCAGTTACGAGATGGCTGATTTGCAGTGTTGGGCTTCTGTAAGACTCCCACCTGGGAAATTCCTTTGCTTTTAGCCTGTTTGTCCAGGTGCTGGAAATGCTATTACATTTTATTGTTCATATGTATATTATTCTCAATAGGAAAACAACATACTCTCCATATTCTCCCCGTTACTTTACTCAGTGATAACGTCTTCTATGTCATCCACTGAGCACTTGTGTCTAGAGCTCAAGGATAGTGAGAACATGAAGATACGAGCTCTACCTCCTGTGGTCCTAGTCTGTCTAAGCCTCTTCATGTAGAAGTATCCATTTTTGTAAAGCTATGCAGACTTCAGGTAATCAAACTGGAAAATTGACAGGGGTGGACAAAGTCAACCAGTCCACAGAGCAGAAATGGAGAAGACTTGGCCCAAGCAGATGCCATTAAGCTCAGCTGCTCCAGTTCTGGGTATGAGAGAGAGGAGTACATGTGTTGGGGTCCTGAGGGTGTTAACAGTCTGAAACAGCTTCAGCTGGGGTCTCCACCACCCTTTCTGCCCATAGGCTGAGGAGCCCCATTTAGACTCAGCCCTGGGCTCTTTCTGGTTTTGCCTGAGCTGTGTTGGAGGAACGCAGGTCTGCAGCTCAGCGGTGTCTGCCTGCCTATGGCCCCTTCTGATCTAGACCCAGACCTACAGGTTGACTTCCCTGCCTGACCTCAGACATGTTCTATCAGTGTGGACCTGTCTGGTGGCCACTGGGCTGTGTTTGAACCTGACTGCTATCATCAGGCCTGATTCTGACTAGTGGATTGACTTTCAGCTTGATCCTGGATCTGCCTCGTCTTTGTGGGCTTCCCTGATCACTGGGACCCTTGACTGAAGAAGGCTGCTGTCTCTGGGTCTGCCTTGCTTGCACCTCTTGGGATGGATCCCTGAACTGCTGACAGCATTGCTGCACTTGGCTCCCTGTTCCCTAGGGAGTGGCTGGCCCTTGCTGTTCTCGGACATCATGTTCCTCAAAATGTTCAGCTTCTTTCTGTGCAGAGACTCCTCTGTCAGGAGGAGTTAGCTCTGTTAGCCCTAATGAAGCTAGGGCTGCCTCCAGAAGAGATGCAGTCCCCAAATAACCTAACCTTTGTTTAACCCCAAAGCAGTAACCCTTGCAGTTTCAGAGGAAGCCTTAGACAAGGGGAATTCAGTGTGGGTTTTGAGTGACTTGTACGATGCAGGAGGCAATACGTAGCTGCTGAAAGCAGAGGAACATGAAAGGGCTACTCTCCAGAGCCAGCTTGGAGTGGCAGGTTTCCAGACCACTTTGTATGCTGTACATCTGGGATTTGGAGAGAGAGAGGATATTCTTTTATTTTCCAGAGCTTCCTGAGAACACGTGAAAACATCAAGTATTTCAGGTGAGTCTCAACAACATCCATGAGTTTTGCTGTGGTCTTATGGTCTCCACTTAACCATAGTATGCTTAGTCCCAAAGCGAACAACCTGCTGTGGGAGGACCTGTCAGGGAAGAGCCTTTACTTCAGAATGGGAGAAGAGGTGTATGAACTGTTCTGCAACCTCCTCACCAAGGATGGGACTTGGCTGCAGCCAGGTAGTCTCAGGTGGCAGAGACAGGTACTGCGCAGCACATATGCGGAGACTCACGGACTACTGTTTTCTTGCCTAGAGTGTTTCTAAGAGTAAGATGAGGGTGGGGAATAACAAATACATTTGGAAATGAGGAGGGGACATCTCTTATAGAGGGAAAGACAGAGTGGAGGCTTGACAGCCCCAGCAAAGCAGGGGAAGAAAGATGGTGAGCTTTTAGCAGGCAAGAAAGGGGAGCTGCCCTCACATGCAGGAGTGAAGTGTGCTTCATACGCAGTGTCGGAAAGGCAGGAGTAATTTATTCCTCACCCTGGGCAGTGATTTACAGTGTTCCTCCCCAGCCCTCCATGTGCTTCTCACTCCTGCCTATTCACATGCCAAACAAACTGTTTCTATCTTCTGTGGCCAAATCCTTTCTCTCTTCCATAGTGTCTGCCTTTCTTGTCTGTATCACCATTGTAGACTTGACACCGTTTGTCTCTGCTGTCTACATCCTATTGCATTTATCTGCTCCTCTGTGTCTCCAACTATGATTCACCAGGTATGAATCAGAGTAGAAGGTACTGAAAACTACCCTGTCCCCTTCAGTCTTGATCCCGTACACATTTAATATCTAATTTTGCCTCTGCCTGTGCCACTCCTACCCTGTGGTGAACTTGAGAGAACAAAACCCATTCCAGTCCCATTATTTTAAGCACCACTGGAAGGCGCTCGGATACTCTGCTGATGTGTAGTGCAAAGTCCCTGACAGAGCAGCTTGACTGCAGAAAGGAACTAAAATATTGTGCACAAGCCAGGAGAGCAGCCCTCCCTTGCAGCTCCCTGAGAGGAGGGACTGCATAATGAGGGGGGGAGGTATAGTTATAAAAATGAGATTCTCAGTTCCTTAGGGCACTGTTAAAAACAGTCAATATTTATGAAGCTTTTAGTCTGACTCATGCAATTTGTTCCCCCTTCTACGTGCTTGTCTTTGGGACTCAGTTTGGCCTGTTATTGCCATAAAATTAGATGCTATGGTTTAACTGTATCCTTGCTCTGAGAAAGGGAAAGGTCCAAGGCAGAGTGTAAAGCAGCTCAAGTTGCCACCTCACTGCAGGCAGCCAAGGGAGTGCACGCAGAAGGAAGCACCACCAGCTTCCATCAGATGGGCATCGTAGTAAAGCGGTCCTAGTGGTTAAGGCAGTGGAGGATGAGGAGTGCAGCTGGGCTGCCTGCCTGGCTTTCACATCTACTCTGGGGGCTGTCAGAAAACCATTCAGCTTCTCAGAGAACAGCTCCAAAGCATCTTCCTGGAGTGAGAGGCTGGAAGAGTAGTGCAGGAATGTGAAAGCATTGGATGTGGGAGGAGGCAGCCCATATAAGAAAGCAGGGAGCAGAGGCAGTTGTGGTACCATTCTCGCCTCTGCCTCTTAATTCTGAGCTGGAGCACCTCCTCCAGACTCAGTCTCCCATCCCTACTGACTGGGGTTAGTTGGCTGAGGTGCCTGGTGAGGAGATGAAGGTAATGTAGAAACCTTTTATGCTTTGAAATGTGCTGTGACCTGCTGGTCTCAAAGTAATTTCCAGTGATGCTCTTGAATGACGAATATTGGTGTGGCTGTGTAGGGACTAATGTGACCCCTGTGCCAGGCAGTGTCCTGAAGAGGCACAATCTGGAACAACCTGGTTAAACTGTTGGATTTACCCTGAGCTTGATCCCTCCCTGTTCTGACTCACCTTCTGCAAACTCTGAGTCCATCCTGAATGATGACTGAGAGCAGTACCCCTGAACTTGGCAAGGACACAGAGTGATGAGTAAGTGATGCTGTGACATGTCTTTGCAAAACTAGTGTCACCTAGAGAAGCTAGTCCCCCAGTAAAGGCAGTGGAACTAGAAAGGCTGAGAGCAATTTGGAGCAGGATCCTGCCTGTTTTTTTTTGAGAACCTCTTCCCTCGCTGTCATTTACAGCACATCAGAGAAACAGCCGCTTGTGGAAATGTCAGCTGAGGTGATAAAGCAGTACATGACCAACAAAAGGTAATTTCTAGAGCTGGGACTTGGCCTCCAAGCCCATCACCCCACCAGTAGTGGCAGACCTCAGCTCATTCTTTCTCGAAGACGGAAGTCATTGGTCATTCTCACCTATCCTGTGAGCACAAAAAGCCAGGAGAACCAAAAGTGGTAGCAGCTTCTATATTTTCTGATGGAGCTTGCCACTCTCTGAACAGAGGAGGGAAAATAAGAGGAACCAAGGATGAGATGTGTTATCTCTGCTGAGTAGCAGCGGGCTGTGCTGGGCTGCCTGACCTTGTCCCCAGGGAGCTGATGCACCCCCCCAGTGAGGTGGAGACCTTAGCTTGGCTGCCAAAAAGACACACGTGTATATTAGTGTGGCACTCGGGATACGCTAATTAGCTTGGCTTCTGGGTGAAATTGCCAGGGTAGCTGGGCTGGTTCTGGCACAGCTTCTGCAGAGCTATAGCACACAGGGCACTGCCTGCCTGCATGGAGTTACATATTTGGAAAGCCCTGGTTCCTCAGCAGTTCCAAGGGTGCTGGTGGTGAGGCACTGTGTCCTCCAGACCACACTGCAGCCACCAGCTGGTAAAATTTACTGGCTGCTGTACAGGCTGATGTGGACTTGGCAGCTCCCAGTGTGACCACAGCAGAATGAGCTGCCTCTTGATTTTTCTTGTTGCAGATGTTGGACTGAAGAGGCTCAGTGGTGCCTGTATCGAGGACCTCTGCAAGGATCCTTTGGTGTGGTCAGCAACCAACATGTGAATGAATGTGTGCATCCATCTGCCTCTGAATGTTTCCCCTGAATTTTGCACACTTCATTCTACTCCAGTCAGCCACCCTCAGTAAGTCTGAATTGAATGTAGCTTCTACATGTACTACTTTGTGTAATATGGCTGTATAGATGAGGCTGGGTGATTTCCTGCTAAAAATGCTGGGTGAGGCACTTTTAGAGTTGTGGAGGTCAACCCTGTTTGCTAACAGTACCAACTTTCACACTGTTCTTCCCCTTTCATGCTCTTCATCCTCTCAGTTCCCATCACCTGGTCTTTTGGTTTATTGAGAAATGTTACCCATCTTTTAGAAAACTGTCACTACAGGTCACTCAGGGGAGGGCTTAGAAGGTATACAGGTCTATTCTGTTCTAAGGAAACCTGCACAGACAACCATAATTCTTGCATTTCAGAGAGCTTGTCGTCTTACCTAGATTTTCTTTTGCATCCAGGGCTGCTGAGACTCTGTAATAGCATGCTGCACATGCAAAATAGTTTTTTTGGTGAGCCAACACCAATGCTTTGTGGATGTAAACTTGCATATAAAAATCATGAGTTGAAATGAGGGATCCAGCTGAGACTGTAGGACATATTAATCCCTTACCTTTTGGCCTGCTTTCCACCCTGCAGCCTAGGAAACAAGGGTGGCAGAGGTGATAACACATAATTTTTTTAGTTAGTTATTTTTAAAATACAGAAAATTATGAGCAGGTGGAAATCAAACGAGGTGATTTTTAGGTAGATCTAGAAATTTTTCGGAGCAGAATATAGGAAACTCCCTGCTAGGTAAGAACTGCACTTACTTCAGCCCCCACCAAACTCCCTCCAAAAATGTGTTGAAGTTTCATCCAGGCAGTAGCAACTGCAAATAGCAAGAACTAGCCAAGGTGCTTCACATTTGTTAGGCTTCTTATGCCTCCATTGTGTGGGCTTGCAGGCAGCTCCTTGCAGAGCGCTAGGTGAACAACATTTTGTTCTGGTGAGCTCTGTTCTTCTGACTTACAAGACTAAGGAAAGATGCACGGTGGACGAGGGAAGAAAAAAGTAGCAAATGCACCACTTCTAGTATTACTTCTCACTTTCATTGGTAAAGGAGATTTTTTGGAAGGCATTTGGTGTCTTTTGCTGATGTGAAACTTAACACTGTTTCACTTGGGGGGGAAATCACAAAAACTACAACCCTTGCAAATGTATATGTAAAATTGTGGGCAGAGATGCAGAGCTATTTTGCACTTTGCCGTTTCCAGGGTAGCCTATACAAGTATCTGATCTGTGCATGTAACTGAGCTGTGAGCAGCATCATACCTGACTTCAGACTGCATAGGTTCTCTCTCCAACTTGAAAGTCAACGAAAACCCTTGTTCTGTAAATGCATGGCTCATGATTTTCTGAGCGCCCCTCATTATGTTACATGTAAGCACAAGTTTATTCTCCTCTTTGTTCATTATTTGCAGTCACCCCATTCATTACCCCTGGTGTGCTTTGTAATACCTTAATCCTTGCAGGCTCCTGCTCTCCTTGTTCTTCAGGGAGTCTGAATTTCCACAGGCGCCATTCAGCTACCTACGGAAATTGCACACCTGCTTCTTGGTGCTCTTTGCCAATGCTGTAATGTTTGCTTCCTCTCAATGGCCCCTTCTGGCACAGGACTTCAAATCTCTTTTCGAGTGTCTTAGCTTAGAAATGTAGGGAGGTTAATGACTGAACTGTTGTTTGTTGGGTTGTTTTACTGCAAGTTTTTTCCCTGCATCCCTACATCACCTGTCCCCTGGGATACCCTGCAGCATCCCATGGGGTTAGGGGCAGATACTACCTGAGACCCCAAACTTTGATTTTTATTTATTGTAGGGAGAAAACAGGAGACTCTCATCCTTTAGGCTTCCTGGAAATAGAAAGGAGCCCTGTGTTGGTTTTTATACTAGGAATTTGAATTTGGGAAGAAAACCAAAAGTGCATGTCCCCAGCTCAGGTGAGAAGGAAGGTCACTCCCCTGGCATCAGTCACCACTGACCCACAGGTTTTGGACATGAGTTTGCGCAGCACCTGGTATCATGAGTCACTTAGAACCATTTCCCCCCCCCCCCCCCCCCCCCATCCCTTTACACTGACCATTAACTGAAGCACACGTTCCTGCCTGTAGGATCATTATGCTCTGTGTCTTCCCACAGCAGCCTCATCAGTTGGAAGTTAGCCTTGCCATCATTAAGGAAACTTTAACAAAGACTGTTCTGTTGAAAGTGAACATCTTGATGAAGCCTAATTTATTTCACAGTTGTTGTTATCCTGTTGACCTAAAATGACAGCAGGAGACTTGGAGAGGTGCCCAGTTTATTTAAGAAGCAAATACAAAATTGTCTCTCCCTGCCTGCAGAAAGCTTAGAGGCATAAGGGACTCCTAACTTCTGGTCCCAGTGCTCTGCCTGGCAGCTCCTGCACCTAAAAGCTTACTGTGTTTTTTCTGAAGGCCAGTCCAGATCGTGTTGTGTTAATTTGTTTTAAGAGTTCCAGCCTCTGCTTTGCACATCTTTACAGAAGTGTTTTCAGTGCTGTGAGAACAGGGAAAGTGGTGTGTGGTGCAGCAGCGTGACAATCTGGGTACCCTCCAGGAGTGCCATGTTTCTGGGGGCAGCATCAAATGTCTGGGTGCAAGTAGGTAAAATGCCCAGTCCTGGGGTTTAACACTTGTGTGGTGGCACAGTCCCAGCTGTGGTGCCATCTCTGAGCCCCTGCCTACAGCTGTCTGCTGGAGAACACCCCTCACCGATCATGGTGTGCCTGGTACGTGGGGTCTGCTGTGGAGAGTATCTGCTGGAGAGCACAGAGCCAAACAAGGTGCAGGATGCAAGGACGTGTCCAGGGTCACAGGTTGCAGCAAGAAGTCCATCTGGATATAAGATGAAAAATCATAATGAGCAAAGAACGGAACAAGAGCTCAGGGAGGTGCTGTGATCTCTAGCCTTCAAGATTTTCAAAACTCACCTGGGCAAGGCACTGAGCAACTTCATCAGATTTTGAAGCCTGTCCAGCTTTGAGCAGGGGGTTGGACTACAGCCCTGCAAATTCCTCCCTGACTAACATTAGTCCATGAAAGAAAAGTAAAGGTGTGGGTTGTATACTTCAGCTCAAATTCTTCATCAGCTTCCCAGTGGTTAGTCTTCCCAGCTTTATTGAGATTCATCAGCCACTGCAACACATACCATTTGTGAAGTTAGATGCTGTAGAATTTGCACGGGAAAAGCTGATGTCAGTCTAGCAAGACAGGCAAACACCTTCCATGCCCTTTGTCCAGAAGCACCAGCTTTTAGACATAAGTGAGAGGTGGGAGGGTGATTTGAGGTCTATGACAATAAGGAGCCCTTTGAGACCATAAGATGTGACGCTGCTGCAGCGTTGGCATTAAATCAGTAACTGCCTGGATCCTGTTTATTTCCTTCTCATCCCCTGTCCTGCTGTGGTCATTTTTGGTCTTTGAAGCATTCTATAATCTTCAAGTGGTTCATGCCATCTTCCAATCTCTGTTTTCATCTGACTTAATCTCAAAAATCAAGCTGAGAGGGAAGTCCAACATCAGGAACACAAAGGAAATACTTTTGTGTGTAGGACCTTGCCTTAGGGAACAGTGTTGACAAATGCTGTTCACTGGGTTTGCTTGCATTACCCTTCCCGGGAGCCTGTTCCAGCCTTTCTGTGCTCTGACAGCTAGAGATCTCTTTATTTCCAGCACCAAGAATATAATGTCCCTTATGTAGTCTCCCTGTAGTTTCCTTGGGTCCTAGCAGAGACCACCATCCCACTGCTATCACTGAGCTTCAGCAGATCTTGCAAGAACAAATGCATTTGCATGATTGAGGGAGCCACATAGTCTGTGTAGTAGAAACTTGAACCCAGGAACCTCAGGAACTACTCTGCTGGGACCCTGAGCATCAGGTACCAGATCTTGCTTTAGTGAAGCTACACATAGCCAGGAGCACAGCGCTCTTAACAGCTGCCAAAGCCACATCAGTCCAACACGGTATCTCTTGAGTGCAGTGCAGATTATGACTAATGCATATTGCTGGGGTTGGCCCTGGCCAGACAGTGTGATACAAATTCATTACTGAAGACTAGAGCGAAGAGCTGTGGGGATGGAGTAAAACACAGAATCACTGGGATGGACAGCTTACAAGTCGTATTCATAAATGTAGGGTCATAAAGGGGGCTCTGTTGCATTAAAGCTGTTGCGTAAATGTGAATGCTTCAGGCTTTCAGCTTCTGCTGCTTTGTATTGAATGCCTTATGCTGACAGAAGGGCAGGAGAAAACCATACTTCAGTTTTGGAAAGCTGTGACCTCTGTCAAATGAGTATGTTCTGTGCCACTTCTCCTGTATGTTCCTGGTTGCTTACCCCCTTCTTTTGTCCTCCCTTTTGTCCAATAATAAATGCTTACTCAGTGATCAAAAAGCTTGATTGGTAAAAGGTGAAGGATGTCCAGAGGAATATACTGAGTTCAGAAAATCTCAAATTTAGGAGAATCTAGAAATGGATTTGTAGACCCTCCATTAGCATGGGGCTGTTGTAACCACAGGGGGTATTTGCAAGCAGCCCAGTTGTATGGCTTGTATGAATGGCAGGGGGATTACGGGGGGAGCTGGGCAGAACTGGGACTGTGACGAGACAATTGGTGTGAGCTGCCCCTTGGAGGAACAAGACCCTGTGACTAATCCCAAACTGTATGATCATATGGAGTTCCTGGGAAGAGGGTGTCATCCTGCGTGTCACTCACCTCCCAGTAAATTAATACAACAGCCTCCTAGGTGGAAGACTTACCAGCTCTCAGCATATGCCAGCACATAGCAGAGGTGTGCTAGGTATGAGAAGGAATCACAAATATAGACAATTTAGTGATTTTTCCTGTGGAGAAGGCTAAGCGATTGAAGGAATGGTAAAGGCAGTCAGATTAAAGACAGTCTATGCATATCTGCTTTGTGGATGATGAAGCACCGTTTGAAAGAGGTGGAACTAAGGACAGCGTTCCTGAGTTTCAGAAAACAGACTTGAAAAACTCTGGAGTAGCACAAGGCTAACCCTTTGAAAATCAACACTTTTTTTTTTTTTCAGTTTCTTTAATGGTTTTACTTTTTAATAAATTGAAATATTATGCCTTTTGCCATTTTTTCTGAGGTCTGACATCCCACTACTTCTCCCTCTCAGGTCCTGCCCCAGTTGCCCAGGGCACAGAGCTCCTGGAGGCTGTCGGAGATGGGGAGCAGGAGATGGGCTCAGTCTCCCTCTCACCCCTGCATCCTCTTACTTGCCAGTGGCACAGGGGCCATAGGACATTAGAATAGAAGCTGGAGGCCACTCATTTCAAATGTGGCAGTACTGACTTAATCTGCTGCTCGTGTACTCCTGAGATACACCCTTATGTATGATCCAAACACTGAACAGTTGACATGAGTGAGTAGTTGTGCTGAGCACAGCCCGGAGAGGCTTAGACACCCCTAAATCCTCTTCCTCTTACCTCCTCCCTCTTTGCCCAGAGGACATCATCTCATGCTGTTTGCTGCTGGCAAGCAACGGTGCGTGGCAGCCGCGAGTGCCACCGGCCCTGCTGGAGGCTGGTACGGGGCAGAGCGCTGGTGGGGTTCAAGGGCCCCTCGAGGAGCCCCTCGGCCGGGGGTCCTGGGCCCGCAGTGCCCTCGGGGTGCGCCCGTCCCGGCAGGTCAGCCCCTCGCCCCCCTCCCTGCGGGACCAGCCGTGCCGGGGCTGCGGCACCCGCCTTTGGGGCTCGACCTGGGCACGTTTTCGCTTCCCAGCTCGGCGGGACACAGGCCAGCACTGGGGTGGGATGGCTTTGGGATGGGGAAGGAGGGGCTGAGGCACCGGGCCCGGCACGGGAAAGCGCCGGGGCACCCCAGCTGTCCGAGCGGCTTGGAACGCCGCCCCGGCGGTGGCAGGGGACCCCTCCATCCCACCCGCGCCCCTGCCAAATACCAATACAGTATCGATAACGGCGCTCGCAGGCCGCCCGTCCCGCGGAGCGGCCGCCCCGGCGCGGCCGGAGGAGCGGAGGGGGAGCAGCCGGGGCCGCCACCGCCCACCTGCGGGGGGGCCGAGGGGCGGCGAGCGGCAGCCCCGCCCCGCCCGGCGCTTTCTGTCCCCTCTCCCGCGCCGTACGGCCGGGCGCTCCGGCTCCATCCGCTGGCAACTTTGTAGCGCGGGGCGCGGGCGGCACCGCCGCGGCTCTGCCCTCACCGGGGGGCGCGGGCCGACCCCTCCCGGCCGCGGGCCGGCGGGCCCACCCCGCCATGGCCGGCATCGGCATCGACCACTCCAAGCTGCCCGGAGTGAAGGAAGGTGGGGGTCACCCCGGGAGGAGCGGAGCGGCTGGGGCGGGGGGCGCGGAGCGCGGCCCGGCGCGGGGGGGGCGGGACGGGACGGGGCTGCTTGGGGCGAGTTGGGGAAGGCAGGGGAGGAACTTATTGTTAAAAACAACAACAACAAAAATAATTATTTTAAAATTTTCCACCCGCCGGGGTGGTTGGCGGCTCTTCCCCGCGGAGCCGGTTCCCGGCGGGGGAGGGGCTCGGTGCCCCGGCCGCGGCAGGGAGTGTGTGGCGGGCAGCGCGGGGCCCGGGGGGAGCCCGTCCCGCTTCCCCCGCGGTGTCCTCAGCGGCCGGGCGGGCGGAGGCCGGCGGGGCCGGAGCGGCGTTGGCCTGGCGGGGAGCCGCGACCGGCCGGCTCTGGGCTGCACGCCCCGGGGCTGGCGGCCGGGCGGGGGGTGCCGCTTCGCCCCGGCAGCAGGCGGGGAGCGGCGCGGGGGGAGGGGGCCAGCCCTTTGTCTGCGCCGGGGCCGAGGCCGCCGCCGGCGCTTCTGCCGCGCTTCCCCCGCCGCGCCCGGGCGGCGGGGCCGGGGCAGGGCTGCGGGCGCGGGGGGGAGCCGGGCTGTGAGACAGGCGGGAGCCCCCGGGGGATCGGCACGCAGAGACGTGTGCCTGGCGGTTACGGCTCGGTTGGGTTTGGAGGCTCCGCTCGGGGCGCTGGGAAGTGGGATCGGAACTGTGAATACCCGTGTGTGGGGTGATCTGAGGGGGACGGGCGATGTTGGGGTCCTGGTTAAAAATCCTTGAGGCTGCGGGGTTTTTGCGAAAGCTCTGCATGGAGCTTTAGAGCACCAAGCAGCCTCCTTCACCCTGCGAAATCCCAGTGCACCCCAGGAGCGCAGGGGAAGGGGGGGCTGTAGGCGCCCCCCACTTTCTGGGGTCCGGCAGCGGCAGCCCCAGGCCCCGCGCCCGGTCCAGGCTAGCCTGTGAGCTGGGCGCCCGCTTCACTTGTCTGTGCCTTTGAGCCCAACAAAGGCGCCCGGGAGCTGTTTCTGTTCTAAAAAGCTTTGTACAAGCTGGAGTTGTTCTGACAGCAATACAGAACTGTGGAAGCTGTGTCCAAATCAAGTTATTTTGAATTTACATTGTATTCACAGAGCACTGCACGCCTGTCTAAATACAACCAAAATTCCTTAAACTTGTTTTCCTTGCTGCTGGCCACTTCTTCTTTTTCAAAATTTCGTTTTTTACAAAATAGCAAGTGTGAATCTGACGATTCAGCTACTCAAGAGTAGAAGGTGTATGTCTGTGCAGGGCGCTGGAGGTTCTGATTGACCTCTTGTCATCCTTTAATGCTTCACTTCTTATTGCTACTGGACGAAAAGTAATATCCATGTGCCTGAAGTTTTAGGGGTTAATGTTGCTCCTGTTAAGAATTCTTATTGGTCATTTTAGTGTGGCCAATATCTCATCCTTAGAGTCTGTCCACACGTGGCTACTCAAGAAACTTAACCCGATTAACCTTTCCAGTGGATTGATTAAAGTGAATTAAATCCCTGTGTAGACTCTCTTATTCAGAATTTGAGTAGCCTTGATTTGATTTCGCTTGATTCATTTTTGAAGTGATCTACCTGGAGTGAGTTGAGGTTACTTTCATGCTGAATGAAAGTATGTTTACAGAGTTGCAGCGTAGCTCAACCAGTCCTTGGTTAACTTGCACCTGTGGTTAGCATGGATTAAGTTTCATGAGTGTCCTGGTGCGAAGATCTGTTGTTACCTGATAGCGGCTGGATTAAAGTAGCATCCCAGAGCAGCTCCAACATGCAAAGTAGATGAGGCCTGAGCCATGTTCTGCAAAGCCTCAGGCATGTTTCACACTTTTAGTTTAGTGGCATCATTTGTCTTTTATTGTGGAAAGTGTTGAAACCAAGCTATGCTTTGGTTTAGATCTTTTCATGCTGGGTGTTAATGCCAACCAAGGAAAGTATGTATCACCTTCCATACCTTGGGAAATAATTACTGTTCCTCATACAGAAATCATTGTGGATCCTTCTGGGAAAACATTCCCTTTCCTCATTTCGGGTAAAGGTCAGTTTAGTCGTTCATTAACAACGAAGAACATTGTTTTGCTTTGAATACTTTGTTCTTCACCAGCTGTCTTTGGGGATGGGGAAGGGTTGTGTCCAGGTTCTCCCTGGCTGCAGGCAGCTGGGACTGCTGCGACACAGCCTCATCCTCCTCTTCTGGTGTGGTCTTAACTCTTCTACCAGCGAGATCATTTCTGTGCAGCGATGGCAGTGAAAATCTGGTAACGAGCTAGGTGCTGCAGGAAGCCTTGTTTCTTGTGTTTACTTTCTTTTTTTTATCTGCAAAATTATGTATGCTAGTTGGAGGCCTGGTATAGATGGCATTTTGTTGGCGAATACTGTTTCAGCTGGTCCAGCTTATTTTGTGGGCAGGGGGGTTACTAGTGTAAAATGAACTCTCAAAACACTTTTTCCAGTATGAACTAGACCTTGGTGCTGCAGCCTAGTGTTACAGAGGTGGTTTTCCTTGAGCAGAAAAGTGGATGTTCTGACCACTGTGGTCAGTAAAGCTCTTGTAAGTTATTTGCTGAAGGTTTTGGTGTTAGTTGCAATCTGTGGGCTGAGTTTGCCTGTATTTCTTTTTGCGTCTTAAGTATCTGGGACGTTTTCTTTTCACAAAGCAGCTTCTGCTGTGTGCTCTTTTGACCCACCCCAGGGGATTGCTCAGCTCTATGTGTATAGATATTTTTTTTTTTTTTTACTGAGGTCCCATTTGTGAGCCTTTTGGGGGCAAAAACATACTGAAAATACTATCTTAATTAATTGCTTATAAAGCAAATAAAAGAAACTGGCTTGGACTCTGCTTGATCTCTAATTGTTTCTTCTGATCCGATGCATTTTTAGCTAGTAGCAGCTAAAATTGGGAAAGGCTACACCCTCTCCTTGGCTGCTTGTTTTAAATGAGCTCTTCGGTGCAGCCTCCGGTGCCATCTGAAAGCACTGTGCACTGCCTCTTGGACCTGGAGGCATCCCTGCCTGCAGGCAGAGCTGCACGGGGGCCTTCCTGGGAGGTATTTCGGAGCTGTGCACACCTTGCCCCTCTCTGGAGGATGCACCTGTGGTCCCATCTGCTGTTGCTGCTTTTGCCAAAAGGCTGAGGTCTGTGGCTACAGCTTTGTGAAGGCGATGCCCGTCTGCCAAGACTGAGACTCAGTCCCTTGTCCAGTGCAGTCTCTGAAAGCTATTAGTTGTTAGCAGTGGCGGGTGAAACCCAGGTAGGGGCTTCTGATTTTCCTGCCAGTTTGAGTCCTTAGTGGGGAGAGGCGGGGAGTAGAGGGACCGTGAACGCTGTCCTAGCAGTGTATGGCTCTTTGGAACTGTGGAAAATTGCAGTGGCTTAAGTGTTTTTATTTAATTTTATTTTTATATGTCTGTGCCAATCACTAGAACCAACCCTGCCATGCTGCTGTCTCTGGAGCTCCAGCCTTGACAAAGGCTGATTGTGTCACCCGTGCTTGGAGAGACACCACAACAATGCTCGCTCTATGGTTTCTACTCTTCATTAAATATCTGATTTGACTTTCTGAAGCTTCTGGGCTGTACATTCAAATGCTGCTAGTTGTAGTCTGCTGCCAGAGAGGCCAGTTTCCCAAACGTGGTAGTTGCATCTCTAACTGCAGCCTCGAGGAACAGGAAGGGCTTGAATCCTTATTGTCCACCTTTGGAAGGCTTTCTCTGGGGCAGGCAGACTGGCTGGCTCTCTTTTGCCTTAACATCAATTGAATAGGAGTTTGCTGTAAGCATCAGTCTTTCTCTTCCTTCCAACCACAGCACCTTCCTTCTGACCTCTGCAGCTTAACATGACCTTCGCTGAGACTCCTGCAATAAAACCTCCTGACAGCTGGCTTTCCAAGCGACTGGGGAGGGGGGTCAGCTCTAAGGTGCAGTGTTTCAGGCTCCCGCAATGTTATTGGTTTATATCAGGGCTTCTGGTGCCTGTGTATGCTCAGCAACACCACAGTGGACAAGAGGAATTTGATGTCTGTCAAAGGTGGAAGTGGGTTTGGAAAGTATTGATGGCTGGCACAGTGTCTGATGAGGAGGGATTCTGATTTGGGATTTTCCAGGGGACTGGTTTTGAAGGATGATCTGTCAGCTGTACGCATGTGAAGGAAGGGTTGGCCTTTAACTGGATTAGTATAATCAGGGCAACAATTTTGTGAGCAGCTGAGGGTTAGTCAGGTCACTGTGAAGCCACCTGTCCCGTGCCCTTTGGCTCCAGCTGGGATTTTTCCTTGCAGCATGATGTGCGGTGTCATGATCTTCTGCTTTGTGACTTCCCCAGAGAAGGGGTCTGAAAAATTCAAGCAAGCTGGATGGCTCAAGGGCAACAAGGAGGTGGAGAGTGATGGGATGTCAACGCAGGCTTTTCTTTCTAGGTCACTGGTTCATGTCCAACTCTTTTGAGTAATAGGAGGTCTGTTTTTCCAGCATGCATGAATTCAGTAGCTGAGGCTGTGGTAGTCATTTAACTTCTGGTTAAAGCTGGGTGAAAGTTTTATTATGCATTCAGTTGTTCTGGGTCTGCAGTGCTTGGCAGAGGAGATGGGCAGAATTAGCATATTTCATGCTCTGGGCTTCAAAATGCAACTGAGCAAGCAGGTCTGCCTCCTCCCATCCCTTAAATCCTTAGCACTTGTCCTCTGTGAGCTGCTGTGGAGGTTGTACCAAGGCAAAAAGATTGCTCCGAAAGCAGTCTTTGGCAGAGAGGAGCTTCCAGACTCAGGTTGATGCCTTCTGCAGAGATGTTTCCTTAGTTACTGACAAGTAGCTTGAGTGATAAGAGGGGACACAATCTGTTCTGCTCTCATTCCTGGGGATGCAGGGAGGGAGTTTCCCCTATTTGTGGTGCCAGGACATCCATTAGCCATCATCCATTGCTGCTCTCCGAGGAACGATCCCAGCTGAGCAGTGTGTTACAGATGGCATTGTGTTTGCTGTGACCACGGGCTTCTGTTTAATCTTTAATTTCCTGTGGCCATGAGCAGCGTCAGAAGGTGCGCGCATGCCTGGCAGGAGCTGGAGGTGGCTGCTGCAAGAAGCAGGAGAGGGCAGTTGTGTGCTCTCTGGGCACAGGGAAAATCCCACTTGAAGAAGAAATGGAATGTGCCTTGAGGCTGTGTGAAACTTCTCTGTTTTGCTGGAATAAGCTTTCTTTTCCTTGCTCGGAGTCATCCAGTTCACAGGA
This sequence comes from Falco naumanni, assembly GCF_017639655.2. NCBI lineage: Eukaryota > Metazoa > Chordata > Aves > Falconiformes > Falconidae > Falco > Falco naumanni. The sequence goes on along the minus strand of NC_054066.1, from coordinate 16,791,046 downwards.
ATGTAGCGATTTATAGGATGAAGGGACGTGTTCCCTCCCTGCTTCCTTGTCCCCTTCCCAGTGTCCCCAGCTGGCTGGCTTGCTGCTCACTCACTGCCACTCCTCTGCATAGCGCTGGTTTGAAGGCTGAAGGACTGAGGAAGGCCGGTCTGTTGCTAAAGCTGCCTTAAAACTCAAGAAGCTTAGGTCCAGTTTCTGGTGTGGCACTTGCTGCTGGCTTGTCCTTTTGCCTGTCTCCAAAAAGGAGATAAAGGTATTTGCTGTTCTGCTGCCTGGTAGCATGCACTGCAGGGAGCAAAGGGCGTTTGCTGGGCAATTCCAGCAGGAGAGCAGGGCTGCTGTCTCCCGGAGGCCTGGGTGTGTGTCAGGGATGCTCCATGTTCATCTTACAGTGCTGGCTTTTCCATGGGACACATGCTGGGAACTTATGGAAGTCCCTCGACACTTCATTTATATTTCCTTTTTAAAAATAGAAATTGGAGCCTTCCCACTGTTTTCTTTCTTGGTACATGAAAAGACGCCACACAGCTCATATGGCCTTGGCACTGTATGGCAGCTGGGAGAGACTTAGTAGGGCTGGAAAGAGAGCAGCAGCAGCATGCTGCATGTGTAAGGATGCAGAGCAGGGCCGTTGTGAGCAAAGGAGACCTGTTAGGCCTGGGTGCCCACAAAATCTACCCTCTAACCCCGGACACCTTGTAAATTAAGCTTGCCATAAGTGTCACTTTCCCTGGGGAGAAAGGTGTAGGTGAAAGCCTGCTCAGAAGCCTGGCACAGCTCTTCTGCCCCTGCCCATGGGTTTTGTGTCAGGCTCGAGAAGCTCAGCTGATGATTATTTTAGTAGCACACCAAACCGCAGTGCCACTGCCACAGTGCTCAGTCAGCCAGATAAAAATAGTGGGATCTTTCTGACTGCAGCCTGGGTGGGTAGGGGGTTTGGTCTGTGTACCCTTGACAGCCCTGCCTGCGGTGAATGCTGTTCAGGACAGAAAGTTGAAGTGGGTTTGCGAGTGAGTCACTCTTCCTCACTTCCCTTTTCAAAGGAGGTGTAAAAAGCTGTGTGGGGTAAAACTTTTGAGTTCCTCTGCGTGTATGGATATAGTTCATTCTTTTCCCAGCCCTTCTGCTGAACCAGGGCTTGGTGGCTGGAGGAATCAGCTTAAGAGGAAATGTTTTGTGGGCTCAATATGTGGTGTTCGGTAAGTGATGATGAAGTGGAAGAGGACATAAATAAGCAAATGTTTGAAAACACTGAGAGACAGGCAGATACTGACAAGGCTGACCTGAGAAGTGATGGGACAAGAGGAAAGAAGGAAGTTTATGCAAACGGGAAACAGTGAGAGGTGGATTTTCCTTTTTTCTTCTGCAGAAAGCAGTCCAAAAGACACAGTGTGTATAGCTCTGTCTGTTTACAGCCAGACAGGACAAGAAGCTGGAGTGTGACCCAGCTGGGAATGTTCCTTGCGGAGAGACTGTCACCATTGACCTGCGTGGGCTGGGGAAGTGCTAACCTGGCTCGAGGCAGCCTTCCCTGTTGTGGATGGAAAGCTGCTCCCCCTCTGCATGACAGAATGGCTTTGCACTGCAGAAGCACCTGAGCTTATCATTTGTGTGTTATGGGCATGGCAAATACTGCTTGTGGGATCCTGGTGGGAAGAAAATTTTTCCCCCCTCCATTCTGGAGTTACTTCTATTGTTGGGGTGCTGGCTGGTGGGACAGGGAGGATTTATGTCCTAAATTCACCAGTGCCTCTTGGAGGCTTTGGGGCGAAGTGGTGGAGGACGGCAGGGAAAAGACCTGGGAAGTTTCCAGGCCGCCAGGGTGTTGGCTGTCGTGGTGGCACGCAGTGCTGCTGTTCGCAGGCTGTGCTCTCCTGCAGGCAGTTCGGTCGGCGCCAGGTTTCCGAAGGAAGTTGGTGTTGGGAAGAGGCTGGGCTCTCCTGACCTTATTTGCAGCGCTGGAGGGAGTGGGTCTTTGGCCAGGGCTGCAGAGCCCTGCCTGCATTCTGTGCATCCCTGACACGAGGTGGAACAGGCAGGTTTGCCTCCGGCTCCTGTTATAGTGCTCAGTTACCTGGTACTCCAGGCAGTTGGCTTTATGCAGAGCATCAGCTCCGGCCACATAGGTCCCGATTTTAATTGTCTTTTCTTTTTCTTTGTTGGTTTGTTTTTTGTTGTTGTTGTTTGAAGAAGCTCTGGGTATACAATATCACCTAAAGGTGATTTAACTCCCAAAGCAAAAATTTTACTTCTGACTGACTTGGAGCTCGTTTTATGCTCTCGGAGAGGAGGCATTTAAAAGGCCGCCAGCCTGCTTCTTCCTTGTGCTTTGCAATGCATATGAGCTGTGAGCACAGGTGCCACAAAGCGGTTTGCTCCAGGTTGCTGTGGGGAGCTCTGCCTCCTGTTACCTGGCCTCTGGGGCCAGATAGGCATATTCTTACCCTGTTATACCACTGTTTTAAATCTGTAGTTGCTCTGAGGGCAACGTGCCAGCTCAAGGCTGTGACAGGAAGGGGGGGCATGTATTGTTAGTGCTGCAACTTTACTGATTTGTGACTCTCTTGTAGATGGATGTAAAGGTTTGACTGATCTGGGGCCAGCTTTGCTACTCTGTGTTCTCCAGAGCTGACTAATAAACTTGGAGAACTTAAACGTGGGAAGTGAGGGGGGAGAGGAGACAGTGGCCATGAGGAGCTGGTGGAGCAAAGAAAAGGCATTTTGAAACTAAGCAGAGCATCCTGGGTTGGTTAGGTGGAGGAAGGTTGTTCTTGCAGAGCAGACTGGCAGTGCTGGTGGCAGTCAGGAGTCCTCACAGCCTAGCAGCCACCTTTCTAGGCAAAAGGAACCTGATAGGAATCTGTGCAAGGATCAGTTCAGACCCCTCCACCTTTGAATGCAGCAGATGGCCAGATTTCCAGCAAGCCTGTGAGGCTGCCCTGGGGCCCACCCTGCTGGAACTTTGCTTCTCTTGGTATCTGATCTGGATGAATAAAATCTGGGGCTTATTTGCAAGCGCACTGGTGCTGCGGTCCATCCTTCCAGCTGCAGCTTTGGTTTAGCCACAAGCCTTGGAGCAGTCTGGGGCTTGGCTCTAGCCACTTTTATTCAGCCTTTGGGTGACTTCTCTGAGGGAGCCTGGCTTCTGCTTGTTCTCTCCAGAGATGCTCGTACCTCCATATGGCTGCGGGTCCCTGTGGTGTAAAACCACCCTGCGGGGTTCTGAGAGGAACTGGAACTGTGGGTTTTTTTTTAGCACTTGGCACTTTCTGCGTGGGTGTCAGGCTTCCAGCAGTCAGCCTTGCGTAGTCACCACACTGAGTCAGTGCATGAACCTGTACCAGAGGGGCACTGGGAGCTCACTTTCTGTATCCTGCCTCCCTTGTATTTTGCTACATTGTCTTTTAGGATTAAGCTGGAGCAGAAGCCTGGGCAATCTGACACTTTGAATTATCTCCGCTCCCGGCTGCCTGCCTGCCTCTCTGGAGCTGCTTGTGTGAGTTTATTCACCACAGCCTGAAACTGAGGACTTGGAAATGCTAGTGAAGCATCTGAGACCCACGGTGCCATGGCTCCTGAAAGCCACCCTGAACCACAAAGTGGATGTGCCAGCTCTCTGCGCGGAAACTACTGAACTGAGCAAGGGATTTAGATTTGCATTTATCAGGGAACAGAAGTTTTACCTACCTGGGAAATTGAGTGTGTCCTTCTAAGTGTTTTGTGTAGTATAAAATGGCCTGAAATGCTGAAATAAAAGCTGAAATAAACAGATGAAAGGAAAATATGGTGATCACTGTTGAGATGTGTGTGGGGGGAGCGTATATAGTACAAATCTCTTGAGATGCAGACTCCATGCCTGAGCAGTTTTCTGAGTGGGTGGCTGTTTTGAGTTGTGGGTGAGATTGTTTTTCTTTCCCCGCTCCCTTACACCAGTTTAAATGAGTAGTGTTGGGTTTTAAACTAAAACTGCCATGACATCCTGTCTGCAAAAGAAACAAAAAAACCTCCAGAAAAGGGCATGTGATATGATCCATGGGACACTGCTGAAGGCGTGTTTTACAGCTACAGTGGTGCATGGGGACTTCTGTGTCAGCCATGGGTTTTGACCTCTCTTGCTAAAGGTAACTCCTGCCCTGTTCTCTAGTGATGTGTGGTGGTTTGCCCTTGAGCAAAGTGAGGGTAAAACACAGCTGTTGGAGGCAGTGTTGTTTGTTTTACTGTAATCCATGGTTGGGAGACAGTGGTGAAAGTTGGCTGCTATGAAAGCTTCTCCCTGTCTTTGTTGTTGGTTGTTCATTTTGCACATGTGGTGTTAGCTGAGTCAACTGAAGCTGTGTCAGATGCTGGAGAGAATGAACTACACAAGCAACTTTTGTTCTCATTGATGGTTAAGATTAACTTCTTCCACACACAGACCCAGTTATGCCTCTGATACTGTGATGAAGTGTGGGTTTGCCTGCTGCTTGGCTGCGGTGTCGAACTAGCCATTCCTGACCAATGTAATCTTAAAGCTTTTATACCTGTCCATCTGGATGTTACTGGTGGGTCCACAGTGTGAGCTCACTGGTGACCTTTTGGGTATAGGCAGTCCTGTACAGCTGGTGGACACTGGGGCACTCAAGAAGGAGCTACAGAGATTTGTGTTCTGAGCTTGGCAGATAATGGCTTGCAGATTATTAAAGTATTGTGGCTTATATATCTGCTGTCCGCCTTAAAGCGGCAAAATACTGTAGCTATTCAGCTCGTCAGTGCACAGACATTTCTGGAATAGGAGACAGCAGCTATAGCAGCAATGTTGTCTATAGAAATGAGAGGTTTTGGAAAGTTCTTGTGACTCGGAATACTTCATATCTGGGGGCCCAGCTAGACCTGGCTGAAAAGGCTGAATTTTCAAAGCGTGGGGGCCAGTACTCCTTAAGGCTCAATGCCATTTTGAAGTATGTCTGTATGGCCAAGCTTAAACAAAGGCTTGGCGAAGAGTAGCTGGAAAGCAGCCTGGCAGAAAAGGACCTGGGTGTGCTGGTTGATGGCCGGCTGAACGTGAGCCAGCAGTGTGCCCAGGTGGCCAAGGAGGCCAACAGCATCCCGGCTTGTGTCAGAGACAGTGTGGCCGGCAGGACAAGGGCAGTGACTGTCCCCCTGCACTCGGCACTGGTGAGGCTGCACCTTGAATGCTGTGTTCAGTTCTGGGCCCCTCACTGCAGGAGGGACGTAGAGGGGCTGGAGCGTGTCCAGAGACGGGCAATGAAGTTGGTGATGGGTCTGGAGCACAAGTCTTTTGAGGAGCAGCTGAGGAAACTGAGGTTGTTTAGCCTGGAGAATGGGAGGCTCAGGGGAGACCTTATGCTCTGTATAACTACCTGAAAGGGGGTTTTACAAAGGTAGGTGTTGGTCTGTTCTTCCAAGTAACAAGTGATAGGATGAGAGGAAGTGGTCTCAAGTTATGCTGGGGAGGTTTATGTTGGATATTAGGAAAAAATTCTTCACCAAAAGGGTTGTCAAGCACTGGAACATGCTGCCCAGGGAAGTGGTTGAGTGACCATCCCTATAGGTACTTAAAAGATGTGTAGATGTGGTGTTGCTTTAGTGGTGGATGTGGCCATGGTGTAGTGGTGGACTTGGCAGTGCTAGTTAATGGTTGGACTTGCTCTTAAAGGTTTTTTTCCAACGTAAATGATTCTATAATTGAAATGCTTCAACATTTTCTTCTGGAAGTCAAAGGCATATCTTTAACATTCTCGACCTATGGGTTGTGTTTTAATCTTGGGGGATAAGAAGAACTGCTCTTATTTAGAAAAATTGCAGGTGATGCAGTGTAGGGTGCAATTATCCAATGTCAGCCTTCTGTAATAAAGGTAGAATGATAAACTTAATAAAATTCTGTGTCTGGGGCATGCTTTAGGAATGACCTTTTGATGTCTCTTGTGGTGCTGCTTTTTTGTGATCTTGGGTATCTTCAGCTTCATGTTTATACACTTTGCAAGCACATCACCCCTGCTTCGAGGTGTTCAGCAGATGCTCTCTCAGCTTGAGGACTGCTCTGGCACAGTTTGCAGACAGAAGTAAGAAGTAACCTCAGAGAAGGCATTTTGTGAATACTGCTGCTATCTATTCCAAGGTGGGTTAAAAAATAGTTGTGTTCTGAAGATTTGGTTGCAAAATCTTTATAGTCTTCCTTCTTAAAGTGTTGTTGGGTGGAAAGAGCTTATTGTTGGAGAGTGGTGCAGACAGAGAGGACAAACCTCTCGTGGCCTTGACCTCAAGGCATTATCTTAGTGCAGAGAGGATAACCTTCTTCCCAAATCCCAAGCTGTTCTTAGCTTCCAGGCCAAGATTGCCAATAAAACCTCCATGGTTCTTTGGCGATACTTCTTTATTTTGCATGTTTATGCTTTTAGAAATTAGGCTGAGACCTCTCACTTTGGTTCCCCGTGGGGCTGCCCAGTCTACTTGTGCTGCTTGGTAGCCCCTGGCTACATGAGACATGGCTGAGAAGCAGCAATTGTTCCCTTCCCCAGGCAGCCAAGCCCTGCCCTCCACCTGGGAGCCACCTTCTCCCTGCATGAGTTTTCTGATGTCCTTGGCACTGACAGTGCCTGGTGAACAATGTCCTAGGAATGCTGTCTGCATAACAGCAGCTGCAGCAGCCAAGGCATGTCCTGGCCAGCCTCTGCCGGTGCCTGCGCGCGGTAGCAGAAACTCGGGAAATCTCCTGGTGCGATGGGAGAGACAGGGCAGAAGTGAGAAACACTGAGGTCAGGTCATGGATCTCCCAAAACAGCTTTGCTGGGGGTGCAAAGGAAATGTCCTAGTTGCATGTTTCCTCTGAAAACTGTCCTCGGGGCAGCCTGTCACCTCCGGTTGAGTGGCTGCTCGGTCACGTTGGCTTTGTTTCAAGGAAACAATCTGCAAGTTTTGGAGGGGTTTACCTGGCTTGGAGTAGCCCGGCCAGTCCCTGCTGGTGAGAGTCTCTACGAGGTCCAAGCTTGCTTTCTAATCTGCAGGGATCTTCACAGCTCAGCATCTTCCTGAGACTGCAGGCTTGTAACAGGCTGTGCTTGCTGCTTGCCACTTGATTTGTCAGCTTTATAGGCCCTAAAAAGTGACTTTAGCTGATCAAACTGTTTTTTTCCTGTGTCACTTTTGTCTTTTCTCTCCCTCCTGTCCTTCAGTTGAGGATTCAAAAACTGCAGATGGTCTAAACTAAGCATGACTCACACCTTCTAGTTTATTTTGTGAATTATCCAGCACATGATGCTGACAGGAAAATGTTGGGAGTGGAGGGGGTAGGGAGCAAGAGACGTTTTTTAAGACCCAAAAGGAAATGCTTGGAGCATGTATGTGTGGCCCCTGGGTCACTGAACTTGGCGATGTCCCAGAGCATAGCGTATGGGCCAAGTGGGCCCTTCAGCCCTCAGCAGATGTCAAAATATGGTCTGACTTCAGGCAGAAGTGTGACGGGGTGTTTTGTTGTATGCCTTTCTTGAGAAGCCAGTGGGGTTTGACATCTTGTAGAGATGGTGCATGTTCACGCCACCCATTACTGGGTGTTACTACCTACCTCTTTGTCACACACCTAAGTATCGCTAGCAACGTCTATGGCTGCCTCTGCTCCTCTTCTGTGGTTACCTCACTCTCTTTGAAGCAGTTTGGTGTTAGAAATGCTGAGCTGTGGAGCTGAGGTCATGCTGGAGTAAGGTAGTGAGGCAGATGGCAGGCTATAAAAAGGAAAAGGTTATTTAATGAAATTTTGCCAGGTTGTCATACCTAGAGATGCTCTTATCTCAGCCCTAATGGCAGGCTTGCAACCATGCCTCAGAGGTGCAGATGCATGGAAAGGAGTATTTCCAGGGTAAACTGCCAGTGGAGAAGACCTGTGCTTGGAGCTTGTAGAGAGGCTCTTTGGGATCCCTCAAGCAAGCCAGCTCCTTCTTTCACGCCACTGCATGAATTTTGCAGCCCACCACTGCTGCAAAGGATGATGCTTCTAGCCATGCTTCTGCCCTCATCCTTCTCAGCTGGCACCTCTGCTGGCGGCGGCAGTGGCTGGGATTCCTGCGCTGGCATTCCTTTTATTGACAGCTGTGCCAGCAGCACGTATTCCAGGCGTGCTCCCTGCTGCGCCAAGGCAGATTGGCTTAATCAGACTATGGTAAACCTGTTGTTAATGTTTCACACTTCAGTGGATTTGCCAATTGTAGCTGCTCTGATTGCACCCCTGCTGCTTGCTTGACTGTCTGATGGCTCGCAGCCAGGGCCCAGGGATGGGAAGTCAGTTTGCAGCAGTGAATGTGACATTAATATTACCTTTCATTTTTCAGGCATACAGTTAGGGAATAAGGAAACGGACTTCTTTCCCCTTCAGTATGAAGCCTCCTGGAGAGGAGGAATGTGTCTCTGTTGTCGTTGGGGCCATCCTATTTCTCAGCACAAACCCGGTGCACATAATACCCAGTAATGGGTGTGCTGGGGCTGTGCTGAGGCTGGGCCGAGGATGAGGACTGGTGCCAGTGAAACTTTATTTCAGACCACGGCTGGCTGGTGCACATCTCCAGTCATTTCATAGCTGCCTTATTGTTGGATGCGTGTCCTCAAGGGTGAAGGGTTGGTTTCCTTGGCCTCACTTGCAGCTGCGGTCATACTTGACTCAGTGCCATGGGCGCAGGGTCTGTCTAGTCTTGAGGGAGTGCTCTGCACTTACTATTGCCCGCACACTTGCTAGGGAGTTGCAGGTGTCCGCGTCTCTTGCCACCTGGCTGGCTCACAGTGCTTCCTTGTGTTCATAATAGGATGTTCTCATCTTCCTTTGCACATTGTCCTCAGGCTGATGGGACTTGGGAATAACGTGCTCAGATGAGTCGGAGGTGGCCAGCCCAGCCAAGTTTCTGACAGTGATGAAAGGTCGTCTTGTGCCGTCCGCCCTGCCAGCAGCTCCAGCAGCACAAAGTGAGGGCTGTGCGCTTGAGCCATCCGTTCGCGGGTTTGTAAGAGCAGCTTAACGGGAGTGTATACGCAGCCAAGTGGCTTCTTCACCAGTGCACGAATGAATCCAAATGTGTGAGCAAACCTAAGGCTTGCTGCTGCCCCACCAGCCTGCTCTGTGCTGTGTCTTCTGTGAGATGGGTGCACTGGGGAGCTTCCTGTGAGCATAATCATTATAAACCATCCAGCTTCCTCTCTCTGTACTGGATCTTGATGGGATAATCATCACTGTTCTAAGACCCAGTCCCTGCGTTTGTGTTTAGGCCCTGTAACTTGGTGGCTCGTCCCAGGATGTTGTCCCCACACGCTCTGTCCCTGCCCGCAGAGACAGGGCAGGTGGTGGCGGGGCACAGCCTTGGGTCAGGGTGCTGTGTGGCCGTGTTAGGGGTGGCACTGGATCTGAGGCCGGTTGCTTTGGGTGGTGAACTGGGAAGTGCGTGTGGTGGTACCCTGGGCTGTGTGTGCTTCTCGGCCCAGGTGCTGAGCTCTGGATGGCACAGACCTGTCCTGAAGAGCCAAAACAACCCAGACAAGTCCCTGCTTTATGTCTCTGGCATCCAGCAGCTTTCCTTGGCAGCCCATAGGACGTGAAGTCCAGAGGAGTTTTGTTTTTCTTTATTTTTGCTTATTTATTTAACTCCAGAGACCCATGGACTAATTCTCACAGATCTCTGGGGGAGCAGCTAGAAGAAGCAGGCCCATCCATACACAGAACAGTATATGCACTCGACTTTTTTGAGTCCATGCTTTCTTTAGAAATTTTTTTAGTGGCCCATCAGTCCAGAAGGGTTAAACAGTTGTTGCTGTGTTGTAGGAAAGCAGCTCACCGGAGGAGGTGAGACTTTTCTGGAGTTGGTGCAAGACTGTCAGGAGAAGAGCAGCAGCGTTCTGCAGCGGCCCTCCCACTTTCTTGCCTGTATGCCAAGCATGTTTCTGTCAACATGTTTTTTCCCAAACAAATAAAAAAGTGTGTCTGGATGTGGGTAGAATAGAGTAAAAAAAAAAAAACACAAACCAAAAAAAACCCCCAAAAACCCCCAACACCAAAAAAACCCAACAAAACAAAAAAAAAAAACCCCAAAAAACAACAAACCAAAACAAATGTCCTCCTCCCCACACATGCCTCTGGGGAGGATGGAGCAAAGGTCCGCCAGCACCATCAGCACCATGACTGACAAGGCAGATGATCTGAGCCATGGGGATCAGAGCAGTGTATGAGCCTGTACAGAAAGGAGTTGGGAAGGGCTGGGATGCAGTTTCATAAGCGTTTCTTACAGCAGCAATCTTTATGCAAAAATTATGCAGCTCTGAAATGTTCATATTTCTTGCTCCTGTGCTGCCCGCCTTGTCTTGCTAGTACAGCTGTTCAGGCAGCTGTGCAGTGGACTTGCTCAGAGACCTACTGCAGTTAAAAATAACAAAATAACACTTCCCCCACCTTTTTTTTTTTTTTTTTTTTAAACTATCAGGAGCAAGTGCTGCTTCTTGACTATGTGGTGGTAAAACCCAGCCCCTAGATTTGGGCAGACTGTAGCTCTGTTTTCAGGTATCTTTGCTTGGCTCTGAACTGACAGGAGGGCTCAAACCTCGGGGCTGGATGTGCCCTCCAGCAGGCCAGATGATGCTTGTTGTAAGCAGAAGGTGGTTGTTCCACAACCATTCTATGATGCTGAAGTAGTATTAGGGGCCACAGATAAGTCTCTATGGGCAAGGTCTTCTTGCCCTATCCCACAAAAACATGGGTTTGTGCCCACCAAGCACCCTGCATATGTCACCTGTGAATAGCAGTGCTGCCTGCAACTCAGCTGTGGGTTTTCCAGACCTGCGGCTGAAGCTAGCGTTTCTGTTTTTATACACGGATGCCCACTGGAAGTATTTCAGTGCTATTTAGCGTTTTGTATTCTCTTGCCTTTTTTAAAAGAAGCTGCAATAAAAAAAAAAAAAGGCAACAACTAAACCTTAATTGCACCATCTAGAATTGTATGTGTTTAAAGTGAGTCACTATGGGATCATATAACCGTAATCTTTGTCCTCATCTCCACCCTGCTGCTTGTCACTCTCCTTCCCCGAAGTGCTGTTCTAGCTTTTAGAAGCTTTTGTTATCTGTAAAACACCTTCCAGTGCAGAAAGACTCAACCAAAAATTCTGTTAAATACTTCATCTTTTATCGTATTCATCTGACCTCTTAGTACACACAACCAGAAACAATTCTAGCTATTTTGTGAAGGTATCTGGGTGCAGAGGAACATCTCGATGCTTCTCGAGCAGACCATATGTGTCAATGCGAGAAGAGGGAAGGCTTGTGGGATGGTGGCTCAGGAAGACACAGCTACCTTCTCATTTCTGTGTATTTTCCACCCTTTGTGGTGCTGGAAATGTCTTCTCTTCTCCGACTCTGAACCCTTTCGTGAACAGGTTCCTCATAAATTCCCCTTGTAGTTTTGGTATGTTCTGGGGGTTTTGGGGTTATTTTCACTTTCTCTTCTAGGCTGTTGCTGTGCTCTGCTAAAGAGAAACCTTGGTCTTCTCCAGAGGTTTTGCCCGTGGAGCGCAGCAGCAGTTTGTACCTCCCTCTGCAGCTTTGGAAGCACTTTGTTGTTCTCTGCTTTGTGCTGTACCTTTCAAATGGGAGATATTCCCCTTTCAGGTCCTTCAGCTGTTTGGCTTGTCACGTTGAGGGAAAAACAAGTGATAGACCTCTGCAGTGTAAAGTTTTTAGTGCCTTAAACTGCCTTAAACTCTCCTAGAAGCAAGGAGGAACCCCACGTATGGCCAATGTGTGGAGCGAGGCCCCATCTTGCAGTTTGGGGCGCAGGTCACGGTTTTTCTTTGGTTCACCAAGAAGCTGATACATACCTACCACCAAAGGACCGAACCAGATGCTGTGTGTGTGCGCCTATCCCAATATGTATGTGACTTGTGTTTTGTTGCCCTGCTGCCTATCATAGCAAGTTAAAAATAAACACTGGTGTTTTTCTACAGTGTGGGTAGAGCATTCCTTTGAAAGTTCAAGCATGAAAGTGATAGGCATTGGCAAAAATCTGCTGCTTTCAAACCGGTGCCAAATGGAGCTCATCTCCTTCCCGTTTACCTCGTCTCTGGGTCATCTTCATCGTGCTAGAAGCTGTGCTTATCCCTGCTGGTAATGCTGTGGTTGATCCTGTATCTGGGTTCTAGGTACAAATTTGGCATCTGCACTTAAAGTCAATGAAGCTTACAAGAGACAACTGTAAAATGATGCCTGCGCTGGTAGAAATGGCTTGCAGTGAGAGCCATGGAGCTCAGTCTGCTCAGCTCTGGAGAGGTGTATGTGCTTTTGCCTTAGTGCACAGAAAATACTATTCTCAGACTCTTTGACCTGGCAAGGAAAGTCATAGTAAGCACAAGCACTTGCTGTTGGTTTTAGTTGAACACAGTCAGCGTGGGCATCATTATAAATTTGGGAGGAGTACAGGGTTTTGTACACAAGGTCTGATCTAGTAGTGGTGTGGGCAATCCTGATCTTAAACTAAAGTGGAGGTGGAGTGGAGAAGGCTTTTTACGCAAACAGGGACAAAGAAGCAAGTGCATGCAAAAATAGCCACAAGTGCAGGAGAGGGGGAAACACCCAAGTCCAAAGTCCAGATCTTGGCTGGTAGAAAGTGTGTCAGAAGTCTCTGTGTGTATGCTCCCCTGCCCCCACTCTTCTGATGTTGTGTTTTGGTTTGGGGTTGTTTTTTTGTTGTTTTGTTGTGGTTTTTTTTAAATTCCCCTTCTGCTAATTATTTTGGCTTTGTTTCCCTGTCCAGTGTGTCGAGACTTTGCTGTTCTGGAAGATCACACCTTGGCCCATAACTTACAAGAACAAGAGAGTAAGTAGCAATGATCTTTGGAACAAGCTGAAGCAAATTTTCCCCAAAAGATACCTGGCTTTGTTTAGTTTTGCTAAGAAAAATCCTCTCTGCTTTTATTTCATTTTTATTCTTTTCAGTGGAAGACAGACTATTACTGTCTTCACTGTCCTGTAACACTACTCTGCATTCTGCCCCAGCTCCCATTGTACCCTAGAGATAGCCGCATTTAATGCTTCAATTTTGTGTTCTCCTTTAGAGTTGAGTTTATGCCATTTATGATGAAATTGCATGTAGGAGTGCACTTGAGGTTTTGTTGCTGTGCAAGGTTTTTAGAAATGACTAGCAATTTTGGAATTTGGAAGCTTCAAGTTTTATAGGCTGACCTGAGGTGCAACCAGAAGAGGTCTGTTTGTTTACTTACTTCAGAATTGCTAGTGCCTGCCTTTTGAGTGGAGGCTTCCTTTTAAGACATTTTGAGATAGGGCAGCTGTACACTACAAGGGCTTAAAAGGGGGGAAAAAATACAGTCAGGAACTTCAAAGTGACTGGTATTTTTTTATTTACTTTTTAAAAAAAATTTTTTTACATGCTTATCTGTTACTTTAGGTATGCTTGCATTGCAGTTTCAGGTGTGGTGGCCTCTAATCTGCTTTGCTGGGTGCCAAGACTGTTGGTATCTACCAGTACTAGGTGCTAATACCGTTCCAGCTACTCTGCCAAGAGCGCAGGTTCTGCTGAAGTTGTGCCCTTGCTGCTGGAACCTGAGACCACTGAATTAAAGATGGCTTTCAGCTGCAGCTCATGTAGCCATCTTTTCTTGCAGGCAGTATCCATGTATGGTAAAGGACTCACTTTAGCACTCGGTTGCTCTGTTGCTAAATATAAAGGTAGTGAGATTCTGGAACTGATTATGTTGAGAGTGAGGAGTTCCCTCGTCTAGAGGTTCTTGAGAACAAATCATGGAAGCATCCATCAGAAGTGGTTTAGGTTCAGCTCATCCTCACTGGCCTCTGGTGGTCCCTTCCAGACCGACTTTATTAATCTAGGGTAACTTCCCACAGCCAGAAAATGAAATCCAAAGCCTAAAAAGCATTCCCTGTAACCCTGCATGCAAGTAAGATATGCGGATCTAGTTTTGGTAACAGGCACACATATACAGCCCCCTCAGTGCTGAGACAAGACAATCTCAAGCTGCTAGTGTAACTTCAGTTCAGGACTTCCCCACCTTTAGAGATGTTACATGATGCTCCCCTGCCAGGAATTACCTGCCTTTCTGGCCTGGAATCTCCCCCCTGCCCTGCTTTGTCTTGCACATAGTGTGAACTTCTGCAGGCTGATCTGAGAGTTCTTGTCTGTGTTTATTTCCAGTTGAGCATCACTTGGCAACAAATGTTCAGCGTAATCGTCTGGTGCAACATGACTTGCAGGTGGCTAAGCAACTGCAGGAAGAGGAGGATCTGAAAGCACGTGCTCAAATCCAAAAACACCAAAAAGACTTGTGAGTTTGGGATGGAGCTGTTGAGATGCAAGTCCCATTTGATCAGAGCCCTGAAATCAGCTCCTTTGAGTTGGTTGGCAGCACCTGGGGTTCAGGTTGATCAGCCTTTTGCTTTTGTTTCCTTTTTCCTTTGGCTATCTGTTGCTGTAAGAGTATTAATACTCAGCTCTGTCACACAGTAATGGGAGCAGGTGGTCCTGGGGCCTGTCCCGGCTTAGATTCTATTGCCTGACCATGAGAAGGCACCTTCCTGTTCTGCTGCCTGTTGGCAAAGGGGTAACTTGGCCACTTGTGTTGACCTTGTCCCTGGCTAAAGTTTGAGGATGAAGAAACTGTACCACAGAAATGCACTGTTACGATGAATACTGTTGTGGAAATTGCAGATACTGGCACGTTTGCATTGTGCCTGATGAGTGCTTTTGAGGAGCTGGGTGCAGTGCTTTTTGGTGTCCTGCTGCACTGAGCAGCTGAAAGCCCCTGCTTGTGCTTGCAGATGGTGCAGTGTGAGGTGACCTGGGAAGAGGAGCTGCTGCCCCAGCATCAACTAGTGGAGATGGGTGGTGGGGGACAGGCCTGCTCTTGCAGCCGTTGACTTCTACAGCGGCTGGGGGAGGATGCCTAACGAGCAATCCAGTTTGCTCTGCAGGTTTGCTCAGGCCCCACACACCAAACCTAACCCCGTGGCCTGTGATTTGGCTTTCTGTGTGCTGTGGCTCTCAGGCTGCGGAGCTGGTATGGGAATGAAATGTGGCAGTGCAGGGCAAAGCAAACTGTGCTTTCCAATCCAGAGTTGACATAGTGCTTTTCTCTTTTTATTTCTTATGCATTTTTTTTGCATGCCCCTCCCCTCCCCCCCTTTAGTCTCTTGCCATGTGAGGTGTAACAAATGGGTCGTGTGACAGGGCTCAGTCAGATCCCAGGGATGAGAGATGGGAGGACAGGGCTCCCTGCAAATGCAGGGTCTGCAAGGCAGGATGCATCTCCTGGCAGCTGTGCTGCCTCCTGGCTTGTCATGCTCTGTGATGCCACCCACCAGGTACAGTTCATGGTGGATCACAAACCCTGGGTGGCTCATCTGGCAGAGACAGTGATGGAGTAGAAGAGCGCTGTATTGCATATGTGTGAGATACAGGACTGGCTTCAAAGGAGCGCCTCATGAAAGATGTGAAGCTGGGGTGTGACGAATCAGCCACTGTTTTCAATGTTCCCAGCGTACTCTGGCAGCATTGGGTAGATGCATGTGTATGTCTCAAGTCTGTGCTTTCTTTCAATAGTTTTGTCTTCATTACCAATTAGAGATGTGAGCATGAAAACGACTACATAAAAATTAATTTTGTATGGCAGAGATGATTCCTTTTTGTTACTTGCTGGGAGCTGCAAACAATTTTCTTGTTGTAGGGCTCTGTAAAATGGGATTTACAAACTTTGTGAGCCAACTTACAGGAGAAATGCTGATGCAAAATGTTGTGTCAGCAACAGTTCTGCTCCTGAAAGCATGAGCTCTTTTGCAAGAACAGTAAAAAAAGTTGGAGCCATCCTTTTGTAATTGAATCTTTTTCTTCCTTAATTCTTTGTATGTTCCTGCTGTCTCCTCCTTGTGCAAGATCAGCGTGTTCTGGCAACAGAATGATCCTAGCTGTTGTTGCTTTCTGTATTGTCTAGGACAGTTTGACACTGCAAGGTGATGGGAGAAGTAAAGGAGAAGAACTGGGTGGTCTTAGAAACAGGGAACATAAAAATGTCTTCAAATTTATGGGCTTTCTTCTGTCTTTCAAATCATAGATTCTCTCCAAAAGACTTTGTGAAGATAAATGAGAGAATAATTTTTCTTCTCTTTCTAAGAGAATTTAGGGAAGCATCAAACCTGATTTTCATGCTGCTTTAAAAGCATCTCTCACATCTAGCTGAGCAGCCTGCACACTGCCAAGCATAGTAGCAAGGTTGCTAGAATAACTGTTGGAAATACTGTGAAAATATGCTCTCTCATTTCACTCCCAGTGCTGTGATTGTTCTGTTACACCAATGTGAACAGTTCCTTTGAACAGTTCCCTTAAACCCTTTTTTTTTTATTTTTTTCCCCTCCTCATCTGGCAACAATTAGTTGGCAATGTGAATGGGAGCTTTCTGATCACACTGAGTGTTGGGTTTTTTGGGTTTTTTTTTTCTTTTTTTTTTCCTAAACTGTTTCCCTGGCACACTTTACACTCCTGGCTGCTTGGGAACGAAGGACACATAGGTGTGATGTTCAGGGAGGGTGACACTTATGTTGCTCTGGCTGATTTCTGGGGACTGGTGGGAACTTGCACTAAAGAAATGAAGGATAAGAAGAGCTGTCAGAGTTCTTTAACCTGTTTTCTTCTGCTTAGTCAAGTTGAAACACTAGCTTATGTTAACTAATCAAGTCTCAGTATTTAATTATCACTGAGCAATAAAACCTAAAATCTAATCCTCTGTTGCTGTTCAGTGGTTCTTAAGAGATTGATATGGCATATTCTGAGATGCGTGTCATCAGGAACAAGAAAATGCTTCTGCTTTTGTATTACTTCTGGTGTTCTTTGCTACAAATGGAGAGGCAATGACCTTGTTGCCTTGGCTCTGAAAGATGATTAGCTGTTTCTGTCTCCTGTTTGTCTGCGATAAGATGTATTTTAAGCATTTAGCAAGTCAGTTGGTGTTGTTGAACTTGGCACCTTAGCTCTGTTCACAGGTGCTGAGGGAACTGGAGACATACAGTGCCTTGATATGTCTGACCTTTCTAACTTATTTTCTACCTGGATTCATGTCCTCTGAGAGTGGGGTCATAAGGGATCCACTCTCTTAGGCCCCCTGACAGCCTGCTCCCCAGGATTTGCATATTCAGCTATTGTTTTGCTGAGGACTGTGGTTCCCTGCTGGTGTGAGGTTTGCCAAGGTCCCTTTTCATATGGCAGGTTCTTTTGCTGCTGCGTGAGCTCGTGTGCCTTTGGACAGCTCTGTCCCTTGAGTCAAGTGAAACACATACATGCACACACACACAATGCCAGGTTTTATTACCTGGATGGAAGAAACCGATGCTTTACCTATTGCTAACACCACCCCTACAAACGCTGAAATCCATTAATGCCTTCCAGGGTGTCTCTAGACGTAGGTCAGTTTATGGATATGCACAAGTGTTTGCAAATGTGGTGGTCTGGGAAAGGGAAGGAAATATTGTGTTGTGACACTGCCTGGAGGTTCATGTGTGTTTGGGGAAGGGGATATAAATAGCATGCAGTACTCAACTGCATGTCTGCTTCCAAGGAGCAGTTGACAGAAATAAAGAAACTTCTTTTCCCTCGTGCTGTGTGTTCATTTCCATTCCCTATGACAGATTAGTTGCTTCCTGGTGGCATTTGTCCTCTAAACCCTCTTCTTGTTGCAGTGTCCTTCCTCGCCACCCTAAGCCACATACTCACTCTTTCCACTTCTCTCATTCTTCTTCACTTTCTATGAAAGAAGGCTTTGTGGTGCCACTGACTGCTCCATTTTTCTCTGTTTTGCTACCAAAAGTTTGTCTGCCTTTACTTTTTTAGTTTCCTCCACTCATGTCCTAGACTCTCTTTCAGTCCTTTGCCTCCTAGTTCACTAGTCGTTTATACCCTGATCATTGATCAAGCCTAGAACTAGTTGCTCCAGCCCACACAGCACAACTTTGGCATAGCTGAACCTGCTTCTCTTGAAATACTTGCTTGACTTCTGTAATATGCTCTTGGTAGGCCTTCCATCACCTGTCTGATCAGCGTCAGTGTATTCTTCAAAAGAGCGTATTCTAATAAAGCAAGCTTTGCCTATTGCTGTTCCCATTCTCATCTCCTGTGCATTGATTTTCTATAGTCTCAGTTGCAGAGATAGCTTTCATTGATTTATTATTCTTTTTATTTTATTTTCCCCTTCCCCCTGACCTGTTTCGAGCTAGTTTTTGGCTCCATTTCAACAGTGCTGAAAGAGTGAGCTGTTAATTTTTCTTTTCTAATCCTTCAGCCCTTTTCAGGGTTGCCCTGAGGAACCCCTGGCCATCATTCCAGCCTGTTGCTGGGCATCAGAGCACGTTGCTGAGTATGGCACAATTCTTGCAGATGCTTTCTGTATGACATCCCAGAAATACGACCTTCCCAGTCTGTCCACGCAGACGAAACTCTCATTTCATGTCTCTGTTATTCTAGTATCTGTCTGTCCCCAGTCAATGCGATCTTGTGTTGCTGCTGCAGCCACACTGGCACTGTGACGATGGCTCCCTCACCCCTCGTTTTGACACATCACTGTCTTGTCTCTTGGCACCGGTTCTGCTTTTGTGTCTTGTCCCACCTCAGTGGCATTTCTCATAGGTTACTGAACTGCCGCCTCCAGCCTCAGCTTGGCCTGTGTACCACGCTTTTCTATCGGCATTTCTGTGTGTGACTTTCATGTGAAAGCCACTGCCCAGAAATGCCCATGGTAACCATACCCCTGAACCCCTCCTTTGGTACCACGTGTACAGAAACTCCTCAGCAGAATTAGGCTCCTTGCAGGCTCCCATGTGCTACCTTGGTCTGCCCTGTCCTATGGTATCTACCTCCTTTCTTGGCAAACTGCCTATGAATCTGTTTTCTCTTGCTTTATGCTCTGATTGTGAATGTTTTGGGACCTATTTTCTAAATTTGGCCAGCAGTAAGTACAGGGAGCTCTAGTCCCCGGTGAGGATTCGTAGGCTCTGCATTAATACTGGGTAATAATTCTTTTGTGTAAATCAGATGGGTTCTTTAGCTCTTTTATCCCTTTCTCCAGGCTGACTGATGCCTGTGACTTTAGCTGCCTGTAATCCTTGTCTCCTTGCCTTCTAGAGAACGACAGGACTGCGAGATCGCTCAGGAAATCCAAGTGAAGCTTGTATTTGAAGCAGAGCAGCGCCGCAGGCAAGAGGAAAAAGACGAGGTAACCTTTAAAGCTGCAGGGATGGCAGGGCTATTTGTAGCAGCCCTTTCAGTGCAGGCATTTCTTGGTCATTAGCCACAGGAGTTGGCTTGTGTGGTGTCAGTTCTGGTCTTTCCAGATCTCTGTATGCACAGAGATTTTGGGGAGTCCTGTTACAGGAATAAGATATAATCATAGTCCTCACACTCCAGGGTCACAAGGGTTGCTGATGCCAGTGGCCTTGCTAACGAAGAGGGCAAGTAATAGGTGGGTCTTGTTGAGGTGTTCGTTGCCCCGGTGTAGGAAGTTGTAATTGTTTATGCACTCTGAGATCTGCTTGTTTTCTCAAATGCAAGAAGACAGGTACCGCTTTTGGGAGAATCCTGGGTCATAATTTCTTCACCTTTTTGGTACAAAGACTTCAGCGGGACCCTCAGTCCAGCCATCCACGTCTGGCTTCTCCATTATGTTCCTTCAGCTTGAAGGGCTGCCCTGGCAGATGTGGAAGGCTTCCAAAAGGAGCTTGTAACAGGGGTGGGAGGAACACTGGCTAAAGGATTTGTGCTATAAGTGTAACTGTCTTATTTTTACCAGGAAGGTGAAAGGGATGCAATACTGTTCACGTTGCCTGTGGAATTGCACCTTTCCTTCCTGCTTTACATAGAGAGTGGCTGGGCTGTCGGCAGTCTGACAACAGGTCCGTGCAACCTGACAAACCAGCGTGCTGACCATCTTGTGCTGTTGGGAGCAATCTTCAGATTAATGTGGCTCAGAGTAATGAGAAGTCATAAATATGCTTTGTCTTACTGCTGGTACATGGGAAGTTCCCAGGTGTGGCTGAAATGTAGCTGTGGACTGAGTTAGGCTGCATCTGGGTACCAGGGTGTGGCAGGGCTGCCCATCCTTGCAAAAGGACTTCTGGAGAATTTGAATGGAGACTGCTTTCCTTCCAAAGTGCCCACCAGTATTACTTCTTACGGGTGGGCTTCTGTGCTGATGCAGAGCCTGAGCAATGTGAGTGAGGCTGCGCAGTGCCTCAGCTTTGTTAACTGGCAGTGACAAACATCAGAGCTCCTTCTGTAGCCTCAGCACAGCATCTATACACGTACCTGTAGGACACTCTGCATTACATCAGTGCTGGACATGCCACAATAGTCGTGTATTTGTCACACATGAGGGTACAGTAGGTGCCCAGCATACGCAATAGTGCTCTGGTATCAGCCGTGTCTAGCGGTGCTATGCCGGTGCTGTGCTTGAGGCAGATCCCGTCTGGTGTGCAGGGTTTTTAAATAAACCCATAAGCCTATCTGCTTACAAGTCCAGTTTGTAAGAAGTGGTTTGTGTGGGTTTGCAAGTCCTGAGTTGTCTCAGTCCTGGAGATAATATAAGAAGTGGTTTGTGTGGATTTGCAAGTCCTGAGTTGTCCTGGAGATAATGTGCTTAAGCCCATATATTTATAGACTTACTGTACTTGCTAAAAGAGGTTAATCTTGTCAGGGGAAGGAATCTTTTTTTGGTTGTTTGTTTTTTTGTTTGTTTGTGTGTGTGTGTGTGTAAAGCCTGTGGCATCCCCAGATCCTCCACAAAGCTGAGCAGATCTGTTCTGAATCCTGAAATAATAGTTTGTACTTGAACACCCATCCAATATCCTCCAGTGCTGGCTTTGCTCTGGAGGGTGTTGGCTCTTAGTTTGCATTTCAGTGATGCCTTTCCTGTCTGCAATGTACATTCCACATGCATGGCTCTGTAAAGGTCCTGAGGATTAGAAGGGCTTAAATGAATAGCATCCAAAGGGCTAATATTCCCAGCTGGTATCTTCTAGCCTCTCTTCCTAGCTTCAGACTAGCTCCACACTTGCAAGCTTCAGGGCCCCAGATGACCAAGCCCCAGGGAGCTGTTTGCTGTTGCTAGGTCTTGTTGATCCATTAGTCAAATGGAATGCTATTCTTTCTGATGGCATATCTACCAAAACTGCGACAGAAGATAAACAGCTACAGTCCCTGCAGTGCTTCTGCCTTGCACCTAGTCTGCTTTTCCTAACGTCCCTTTTGATTTTCTTTTCCTTCAGCATCTGTCTGTCAAATTGATGCATTTCCCTGCCTGGCATCTTACAGTCCCTGTAAATTACAGCCAGTTTGAGGCGAGTTCGTAACTTGCTCTGGGAACTTCTTCCAGTCAGAACCACCTTCAGCTGGAGACATCTATGCCCCTAGTTTTCTTCCTCCGGTGAAGTCCAGGGGGGAGGTCCAGCCCGCTCATGTGAGTGTGCGTGCCCTTGTGTGAAATCCATTCTCTAAAGCCCAAGGCCACACGTGCAGTCCCTTCTGCCATGCTTTGGTCATTGGGGCGTTGCAGGCTTATGTACCGGTGGAACAGGAACCTGCGAGTCTGCAGCGGGGTTGGAAGCTCAGTGCTGGGCCTGGGTGAGTTTGGATACTGGTTGGTGAGATGGTCCCTTGTGTCAGCCACTAAGCTGGAAGCCCTGTCCAGCCCAGGGGTTGAATTTGAGTGTAACCCTGTCAGTGCCACGTCTGAAAAATTAAACTATAAGGATTTCTGTTATTGAATGAAGAATTTAAATAGAAGAATCTAGAGATATTTTTCAGGGGGGAAATTTAACATCTGTTTTCTTCCTTCTCTGCAGGACATTGCCCGTCTTCTTCAAGAGAGAGAACTGGAGGAAGAGAAAAAGCGCAAGAAGCGCTACCCAGAATCCCAGGGACACACAGTCTATGAAGAAAATGGAGGTACGTTTCTGCTAGATGAAAGATCAGATCTTGGCAGTATAGGTGAACCTGGTTATCTGGCAACTCCATACAGGAGGTTTCCCTTATCCTACAGTCCTGCATTCAACATGCAGCATTGCATCAGTTTCCAGGGTCAGGATCAGACTTCATTCCAGAATCAGGAAATATTAAAAAAAAAAAAAAAAAAAAGCAGAGAAGACAATTTTATAATTTTTGATGTCCTAGAAGATAGCCTAAAGGACAGGGGTAAGGTGTGTGGTGTGTGTAGGTGCAAGCACACCCACGCATGCATGTATTAAAAGGGCTTGTGGAAAAAGACAGTAGCTGATAAGCTACAGTTACTTCTGTGTAACACCGCAAGCATGTGGGGGAGAAATGCAGATGCAATTTCATGCTTGCGTTTGAAAAGAAATAGTTCCATGTGCTCATCTGTGATGCTGGCATGGCTACGTGCATAAAAGGAATAAATACTGGTTCGTGGAAGAGCCTTTCAAAAATAACTCCTTGCAGGTATGTATCCAAGCATTAAAATTAGCACAACTGCTTTGAATGACTTACTGAATAACAAGGTCATCTCTTCAGAATGTCTCTGCTGTGATTATCATCTGGGACTGTACATTGTGGAAAAGATACGACCCACAGCGCTGTATTGCTTTCTCTTGGTTGGCTTTTATGATTGAATACAGACCTTCTTCAAATTGCGAGGAGAGAATCAGGGTGTGTTTAATTATGGAACAATCTGGGGATGGCTTTGCTGTGCACTGGTGGTGGTTCTTGTGTTCTTTCTTTAAAAAAAATGTGGTGGGGAAGAGATGGGCTGCTTTTGATTAAACAGATTGTGAAGATGAAGATCAGACCTCTTATTTCTCATTTTAACATCAATGCCATTGGTGACTTTAAATGTCTTTTATTTGAACTCACACAAAGTATTTTAGTTTTAATTTGGAAGAAGTTCAAGGATGGCCAAGAAAACACAAAGAACAAAGTGCAAAACAGTAACAGAGTGGAAACTTCATGACCACAAGTCCTGCTATGTGTACAGAGCTGGGAAAGTCTTTGATCTTGGAGTCTTATGGCCAACCCACACTTCATATTTTCAGAATTAAATGGGATGAGTCCCTGGAAAAAATACAATATAGGTAATAGTGTTGCCATGTAGAAATGGTATGACAGGATGGATTTTTTGTCACAGAAATCAGCTGACAAAAGCCTGTGTCTCTCTGAACCGAGACTCTGATATGGATTTGGAGAGCAGAATGTTGCATGGGTCTAATTTTTCTTCCTGAAGTAATCAGTAGTCTCAGAGGTGGGGTCGAAAGTGTTTTGATTGATCATTCGTGGTAATTCTGCTCTTGATCCATGCTTCTTAAAAACTAGAATGGACTGGAGTTGATTTTGGTGCCTGGATCTAGTCCATTTATCTGGAACCTTTTAAATGCTTGGGTGCCATTTGATTAGGCGTTAGCATCCTTGGTTTGTATCATCGTCATTCCTTGCAAACTTCAACAACAACAGCAAAATAGCCCTTGCTTTGTTTGGGTTTTAGACTGTCTTGAGACTGAATAAAAACTTATCCACATCCAGGAGGAATGTGGATTAGGGCTATTGCTCCAAAGCAATCTGAGCTCTGAAAAAGTGGAAAAATAAGCATGAAAAAAGGCATGGTTCCTCCCAGAAGTGTCTGTGCCATGAAAAACACTTCTGTGTTCGCTCAGTCACTTGCTTCTTGGGCAAGTAACACCAGGACCTAAAGAGTGTTTGCGTGGCCCCTGTGGAAGTTGCCGCAGGAACCGGTGCCTGCTGAGGAGTTAATTGCCCTGAGATACCCCAAAAGCAAATCTGCTCAGGCTGTCTGGCATGGTTGCCTTACCTACAGCAATCCTTTCCCAGCGCAGCCCATGCTTTGCTCTTTTGTGATCTCCTGCTCTCTGCTGCTGTATGAGCTTTCCTTAATGACAAAATTGAATTAATTCTTAGATCCTTGTTAGTATTGTTCAAAATCTGACTCTTGCTTTCAGGCTCTGGTATCTGTTGTTCAGTAAGTCACTTAAGTTGGTTTTTTTTTTGGATATTTCTTTCCTGTAAATCATGTGAATATCTAAAACTGAACACAAAAACCAGCCAGTTAGGAGTAACCACAGCAGTTCCTGTTACAGTTCTTGGGCTTTTAAAAATATACCTGTTCTGGATAAAAGTCACACAGATTTGTTTCCAAGGTGGATTTTCTGTAGGCTGTATTTTTGCTGGCTCTGAAAAAGATTTTTCTGAATAGAATGACTTGAAGAGAACATTCAGTTTTGGTGTGTTTGTTCCCCCAGCTCTCACCTCCCCAAAACCTAGATGATTGTAAGGAAGGCAGAGCTATGTATTACAACAGGATGCAGTTCATGTGCAGTGAAATAGATTTTAAGTATTTTTAGATACTATTAAAAAAAAAAATCTATGACCTGTGGAGAAGGAAAGTTTTGGGGTTTTGGGTGTGTTTTTGTAGTTCTGTTTCAAGTCAGCCTCTGCCTCAAGGCAGGTTTTTTGGTTTGCTTTTTTGGTGTGTGGTTCTTTTTTTTTTTTTTTTTCCCAGAAATACACCTTTATTCTGAAAAGCTGTTGTAGAGAGATAATAGTTCACTCAGTACAATGATTTTTCTTAGCGAATAGGTTGATTGAAAAATAAATTGAACAACAGACTGTATACAGACAGACTGCTGTATCCTCATAGCTGTATTAGGTTTTATTACTGAAACTAAAAGCAAAGAAAATTTCCACCTGCTTTCTGGAAAGCACAGAGGAAGCAACTCTGCCAAGCTGCTGAGTAAGCAGCTTTTCCAGATACATTGCTGAGGTCAGGAGCCAGGGTTTTGTGAAGTCTTATCCTGCCCGTAGATTTCCATACCTCTCTCTGCAAACAGAGTGTAAACTTTTTGTTTAGGCACTGAGTAAGTGTGGGCCCTGAAACTTCTGGGTCTGCAAGAGATATGTGACAGTCGGATGGAAGATACCTGGATGCTGCAGCTATCCATCATCTCATTGTTGCTGTCAAAAAAAATATTCCGTCCCACTTGTCTCCTTCTCTTTGCTTTACGTGGGTCTTCCCCTCATTAGGTGAGGCTGTTCTTTTCTGATGAAAACCCTTGTGCCTGAAGCCAGGGCAAGGCACTGGTGCTCATGAACTAGGATCCAACCTGACCCTCTGCTTGGCCCCTCCTGGCCTTATGTCCCCACCTACATCACCTCCCAGCCTTACCTGCACCTTGTGCCCTCCTTTGCCAGCCTTTCTTTGGCGGTTTCAGTATCCTGCAGCAGTGACACATCACCAGGAGATGAGCTACTCTGCTGGCGGGTTTTCAGCCCCAATATATTGATATGTCCTTAGGAGGTGCTTGGACACACTTTCAGGCTGAACGTGTGCTTTCTACTCCAACCTCGTTGCCTCCTGTGCTGCCCTGCTGCTAGCCAGGCTGTCATTTCACGCTGTCCCATGTTATATCCTGCAAGCGGGTTACCCCATTATTATTGTTCCTGACCCCATCATGCTTTGCCTGCATTTCCAGCTTCTCCTAGCATCAGGCTCCCTCATCTGCATGCTGTGAGTCTGGCCTCGCTGAGCTGCCGTTAACCCCCACCCCACTAACCTGCTCGTTGTTTGTCCCCCCTGTTGCTCAGAGCACCCCTGGGGTGACCCCAGAGAGCAGGTTTCTGAGCCTCGCAGGGCACGTAGTGGTGACAGACACACACGCTGGCAGAGAGAGCACCGAGAAGCACCTTCGCCATTGTCCGACGGTGCCTGTGGACACAGGCATTCCACCTTGGAGGATTGTCGGAGGTCTCCTCATCCAAGTGAGCCCAGCGGTGACCGTTGGCAGGAGTGGAAATCAGCCAGCCAGGGGAGGTCCAGGAGACATCCCAGCCTTGACCTGGAAAGAGAGTCTGAGCATGGCACCCATGACCACAGCAACAGCTGGGAGCTGCGGGAGAGGAGGGCAGGTGGCAGAGAGAATGCTTGGAGACCTCTCAGTCTTGACCTGGAGTCCGACCATAGACTCGCAGACCAGGCGTGGTGCAGCAGAAAGCCAACAAGGCAAGACAGAGAAAAGCACCTTCCTCTTCTTGAAGTGGAACTGGAGGCTGAGCAGGAAACCTGGCATCGGGGTGGCAGCCAGCTGGTGCATCCTGAAAAACACAAGTCTCGTCATCAGGGCCACTTGTCACACAGAACGGTGCAAGACGAGAAGCGCCGTGATGCTGAACCTAGAGATAATCATAGGAGGGGTGAGGAGAGAGACTCCAAAAGGGCAGGACACAAGAGACATTCCCCCTCCTTACATGCAGTGACCCAGGGGAAGGTTGGAGACTGCTGGCAAGACTCAGGTAACCAAGTGATGGGGAAGGTGTACGTATGTGTGGGGGTGGACCTTTGTGTGCCCTGTCCTGGTGTCTGAAATCTGTGTTGTTTCCTTTGAAGGCGTTTATCTCCAATATCCAACTACGATGTGTACGTGGTAAATCCTGCCAGGTTTTAAATCTCACTAAAATTTCTTTAGTGAGATTCTTCTTATCCATTCATGTTCTTGCTCTGTTTATTTCCTGACATCTTGCGTGCCGTCAGAGAGGATGAGTAAGAAGATATTGTTGGAAATGGTACCCTTAGTGTCCTGTGTTTAGGAAAAAAAACCACAAAAAAAATCCCAAGAACCAACCAACCAACAACTAGCTGTTGTTTTTTATGATATGTTTTATGCTGTGGTTGCACCAAAAAAAAACCCAAAACAAAAAACAAATTTTATGATTATACTTGTATTTTTTGATTTGGGACGCAGGGCTGTAAGTGAGGACAGTTTCATAGAATCATAGAGTGGTTTGGGCTGGGAGGGACTTTAAAGATCATCTAGCCCAAGCCCCCTGCCATGGGCAGGGACACCTTCCACTAGACCAGGTTGCCCAAAGCCCCGTCCAGCCTGGCCTTGAACACTGCCAGGGATGGGGCATCCACAGCTTCTCTGGGCAACCTGTGCCAGTGCCTTGCCACCCTCACAGTAAAGTATTTCTTCCTAATATCTGATCTACATCTACCCTCTTTCAGTTTAAAGCCATTACCCTTCGTCCTATCATGACACGACTTTGCAAAAAGTCCCTCTCCAGCTTTTTTGTCTTTACCTGTAGGTACTGGAAGGCCACTATAAGGTCTTCTCGGAGCTGCCTCTTCTCCAGGGTGAACAACCCCAACTCTGTCAGCCTGTTTTCACAGGAGAGGTGCTCCAACCCTCTGAGCATCTTTGTGGCCCTCCTCTGGACTTGTTCCAACAGGTCCACGTCCTGCTTGTGTTGGGGGCCCCAGAGCTGAACACAGTACTCAAGGTGGGGTCTCATGAGAGCAGAGCAAAGGAGCAGAATCACCTCCCCCAACTTGCTGGCCACGCTTCTTTTGATGCAGCCCAGGATGTGGTTGGCTTTCTGGGCTGCAAGTGCGTATTGCCAAGTTTACTTACGCACTTATTTACCTAAGCCAGCAATTTCCATCCACTTATTATGTTGCCAGAAGGGCTTTCAATAAGCGGTTCACTTTGGTAAAAAATTCAGTAGTGGTTCTAGGTGTCCAGCTGGGCTCCATTTGTAAGATGAGGGTCTTGACAAATTCTGTACAAGTGGATTTTGCTGGGAAACGTGTACCTGTGTAGTATGTTGTTCAGTAATGCTTGTGGACAGATGGGCTTTAAAGATCCACATCCATCCTTCTGCTTTTAAATCCACATTGGGTGTAGGGATGACCTGGCACTTAGTGGAAGTAGAGTTTACAGACTTGGATCTATCTTTTGTCACAGCATGGGAGACTTGTGCTTTAAGCCCTCTAACTGGTCTTCATTTGGATAAGATTAGGATGATCGTGTCTGTCTCTGGAGATACTGGTAGATTTATTTTTCATCTTTGCTATGTAAAAGTTTTCTTTGGGGAGGTGGAAGGGTCTTTGTACATAATCAGTGGGTTGTGATTTGCTCTGATAGAATGTGGTTCTGGGTGACTCAGTATCCCATCACATTGAGTCAGAATAGCCAGAAGCTCACGTCTTCTTCCTGTGGTGGGCTTTGTGCTCCCCTGAGAGTGAGCAGAAGTGATGTGGAAGTAACATTTATTGTTTGAGCAAATGAAGCCTGGCACCGATCAGTATGTGAAGAAAGCTCAGCCTCGAACTGGCCAGCGAACAATTCCTGGAAACTTACTTTTATTCTTCATAGAGGTAATGCCGTACAGGAGCCTGTCGGCCACGCTGTTGTTCATTCCAGCACAGTAAAATTTTTTTCCTTGACCTTGGAAGCACACTGAATAATTTAACTCTGACCAAGCTGGTGCTTTTTGCCAGAGTTCCTGTGCTGGCCAGAGGTCGCAGCTCTTTGATCAATCCAAGCTGCGAAGTGTCCTGGGAAAGGCCAGCCCATACACTTGACCATAAGGTGCGAAAGCTGGTGGTGTTCTTACACTCAAAGGTTTGTAAGAGGGCTGTTAGTTGCTTGAGATCATTGATCAATTGATTCAAACAAAACAAAAAACAAAAACCCCACACACCACCCTTAGAAGAGGTAGGTGGCTTTCTATTCCATAGTTTTATTCCATGTTGATGCATGAGATCTCTGGCCCTCTGCAGTTTGAAGTCTTCAGGCTGCTTGGTGGAGTATGATGGTAACTTGTTGGTAGATGCACAAAAACATTTTCAAAGTCAGTTGGTTACTTCATGTTTTTCCCTTGGTCTTACAAGATGGGAAGGAAACTGATAGGTGGCCCGGTAAGACATAACAGGTATTTGTAATAAATGTGTAAATGCTGTAGCTGGAGGCATGGAGGTTTTGAGTGAAACTTTCTGGATTTGAGGTGGAAGAGACGCAGGCATCTGGGGTGTTTGTATACTTCTGACATAAAGCAGAAAGCTCATTTAGATGGCTGAGATGTCTGAACAATGCAGTTCAGACTGCAGATGGCAGAAGGCATTCATTGTATGCGAGTGAAGTCATGTGTTTTACAACAGGGATAGGGTGGGACTCCTTTGGCCTGATGCAAATAGGCTATGGAGACACTCAAAATGCAACATTGTAAATCACTTGGAGATAGGTTAACTTTAAAATAAACAAACAAATAAAACTCTGTACTCAAAGCAAGACCTGAACCTTGTCTGAACTTCTAAAAGGTTTACTTGGCTGTTTTCTCACTGTGAATTGTAAAATTCGTGGGTCAGCCCAAGGAAGAAATTGCCTAAAGCCTCACGTGAGCCCGTCCCAGGCAACTTTTGCAGCCTGTGCCGCTCCAGCAGGGTGTTCACAGACTCTGCTGTGTTTGTAATAGATGTTGGGCTGCTTTCTGCTGCCTGGTTTTGCCCGTGTATCTGTGTTGACACGGTGTGAAAAAATGACTCCTTTGCTAGCCTCACTGTGTCAGCAAAGACTGCTTTGAGGGGCATGACCCCTTTGCCATATAGTTGCATTTGTCGTGTAAGACATGGTGTATCAGATATTTCTATATGCATGAAGAAACCTCCCTACAGTGTGTGGTGCACCTCAGCTAAAGGTACTCAGCTGTCTGGCAGGTATGCTGTCGTGGTCTCTGGTTCCCTTGAGCGGGGCTTTTGCACGTGGCTGAGGAGATGGTGGGGATTTCCTTACCAAAGCACTTGAAAAATGTTTGAGTTGATTTTCTCACACAATTCTGTAGGCACTAAGTTGAGGGGGACGAAGCAATCCATGTATGATACACCCCGAAGGGAGCAGGAGTTATCTGATGCAGAGATTGCTCGGAAGCTGCAGGAGGAAGAGCTCCTGGTGAGTACAGAGGTTGCATTAGTCAGCTCGAAGGAACTAAGGTAGCCAGCAATGACAACTTGAATTTTTAAACGTATTATATGTGATACTACTGTGCATTTGGGTGATTACCTTTGTCTCCTGTACAAACACGTATGGAGTGACAGCTGGCATCCAGCCGGTAGAGCCCTATTTTCTGAAATAAACACCCAAAATTACATGACCAACGCAGAGTGATATTAAATGAACATTTCCAGGCAGGTAAAAGATGGCCTGTGGTCAGCCCAGAAGTGAGACAGGCTAGTGTCCATCTTTGAGAGAGGGGGCAGCAGGGTGGACAGCATGGTGTGGTGTGGCCTGACGGACAGGTGAGGTGCAACTTGGCTGAAAAGCTGAAATGACAGCTTGGTGTTGGGTTGGGAGGTAAAGTTTTGAGGTAGCTAAGTATATTTGGAGAAGATGGTAGCTTATTTGTATGGGCACCTACTTGCCCTGCCCAGCAGGTTGATGAGTATGAATAATTCAGGGGTGTTACTCTTCTGTATCTGTGTCTTGTCCGGCCCCCAACTTTTTTTTTTTTTTTCTCTCCAGGCTAATGAGGAAGATCAGAAAGCAGCTCAAGTAGCCCAAGATGAGGTGAGGAAGAAGTGAAATGTTTGTGGTATTCCTTTACTTGTGGAAACTGCTAAACACCACTTGTCCCCTCTGACCCTCTGGCTGTTCATTTCCCTCCTTGTTAGGGAAAGCTCAAGGCCCTGGTGGGGTTTGTTCCTAGCTGGTTTTCATGTGTATGCTCAGGCTGGCCGAGCAGGGGGTTGCGTTGCCTGTTGCAACCGTGGCAGAGGAAGGAAGTTTATGGCTGTGTA
Source organism: Falco naumanni (assembly GCF_017639655.2). Taxonomy (NCBI): domain Eukaryota; kingdom Metazoa; phylum Chordata; class Aves; order Falconiformes; family Falconidae; genus Falco; species Falco naumanni. The sequence continues at coordinate 16,760,434 of NC_054066.1, read as the reverse complement.
TGAGCATCTCTTGTAACAGACTATTGGAGATGCTGCAAGATGAACCCCCCACCGTTGAAGGAAAAGGAGTAAAAGGCAGAAAGGCTCTGCAAGCACAGTTCTGGCAAATCAGGGACCCACTGGGCATGCTGCATGTAGTCAGTCTTAATTCTGCCCTTTCACTTGATCTCTGATCACAGATGGGTGAAATCCAGGTTTTGCACCCTTCCTATTCAGTAGCTGGCCATAGGAAAGGACTTAAATAACTCAAACCCACAAGAGCAGTGAAGCCATCTGGCATGCTGTCTGTATTTTCCCTTCTAGGAAATTGCCCGACTCTTGATGGCTGAGGAGAAAAAGGCTTTCAAGAAAGAGAAGGAGAGAGAAAAGTCTTCCTTTGAAAGGAGGAGGCATGATCAAGACTGGAAGGTATGTCAAACATCAGGCACCACAAATGAAGTACTATAATGTTATTCCCATTTCCAGAGGGTGGTGAGAGTGTGCAGTGAGAGCGAAAGGAATGATGCAGACTCTTGCATCCAAAGGATCTTGCTGCCTGTTATTCACCTTCTTCCCAAGTCTCTTGGAGCCACCTACTTGGTTAGATGCTCTTTGGCTTTAGCCTCAAGGAAAGTAAGGCTAGGGCTCTGGCCTTGGAGGTTGGCACTGGACATCACAGCACCTTGTGGCCTCCCTCAAGCACTGTCAGTCCTCCTGGTTAGGAACTTCCCTTTGCTGTAATCCTGACTGTAGCAATAAAAGCAGTACTTGGTTCTGTTTGTGTACCACAGGTATAAGGACAGCACAGCTGCTCTGGTTTTCACTCTGCTTCATAATAGAATTGGCTCTATAATGAAAAATATTGAGTGTATCGAACCTAGATTTTTGTATGAGTAATATTACAGAGGCTTGGCTAGATGATGTAGGACATGAAAGGAAACAGATTTCAAGGTCTGCACTGGTAAGGTGATTAAGGGGATGTTGTGTTAATCTTGGGGCCAGTTGGAGGTAGCTCTGATGTTTTCAGCCTCTTTGAGTGGTTGCAGGAGCACAGCTGTGTGCAGCTGGCTCCTCATACTCAGCCCAGTCTCGTGTACAGTCATTACACACTGACTGCATTTGACCCCAACTTCAGGATGAATCCCCCAGCACTGTCTCATATTTAGAGCAAAAACTGAGTTTGGCTCAGCAAGGCTGGGTTTCATTGACTGGAGACTAGTCCCAGTACTGCCGTTCACGTGTAGTTGGCTGTAGTTAGTTGTTTGTATAAACTGAGCACGAAGGGACTGCATGGAGCTGCGGCAGCCTGGTGTCTTGCAAGGCACACAGGTGAGCTGCTTTCCCTTCTTCCCATCAGCACGATGCAAGCGAGTCTACACGCTCAAGGTCAAGAGAAGGGCCTGAAACTCAGCGGCACAAAGGAGACAGGTCTTCAAGGTGAGCTTGAATTGGCTGGTAAGAATGGGGAAATGCATCGGGAAGCTGCTTAGAAGCAGAGTCTTCGGGAGGAGTTGTGGGGCGACCAGCCTGACCCACTTACAAGGGATTTGGTAGAGAGCAGAGGTTTTAGCACCAAAAAGAGACGGAAAGCACAGAGCTCATGTAGTGTTTGGTGACACGTGTCACTTGCTGTGCTTGTGGCATTTGTCCATATTGGTCTCCCTGCCTGGCGCTGACAGAGATTGATGAGCTTGTGCAGTGACATTTGTTAAATGGCAGAGAAACATTGAGCGGGTTAAAGAGCTTCTAGGGATGTCAAACAAAATGTCATCTCTGGGCAGCAAGGAGTAATCACAATGCATTTGCACAGCTGCTCCCTTGGTCCCAGTTAGACCTGTACACTGCTCCCACTGCCGTGTGTGGACACCCCCCTGTAAGCAAATACGTTGTGCTTTGGGGTGCCTCATCCCAGAGCTGATGGGAATGTGCTGTAGCCCAGTGCTGCTTCTGAATCGTTTGGTATCCTGGCCTGATGCTTCTCATGAAGGAGTGAACCCTGGAAGTGACCCCTGTGGCTTTGACTTCCAATCCAGATATGAGCCTAGAAATTCTTGTTGAATTTGCAAAATCAACAACAAATCTGGTGTGCAGGTGGAGACTGACTGAGAGAGATCATATTAAAATACTTTGGGGTTAAAACTGGCAACCATTAAACACTTTAGAATGTTGCTCTTTTGCATGAAGTTTGCATCAAGCTTCATAATGGAGATTTTTATTCCCTGACAACTTGAAACCAGTATTAAAAGAAAGTGGTGCATGAGAAGTAGTAAATACTGTGCATTTCTTGCCACAGAAACAGTAACAGTCTGTGCTCGGAGGAGCTGGTGTGCAGATAGAAAGTCTGGGCCAGACATGGTTAGCATCAAACTGTCAGGGAACAGACCAGGTAGCCGAGATGTTGCTTTTGCCATGCGGTTATCCCTTTGAGTTTTCTTCCCAACACTTCTTTTTCACTGTGCTTAGCAGGTCACAGCCTCCTCTCGATGACTTTGAACACACTCGGTATTACACAAGCCAGCCCAGCCCCTTGCGCCAGATCCCCAAAGCTGAGCACTCTCCTAAAGGTAGGATCAAGCCCATGGTTGCCCCAGCACTTGGGTTATTGTGGGCTGCTTTCCTCAAATGAGCAGCCTGAAGGACGGGATGTTTGGAAGGGATGCTAAAGGTGAGGAGGAATGGATATTACTGCCCAAGCAGGCAGGTGATGCTAGTCAGTGTTAGAGTTGTATTTGCTGAGCACGGTTGCAGGCTGAGACACTAAAAAGTTGGTTTGCCTTGTTTGTCAAACTGCTTTCTGCGTGTCCTCCGTGATCTCTTAATGATGAATGACTGTAAATTCAGGCAGCAAATGAAGGAGAAATAACATGAAGACAATGACATGATGGATTTTGGGTGATGTGCTAGTATCAAACAATCCAATACAAGACAAAACCTTGCGGTAGCACCTGTCTGGTGGGTGGATGGGATGATCAGACAGAAGCTTGTCCCGAGAACAGGCTTGTTCTGTTCTTGTAGCATCTCAGCACTGCTTTGTTGGCTTGTTTCCTGAAATCACTTGGCACAAGAGCAGTGCGGTTAGGCTTGTGCCCCCCAGTTTTTTAAATCTGAATACCAATTGTCTGAGTTATCTCTAGATGGAGTCTCTGGGGGAGGAAAGGGGCAGTCAAGAGTTCGACTCAATTGCTCAGATTTCTTCCAGCTCTACTGCTTGTGACTTAAATGTGGACACTTCCCAAAACTTAAAGTTTGGGAAACTTCTGTGTTCTGTTTTCATCCAACAAGCTGGAAAGTTGATGACACTTTGTACAGAGTCTGTTAGCCCAGTGTGCATTCCACTTTCTGTAGTGAGACTGTGCATTGTGGCTGCAGCACCAGTCACAGCCTAGAAGAAATGCGAATGTCTGCCTGCCTGGTGGACCTCTCCTTCCTTTTGCTTGAGTCATGCAACATATGGTTCCCATTTCGGCATTTGACTTTACCAGTACCCGGGAAGTCACATAGACATTCAAGAGGGCAGGACAATTAAAAGATGTAGTATTTTCTTCACCTGGATGTGTCCTTACGGATTTTTTTTCTTTCTGTTTTGCTTTCTAGGTTCCCGTAGGAAGCAGTAAACTGTGCTAGCCTTTGCTTTGGTACTGACTCTTCTGTAGCAAACATTACTGGAATTGCCAGGCAACTTTCTTGATTCCTTACCCAATGAGAGGTTCACCCTCCGCTCCCAACATCTCCTCTTTAAGTGTCATCAGATTAAGTAACATTGTTTGTTTCAATGTCTTACTCATGTGATGACTTAAGCAGTGCAGTACAATCTAGCCGCTGCCGAGCTATGTGAATCATTTAGCTGACTTAACAGCTCCCTTTTACTTTCTTTTGAGGCTTTCTTTTTGTTTTTATTTTTATTGTTAAGCTTTGGCCGGAGCTTTGACAAATAGAGATGCATGTACAACAGGGAAGACGACCCAAGAAATCAGTTGGGTTATGGCAATGCAGCAGAACTTCAGAAGTACAAGTCCTTTCTGTATTAGGATGACTTAGCAAAGAGAGTCATAAGAGGAAATGTGTTTCTTCCTGTGCTGGCTAAGACAGCTGAGTCAACCTGACAGTCATGCTAACTTGCGGGAAGGAGAGAGCATCTTCATAACATACAGCAGCAAAAGCCAGAACCTGGGACTAGTGAAGAGGAAATTGTCTATAGAACAAAATATCATAACTGCTGTGTTTCTTTCTAGGGTTTCCAGCAATCTGGGTAGAGTGTGTAGTCGGGCATTTGGCTCCAGGATCTAGGATAGAACAGTTAAAGGCTAATTTCAACTGAAATTAGACATCGTCTGCGTGACTTTTAAGACATCCTAGGGAGTTAGTGAAGCTGTGACTTGTGGGTTGGGAAGAATCATACAAAAATTTAAATGCCTGAAGGGACCTCTGTGGTCACCTGCTTTGAGCTTCAGTGTGGCAGAAGCCAAGGAATTTCACTGGAGCCAAGTAGGAACTACTGCAAGTCCTAGCTCAGTTGCTGATGCACTTGAGTACAGTAACTTGTGTCTGAACCTGCATATGTCTGCATGAGGCTGAAGGAGGGCCATATAGGCACTGAGCATTGCATCTAAACTCTACAGTTACAGGCAGCTTTGAGCTAGGCAGTGCTGAACAGTTCACACAATGTCTGTGCTGATTGCCTCTCCTCTACACTGCTCTGTCCAGCACCCCAGGCAGACTCCAGTCAGGATAAAACTATTGCTTGGTATAGCATGGTCTGCAAGTTTGTCTGTGTAGATCTGCCCATGCATTGATTTTAATTTCCCTGCCCCGCAGCTCCCCCCCCCCCCCCCTCAATGGCTGTTTTCCCTCCAGTCTTTGAAAATCATTCTTCTCTTGTACAAACAAGTAGCCTTTTCCCTTGGCCTCTTCTCATTTCAATTATTTTGTCTTTTTAATAATTTTTTTCCGCTTTTTTTCACGTGCATTTTAAAACTACAAAGCTGAGCATCTGGACACTGGCTTGGATTCTGTTGAGCCAGTACAAGCTAGTTATTTGCCAGTCCAGTTCATGGCAGCAAGCCTGATTACCTTGCCCCTGCAGCCCAGCTTCCATACAGCCCAGCACTGAGGCTCTCCCACCATGTTCTTTGTCATCTTCTGGCAGCTGCAGTTCTGCTGTTGGCTGTGCTTGCCCTCACCGCTGATCTGCCTGGGAAAGGAGCTTTGACAGCTCTAGAGCTTTGTGGAGAGCATGTGCTGGCATGGAGCACCAAGACATCTGAAGAGACCACGACTCTGCACCTTCCCCTAATACACAATTCAATCCCCAAGGCAGCTGTAAGGCTTTAACTTCAGCTCTTGTCCTTGCTCACAATAGTTTCTGAGGCAAATGGCTGGGAAGAGGCAACTCCTTTTTTACAGAAGTTGCAGGGACAAGTTTAATACCACAGCACAAGCCCATGCCTTGCCTTGACCAACAACTCAAGAAACATCCATCTCTTACCCCGCTGGCCTCTTGGTAGCAGTTCTCTACCTCTGAAGAGCCGTATTACCACTGGTAGACCTCTGCTGCAGGCACACACTAGCCAAAAATCCTGTTAACATAGGACTGTGCAGTGGCAAGCATCCTGCTAGCTGCATACCCTTGCTTCCAGACTGTGAGCTTGCTTACTTGCATGAACCCTTAAGTGACTTGCAAGGTCTTGCTTGCTTACTGCTTCTTCTCAGGAAATATCCCAGCTGGCGGCTAGATTGTACTGTCCTTGCTTGTTCTCTGTTCTTGTTCCATCTGTCCATTCAGAAGTGTTAATGTTGTTTTAAAGGATCTGGAAAAAGAACCACATCGACCCTATTTTTTCCTTTTTTATTTGATAACTTGGGCCAATGTGGCAACTTCATCTGCAAAGAATTTATTTTGTAAAAATTTATTTTTGTATTTCATGTAACAGTCAAAATTTCTACTGCTGAAAATGCCTCTTTTTTTTAATTTTTTTTTTCCCTGTGGGTTTTTCCCCTCCATTGCCATCAGAGTATTTACTGTTGTGAAATGGGTGCCTGGTGGGGTTTTATGAACTAGTACTTTCTACAAACACCCCAGTTCAGGCCCTGCTGCTTGTATCATCTGGTGCACTTGTAAAAACTGGACGGGGAAAGCCCCTGCCAAATCAGAAAGTGGATGATCTTTGTACTAATTGTACGTGGGGAAAAATGGTGACCCTCTGCAAAAGGCAAGGGGAGATTGCCAGCTAGGAATTCAGCCCTTCCTGGGCCTCTAGCTGGCTGTGACGGGCTTTCTTGCACTGCAGTTGGCTGATGTAACTTCTGTCTTACCCTGAATGAAAAAGTCACGAAGGCCCTGAGCCTGCTGACATGTGGAGAACCTATTAATTCAGGAGGGATGCTTGGGAGTATCCAAGTTGTTGACTTCAGTGGGAGTAAGTGGAAATGCTATGAGAGAAAACTCCTGTTGATTGTGTTTGGAAGCTGGGTAAAGTCTGTGGAACACCTCAGTGCCTACTCTGCAGAGCTGCAGGATCTCCTTAATGGCCTCCTCTGGCCAACCAAGCTCTCCAGCCGTGGCACCAAGAGACGAGAGCCCAAGGGAAGGATCCCAGGAGCATCTGCTGCTTCCTTGGATGCCTTCAGGGAGTGCTGAATGCTTTATGGGCTGCTGTGCTCTATATACTCCCTTAGACCGTACTTTTCTATTCTTACTCTCACCTTTATTCATTTGCTGGGCCTTGTAAGTGCTTCTCCTGTTTTATTTTTCCATAGCCCTTTAGAAAGGGGGGACCTAAGGTTTTGTTAGAAGGGGCTGACACCTATCGAGAGAGAGAGAAATGCTAGGAATGGTAGCTGAGGAAAGCATGTAGGAAATGGGGTATAAACAGAGCAATTGTTCATCTAACATATGTTGTGGGCCTCAGGCTGTCATGCAGGTGAGAGTCTTCCTGAGGCAAAAGTTGCAGCTGGACTTGCATGTTTAGTAACCACCTTTGGAAGGAGATTCCGTGGTCCCATTGAAGTCAACGAGAGTTAAGATCATGGAAGAACAAGGAGCCAACTCATCTTGGGGCTCAGCAGCCACGGTTCTGCTGAGAGTCAAGAAGATGCAGCTTGTGTAGGCAAGATGCAAAATCAGCACCTTGCACCTGTGGCCCTGGAAAGAGGCACAAAAAAAAAGTTGACCTTTTAAAAAGAAACAATCAGAGCAGCATTTCCTTTTTATGACAGAACAGTGTTTAAGTAACTTCATTTTTTCCTTGTTTTCTCTTGCCAAGTTTTAGTAGCTTTGCCTATGAGTTTGCTCTGGATTTAATAGCATGTCAGAGCACTTGCTGGGAGCCCTGCCCAGGTCATTCAGCTCTTGCATCCCTTTCTAACTCTGTGCATTAACAAGGCAACAGGCACCATGTGGAACATTCATCACCATGAAATCCTGGCACCTCCTAACCTTCACAGTAGGCACACCTCACCAGCAAGAGCTCTCGCCGCCACCTCACCTCCGTCCGAAGCACAACAGTTTGCAGAAGAGAGGTTAGGCGAACCGGAGTGATCGTGCCTTATATGCAGGGATGCTCGATGTCTTCAGCAGGCTGATGTGAGTCACCTTGCTATGAAACATTGTCTTAATGTGGACTGTACAGCTTCCTGCAGCAAGAAGCAGTTGTCGTCATGCAGATAGATCCAGCAAGTTAATCTCATCTATTTTTTAAAGAACTTCATGGTGTTGAACTTAGTGGGGTGGGAAAATATCTGCTCTTAGGGGTTAGTCTCATCCATGAATTTCTCCTCTTGGGGAGGAAGAATAGAAGTTACAAATGCTGCAGTCTGCTTCACTCTGTGAAAGGGATCTTGTATGTACAGTATTTTTATATCTCTGCATTCCCACCTGTCAGGATTTGAATCAGGATTAATAACATTCTCTTACTTAGGGAAAAAAAAATGGATTTTTATTTTTACAGTGCTAGACCTTTGTGTGTTTTTATTTTGTGCCAAATTACAGCCACTGTTACATTCTAGTGTTTTCAGTTTGTTGATCAATGTGTATATTATATATATTTTTATTATCAAGGTTTTTATTTTAATTCATATTAACCTGTATGCAAACTAACTGTGGATTGCTAATTTATATATAAGGGGAGCACTTGGAGACAGTGTGAGGATTCCCCTACTTAGTTTACGCTCTTGTAATCTAGCACAGCCAGTCCATGAAACTCATGGCTTCTTACACAGAGCAATCTCCTGGGCATCTGTCACCCTGAGCACATCGCTCCTGCTGTTCCTCAGGGCAGTGCTGACGCTGCAGGACTATATTAGATGCAATAGGAAACGAAGCAAGGGAGCTCCCTGCTGTCCTGCTGCTGGCAGTGATGCCAGGGAGAGTGCTGCAGCAGGAATTCCCATCTGGGGGTGACTCAGATTGAGTCTGCCCTGTATCTGTCCCCTGCTGATGGACAGTTGGTTTTGCCCTGCTCTCTCAAGGTGCTCAGTGCTTAGTTTTGCAGTTGCTTTGGGAGGTGGGTGTGGGATACAGCGCTGAGGCACGGTGGTGTCTCTCGCATGAAGTATACCACAGGCAGCTTGTCTTTTGAACGTTGCAGAGGACAAGCATAAACCTACAGAGATTCCAGTTTACTGTACTCGGTAAACACGTGCCATAGCACGTTTGTGGCTGTGCAGCACTGCTGTGGAAGCTCTGGCTGTGCTGCATACAAGAGCCGCTCGGACTGCTATGCCCAGGACTGGCTGCAGGAGACAGGTTTTGTGTTGAGAAGCTGTACTGCCCTCAGCTTCTGTGCTGGAGATACCATCAGCCATCTCCTCCCCCGGAGTAGCACAGGGCAAAGCTTAGCTTGTGCAGTTTGGGCTTTTCCTGGAGGGTCCCAGAGAAGACAGTGGCACACACAAATGTGTATTTTCTACTTCATGGTAAACAAGTTCCACTGTACCAGTGTTCACTCTAAGTAGACTCCACGGTCTGTCTCCAGCTGCATCTGTGCACTGCAATATAGGTAATTGTCTCAGAGAAATAACTGCCGTTGTCTCATTTAGCTCTTCAGGGTAAACTTTCAGCCTGTTGAATCTGAAATGTTAGCCATGTGGTGAGATGGATTAGTCAAAGGCTTAAATTCCTCAGAGCTGCAAGTGTACCCTGCATTGCAACAGCTAATCCTTAAATATAAATTGCACACTGACAATAATCTGTCTATGCAAGCCTATTTTTTTTTTAATTATTTTTGACCGTTCACTCTATAATTTTACTGGGTTTGGCATAGAACTTCTGAATGACACTTAACCCAAAGTATCATGTCCATGTGTGTGTATAGCATGTTTTGCTTCGTACTCATGAATTCTCATTGAATGTAAAGGGAACATTGCCTTGCCCCATTTCGTTCAATAAACCGCTGTATTTTGTTATCCACCACATCCTTCTGTCCCTCCGTGTGCTTTTCTGGAAACACTGAAGTGGGTTATACAAGAGCAGGCGAAAACAAGAATTCCACCCTTGGCTTCTGGAGCTCAGCTGCTTCTACCAATAATTATGTTCTTCCAATGTAATAGATGTAGCAAAACAGATTTATATTTAATTTGATTATTTTGTGGCCAGAGAGATGGAAAAAAAAGCTGTGTAATATCTTGGAAAGGATCTGGACTGTTTCATTTCCTGAGACTGTGATACTGAAAAAATAAAGCAATGTAATTATTTGCAAGGGTAGGATACTTTTTTCTCTTCTTTTTTGTGAACGTAGCTTTTTAGTTTTTAAAAAAGCCTGCTTGAAGCCTCCCAAGAACAACTCGCACCTACAGTGGTGGGACAGAAGGCAAGAAGGAAACACGGCAAATACCCTGTGGCTGACTGATGTCTTCAGAGGCATCAGCTGAGGATGCAGCCACATGCAGCTCAAACATGAGTGGACACGAAGCCGTTTCCATGCCATGAATTCAGTTTATAACTGAACATGGTAAAATAAATGGGTAGTTTCTAAATGTAAACTCTGGATCTTGAGTCCAAGCTAAACCTTTCTTATGTGTTTATTTACTCATTTCTCTCTGCTTGCCAGGTGTAACTATGGCACAGGGGAGCAGAGCGCCCTTTCACACCCCACCACAGGACGCACCAGGCTGACCCTCCATGGGCCGAGGGCTTTCCTTGCCCAGGGGCTTGTGTCTGTGCAGGAGCAAGTGCTCTTAACTCCACCTGAGCTCAGTTTTGGCCTTTGTCACAACACTACCCTAGTGCTTTCAGATGCCTTCACATTGTGTATATCTCCTACCAACTCCATCTCAGAGTCCCTTAGGTATTAGCAGTGAGCGGAGGTAGGGATCAGCAGAACGGAAAATTAAAAGTATTGGGACATAGCTAGCGGTGGAAGAGCCTGGCTGTAAAAACAGGGCACTTGGAAGTGCCGAGGGCTCCGCTAACTTAAAAATTATTGCAGCCTCTTGTTTGACGTGACTGGGTCAGTCTGTTTTCTTTGAAAGGCTTTTTTCATGCCAGCCTTGGCACTCGTAGCATTAGGCTGTGGTGAGGGGGGGCCAGCTGGAGCCCTCACTAGCATCCTTCACCTGCTGCAGGGATGTGCACACAGAGGACTGTGTGTGGGAACCACAAAACGAACACTGCAGAACCCCTGGGGACTGTTTTGCTTGGGTTTTTGCTGTGTCAGAGGAATTGCTGACGTCCGGGTTTCCAAGTCACATGCAGCTCTTAAAGTATGGATATGGGTGGGTGTCCATTGTGCCATTGGTGATGGATTGAGGTTCCCCAGGTATATTCCACCTGTGAGAGAAGAAGGTAAGCCAGTGGAGGCTGCTTAAAGTCACCATTGCTGGGTACCCAGAGGCCTAACTGCCCCCTTGGCTGCTCCGTCCTGCACTGGTAGGAGCTGCAGGGGGCAGCTGCCATCTGTGCCCATCAGATGCTCGTCTTCCACTCGGGTCCATGCTGTGTAACTGGGGCTCTTGCCCAAAAAGACTTCAGTGAGTGGTGCTCATGGCTTGGGAAGGCTGAGCCCTGCTGACAGGGAACTGCAGGGCTGGGAGTGCTTACACACAGCAGGTAAATGGCTTTTCACACCCAGGTGGACAGCCAGGGCTCTGTGCTGTCTCGTGCTTTGCGTTGGTAACAGATGCTGGTGAGTGACTCTTAGCTGGAACTGATGCTCTTGTTCACGAGGCAAACTATGGCTGCAGAGCAACCCAAAGCCTAAACTGGGGTATCCGATACACAACTTGGTGTAGTACACATGCTACATATGTACCATTCCCAGTTCATTTCCCAGAGACCTGGCGGGCTGCAGCATGCCTGGAGGTGGAGAACATCCCCTCTGCCACGTGAAACCCCAGTTTATACCTGAAATTATTCCTTCTCAATCTAAAGGCCGAGCAAAACGAGCCCTTATATCCCAGTTCTTTGCACCATCCTGCTAGCAAACACGTGACAGCTCCTGGCACTGATCAGTTGTCTTGGGTCAGAGGTAAGCACGTCCGTCACCATGATTTGTTCTTTCAGAGGCAGTGATCTTGAACAGCGCCCAGAGTCCATCAGCTTTATCCTGCTTCACCCTGGCCAGAATTCCTGACACGGTTAATGGCAAAACAGAGACGTAGTAAATGAGACCAAGTTTAAAACAGGTACAGAACTGGAGTCTGGCAGCTGGGCATTCGTGGAATGTCTGTGCTGCTCGGACCCCAGAGCGCCCAAGACAAGTGCCCAAGCGGCTGTGCCAAAGCCGCCTCCTGTTTCACACTGTTGATGCTGAGGAGCAGCTCTGAGCACGGACACCTCAGTTTTCACAGTCTCCTTTCCACTGGCACTGCTTTTGCCTTAGTAATAGCTCCCCTGTCGTGCCCTTTTCCCCCAAACAGACGTCCTCAATCCACCTGACTCGCTTCAAGCACAGGCACAGCTAGCCCCTAGCTGGTGCTGGGGCCCCCAGACCACATGATTTCTATTTATGTATAAACAGCATAATGCCTTGTCACAGGACAGGTTTTTTTCCTGGCTATTTTACGTTTGGATGGTGTCTCATTTTTATTAAAACAATATGCAGTGCCAAATTATGAGCCAGAGGAATATCTGTGTCTCACTGATTGGGTTTATGCCCGGGTGAGTGTTGCAGAAGCACGTCAGCATCCCCTTCCCCCGGCTGAGCATGGAGCTGGGATGGGCTCACACCCAAAATGTGCTCCACAGTACCGCCTACCTCCCCCTCTTCATCCTCCTCAGGTACAGGCAGTGTCCAGAGGGCGATGACACGGCCATGCACGTGCGTGTCACCAGAGGGTACTTGGGGAGCATGAGCTTTGTCCCAGTCAGCCTGTAAAAGAGCTGATTTGTAGTTTTAACAATTACTGGTACAACATTTGGAGATTTACCAGGAGAAGGTGGTGTTTGGGGAGAGGATGGGATGCCCAGCTACAGAAGGCTTGTTCCCACCACTGGCACTGGCTGCCAGGCGCCACACTGCGCACTGTCCCGAGTCTGTCAAGGGACACAAACCCCACTTGAGGATTTCACTTGTGTGGTTTTGTTTACTAGTTAGTTACTCACAACTGATGAGCCGCTGAAGGCCAGCCTGAGGGTGCGTGTTGATGTCCAGGAACATCCCTACCATGAAGTGCGCAGGCAGGTCTGGAGGAAGGGATCGCTTGCAGTCTCCTCTCCAAAGGCAAAGGGCGGCATCAAGAACAAGGGTTTCTCAGTGAATTTTCTAGTCTGCTAGCAGACCCAGCCAGCTCATCCTACTGGAAAAGTCCTCAGCTATATGAAACAAGTCCTGTGCAGAGACAGGATTGTCCCTGTTGCCACAAGGAGCCGGAGAGAGTCAGTGTGGATTATCCCACAGGAGAAGGGGATGCCTCACTGCAGCACCTGAGGCAGAGAGGACCACAGCTGCTCAAAGTATGACCACAACTGCAGATCTGACAGCAGCTGTGTCCTGTTAACAACTCCATGGGATAAGAGGGACCAGCAGCAGCAGTACAGGCAATGGGGATGGTGTAGGTCTTTGTCAGGGAGAACTGTAATGTCCCAGTATCAGTGGAAGACTGGGTCCTCCTGTTGCTTGCTGGAACCTAAGCCAGCTTTCCTAATGCCAGGAGTTAATTCAGCTGTGCAAGGGTTCAAGTTAATGCCAGCTTGCCTCATCCCTAAGGATGCTGAAACAGCTGACCAAAGCTGATCCCTCCTAGTGCTGCTGTTCTTGGTTGTCTGCACTTTTAGCTCTGAAGAGACCTGTGTCCTCATGGATTCTGGCTGTGGTTCCTGTCAGAAGCAGGTAAGCCAAGGAGGGGTGGCTTTTCTTCTCTGTGGACAGACACTGGTAGCTGCTCTTAGGAGACAGATGTTTGGAATCGGGATATGCTGCCTGACAAGACCCCAGGACCAGTCACTGTAATTTGGAAGTCACTTTCTGCTCAGCTGAAAACTTTGTCTTCTTTAAATGTTCTTCCAATTTACTGAATTGCAGATGTGCGAATAAAGTGTGTGTTACTTGGGAGAGAATGAGATAAACTCCTCAGGAACAAGGGCAGATTTCACCATCTGGGTTACTGGACCCTGTGACCCAGTCCAACCCACCTGAGTTTTGAACAGAAAATGCTCACAATGAGCTAGTAAACCTAAAAATCAAAGGATTGGAAGCTCTTGCAGAAAGAGAACACGAAGTAACTTAAAACCAGATAATCTTATGATACTGGGATGTTTATGAAGGCAATATGAACCTAAGCAAGAAGGGAAGCACTGGGGGGAGGGGGGGGTTGTCCTTAAATCTTATTCCCCGGGTATGACATGGCACAACTGAAGTTAGTGCTGATCACCATGACGTTAATGTGTGCAAAGCATCACTGTGCAGACTTTGAATCTGTCACCAAAGCGGTTCAGCTGCGTGAGCATGGCTCAGGGCTGGAGCAGTGCAACACAGCCTGTCGGCAAGGCAAATATGTTCAAATATTGTGTTGTGCTAAACTGCTCTTATTTTCAGATAAAAACTAACATTGATACTTCTGCACTGTGAAAAAGGGCCCCCAGCTCCCTTAGAAGTGTTTTGATAACTTCTATGTTTTGATAACTTCTACCCCACACTTACTGGGTGTTACCAACTTTCTTCACATTCCTCCCATGAGCGAATTTAATTCGGTTTTGGTTCCGTGGTGTGCGATCCAGTCCCCTCTGGTGAGAAATCTTCCCCCAACCCCCTTAACTAGGGATGGGAGAGATACTTGTTGGTTTGCATACCCCTTGACCTCCCAACGCAGCTCTCCCTTGAGAAATGGAGAGCACATTAAAAACAAAGGCTTGACGATAAACCTGGATTTATCAAGAAATTATAAGAATCTTGGGTGAGATAAGCGAAGGTGGAAAAGTGCGTTATTTTCAGCGGGAGTGCGCGGGTTTGCCCCGGTGACAGCTCGAGCGCAGGGATGCTGCGGGGCAGAGGCGTTATCCCGCGGCGCCCTCTAGCGGCCGCTCCGCAGGAGGGACCAGGGCAGCGCAGCGGTCTCGGGCAGTCACGCGTGGCCGCGCCACGGGCGGTGGGCTTGGGGGTGCTGCCCCCCAGCAGAGAGCAGCCGGGCGGCAGGCTCCCCTCTCACAGCAGCCGCACCCCGAGCGAATGGGTCGATGGCGCATCAGTCCTGCGAAGCCTTCAGGGTGAAAAAGCGCCAGCGGGCTGTGCTGGGTGAGGCCGTTCGGAGCCCTCCAGAAGTGAAAACACCTGATGGATTGAGCATCACCATGCTGGCTTGGCAAGCACAACTAGCTGGGGTCAGTTATTCCCAAGGGCTGAGCATCACCATGCTGGCGTGTGAGCCAACACAACTAAGCTGGGGTCAGTTATCCCCAACATAGCTGCATCACGTCGGTTATGGACAGATCTCACATTTGAGAGCTGTAACTTTCCTCCTTTCAGCATACTGCGGATGGGAACTGACAGCAGACAGGATTCCTCCTCTAGGTTGGCCAGCAGTCTTTGGAGGCCTTTATTTTTTTTTAAATATAGTTTGGCAGCTTGGTTGATAATAACCATTGGCACCTATGCTATTGCTTACTTGCAGCATAATATTTGGGTAATTTTCTTATTGACAGTATTGCACATCTTGTATTCATTTCAGTACAAAAATTGCATGCCAAAAAAAAAAAAAAAAAAAAGGATTGAAATAATGTCAGTTATGTGGCAAAGCCAAGCACTCAAAAATTTAGAAAACAATATTATATGTACTATTTTAATTCTACTAATTTAGCCCCTTTGCTGGTACACAGTGCAAGCCAGATACAATTAGGGCTGGTATTTTTTCCTGGACTCTTACCTCAGCCCCAGGGCAAGCTTGGTTGATGAGCTGCGACTAGTGCTGCTTAACTGCTTCACCTCAAACTCTGGGTAGCAGCTACAGGAATGCTATTTGTTAGCAATACAACACAC
This sequence comes from Falco naumanni, assembly GCF_017639655.2. Lineage (NCBI taxonomy): Eukaryota > Metazoa > Chordata > Aves > Falconiformes > Falconidae > Falco > Falco naumanni. The sequence continues at coordinate 16,745,048 of NC_054066.1, read as the reverse complement.
CAGCTACAAGATTCTTACATTAAAAAAAAAAACCAAAAACAAAAAAACAAAAAAACCAAACCCCAAAACCTAGAGAAGTTTTAAAGCACTAAAAAACCCCCCCCAAACTCCACAAAGAACAGGGAGTTCTACTTCTTGGCAAGTAGAAGAACCACCAACCTACAGCTCCAGCCAGGAGCCAAAGTCTCCATCACCTTCTCTTCTAAACTCTTAATGCCCTGAAGCACGTGGCTCCTCCCTTTTCTAGCCCACCTTTCCCAGCTTACTCTCCTGGGAACAGGCCCTTTCACACTTGGAAAGATTCTTCTTCCCTTCTGATGGATTTAAATTTTTCTCAGCTTTCATTGTGACTATTTTGGTTTACTGTTTTTTGTCCTTAGAGGATGAAAAATTGACTTTTACATGCTAAAATCAGTTCTTTAGCTTACTTTCCCCCCAACATTTCTTTTAGCTATTGGTGTGAAACATTTCAGCCTGTGGTTCAAAAGAGTAAACGGTTTTCTTTGGTTTGCAGTGCTTCGTGTTTTGAAGAACCTGTTCTTTACTGTGGTGTGAGCACAACCCCAGTGAAAACTGTGGCTGCTTTGCAAAGAAGCTTGCAGGGACTTTTTGACATGTAGCACTTCTGGGAAGCTATACTGGATACCTGTGTGTTAAGCATCCTACCTGAAATCTTGGCCTTGCAGCCTGTCTTCCAAAGGGAGCTGGTGCGGGTGGCTTCTGCAGTGCTGGAGGGTCTGGACACATGTGGTATTGCCCTAGACCCTGCAGCCAAGCTGCTGTAGTAAACTGCCAGTAACTATTTTAAATCTCATGTTGACCCACCATAACCTGTGGAAGAAAGGAGTTCCGTAGCAGAACGACCACTTAGTGCAGTGAAAAACGGGAAAAAGCACTTAATGAAACCTTCTTCCTGCTAAACCATTCCCTTTTTTGCTGTGCATGAAGGCAGGAAAATTACCGCTGCTACGCAGAGCGTTAGGAACTTCCATTGCAGGAGATACCCACATCCCACTACGTTGGTGCTGTACAAACCTGAAAAAAAAAAAAAACCCAAACCACCAGTCCTCACCCCAAACTGGTTGAGGGGCACATGTAAGGGAGAGGCAGTCTAGCTATAGGAATAGCATTTTACTAATACCAGCTTTTTCTGCTGTTCTGAGCACTTAGTTTTTTCATGGCTTCATAAGCAGAGCTGTATCTATTTGCCTGAATCCCATGGACTTAAGCACATCACTATTTTTATATCAGGTCCTTCTTCATTTTTTGCAGTATTTATCCTTCACAGCTTAATTGGGTTCTGTATTACTGAAGGCTGCTTGCTACTTAAAGGGCATTAGAGAGTTGTATTGAAATATTTATGTCCAGTGCATTACTTCATTAAGGAAATGATCTAAAATGAATGGAGATTGAGTTATGCCCAAAATGCCCTATAAAACTGAATGCTGACTGATTACTTAATGGTTCTCCTGATACATGATGCATTTGAGGTCTTTGTTGCCTTTAATTTTTCATGGGCTGAACTGTGTCTTAAAGCAGCCCCAGCTTGTTGGTTAATGGCTTTCCCTTGTAACAGTATCTTTTTTTTTTTTTTTTTTTTTTCCCTCTTGACATACGTGGTGTTTTCATGATATATGAATTTAGGTGTCAAAGTACATTTTGTGCTTGAGAATGTAACTGAGGTCACCAAACAGATCACTCCCATTTCAGTGCTAGGGAGGAAACCTGTTCAGAAACTACACCTGCAGCTCAGGGGGTCCTTGTGATGTGTTTTGCCTTTAGCTACGTACACATCAGCTGTCTTGCAAGCATACCGGCCTGTGGGAAGAGAATGGCTCTGTGGTTAGGACTGAAAGAGCTGAATTTGGCGCTGACCACTCAACAGACGTTTTAGACAGCAGAGAGCTTTTACCAGACTTCTTTTTTTCAGGAAACTTTGTTTTCAGGGCTTTTAGCAAGCTTAATTTGGCCTTCTGTAACTGAGAATTAATTCTTCCAGCTGTGACCAGCTAATGCAAATCTTAACACAAATGTTACAGAGTGCAAAGGGAAATGCTGTGACAGATCTTTTAGACGCTGCTGTCCTTGCTTCCAATCATGTGGTGCATATTCCTTTCTCTTCTGGAGTCTTCCTTCTGTTTGTTTCATTCACAAAAATCACTCTGTGCTTCCATGGTGGAGAAGCCCCAGCCTGTGTAGACTGGACAGGGTGAGTGAAGCTGGGAACAGCAAAGCCCGCAGCGGCAGACCGGGACCTGGTATGTCTGCATTGCTTGGAACACTTGCAGAGCAGGAAATCTTTGAACTTTCATTTGCATGAAGGAAGATGTCCAGGATTTAACAGAAATGCCTTTTTATACCAGAAATGTCAGCTCTGTTTTCGTTTTGGCCTGGCCCTTAATCTCACTGTCTCATGCACTAGGGAAATCTAATCCTTGCAAAGTTAATTTTATTAATTGAAGCTTATTGGATTATCTTTAAAATCTAATGAGCTGGGTGAGCTGGAAAAAAAAAGAGCATGGAGGGACTTAAAGGCGATTCAGTTCAGTAGAATCTCTTCATTACTAAAAAGGAGCTCCTGTAAAAGCCCGGTTCCCTGAAACACTGGGGATTCCTGCACTGTGAGGGACAGCTGCGGCAGCAAGGGCAGGACTGGGAGTCAGGAGAGCTGGGTCCATCTCCTACTTCAATGCCAACTCCCAGTGCAGTATTGGCAGGGCTGAGGGTACCAACAAAGGACTTGAGCTCTGCAGTGGGAGGTGCTGGTGCCCAGCAAGGGATAGGAAACGCCTTGCCAGCACCGTACCTCTCCTGGGGAAATCTCGTATTTTGGAAGGGTCATTTAGAAGACCAGTATATTGGCACACTTTGGACTCTTCACCAGCAAATGCAGTGTTGGGGGGTGTGCCTGGCGCAGGCTGACATCTGCTTTCATGGCTTGTGGAGACTTAAGACATCTCCAGGCAGCATCCACTGCACTAGCATATTAGTTTTCTGCATCCAAACCATAGGTGGTTAGCAAGTTAAACCCCTGGGGTTTATTCCATCTGCCCACTGAGACAAAGCCACGTCTCCACTGTGCCAGGAGTGTGCTGGCTACACAGGTTTAGTCTGGTAAAAGCTGTTCTCCAGGCCCTGGTGCTCCAGCTCTGCTGCTCTGTGATGAGCTGAGCTCCCCAGACCAAGTGAACGGTGCAAGGGGGAGCCCTGGGGGTCCCTCAGAAAGAGGGGAACCACGGACCTGTCCTGCTTCTGCAGTGATTTAGGCAATTGAGAGCGTCATTGCATTAAATCCTGAAATATCCTGGCTGTAGGGAGCCAAGCTTGGCTTTTGCAGGGTGCATAGTCCTGGGGCAGCCTCACCTTGAGTAGGTGGATAGAGTCAGTGGTGGAAGAGCTTCCAAGGCTCTTCTGGGCACTGAGTCTTCCTGAGTGATGGTGAGCAGCGAGCCTGGGAGCCAAATGGATTGGGTGTATGCAACAGCAAGACAACAAGCAACCATATGGGAAATAATTGGAGGAAGATGTAGGGGAGTCAGGATTATTCTGGACCGAAGCATAGGCCACAAATGCAAATGAAAGCAAATTAGCATTTTTATTGTGTTTCTTCTAGATCAAGCTGGGGTTTTTGCTTTGCCTTCCTGGGGAAAAGGGAGTAGCTACTCCCTGTCTCACAATGCAATGAAAACCCGAAGCAAATCATCTGGCTCCTGACAGCTTGAGGTTTTTAACACAGTAAATAAAGCAACATGTTTTTTCAAAGTCAAAAAAGGACCTGGAGTTTGTGACAAAAGTTATTAATAAAAAGTGTTCTCTTGGGCAGTGAATTCAGAGGCTGCCTCATCAGACAGTAATTACCAGCCCAGCACCACCATTCCCGAGACAACAGAAATTTAGCCTCCTGACAAAAAATTGATTTTGAAGATTAATTGTCCCCCGTAGCACAGTTTTAGACCAACCTGAAATACAGAGAGGACAATTGTCCTTTGGGTTTAATAGAGCTGTCTCTTTGATATTCACAGAGCTAGAGCAGCTACATGCATTTTATCCTGACTCAAAACTGGTACGAGGAGGGCATTTTGGGAGAGGTGCTGCTGTCAGAAAGGGAACAGCCGTGGGTGATGTCTATCCTAGCTGCACTCCTGGTTGCTGTGCTGGACTGAGGGCAACCGCAAAGAAACTTTGGATTTAAAAAGTGGATTTCCCTCATGCATCCCTAACTGCAGCCATGTCAGCGCTGTATAGTCTGCACAGCTGTCAGACCTGCAGTGTAAAGACAAAGCTAGCTGAAGGAGTTTATCTTGATGTTATTTTTTTCAAATGTGTACGAAGGGGCACTGCTCAGAGCCCTGGGGAGCTCAGCTCTCCCCGGAGAGGACTTTGGAAGTTTAGTAAAACAAGCTTTGCTCTCTCTAACACGCAGTTATTGCCTAGCTACTGAGGAGGTGTTGGTTTCAGCTGGGGAACTTCTTCTGGTTGGAAATTCTTTTGGGATATACCTTTTTCCATGCCTGGATTCCTGTGGCATGAGCTGAAACTCTGTCAGTGCTCCTCTAACCTTTGAACCTACAAGTGAGTTTTTGTGAAATTAGCCAGAGGCTTCCTAGGTATTGCAGCAGGTGTTCAACTAATTAGCAACTAGACAATCCACACTGGTGGATATTGAAGATAATGGGCTTTGCATGTTCTGCTGCTCAGGGAACAACTTGCGTTTGATTCTCCCCAGGGACCAGGCAGCTGATCTCCCATGGTGCTGTGTGGAGCATGCTGAATTGGAGTTGAGTATTGAACCTCCACGGGTGTCAGTGGGATGCTAGGAAAAGAGGAGAAGCTGGGTGTCAGAACGAAATTTGACTCAATTCAATGGTTCAGGAGTGCAAGAGCTGCTGGTCAAGCGGGTGCCTGAACCTCAGTGTGAAACACTGGTCGCTTGGCAGGTTTAATATAGGTTTTCTGTAACAACTGTCTGTATCCCATCACATGTGCTTTCTTTTTGTAGTGACAAACTTATACAGAGTGACTGAATTAGCCATGTGCTTGGTGTTTCCTGGTGCCCAGCCTGTCCTCTGTGTTTGGGGCAAGATTTCTTCATGCTTCAGCCTGGCCTCTCCATTCAGGTGTCCGTAGTCTCTGTCCCAAGACCCTTCCTTCTTGTTCCTTCTAGGAAATGGAAAACTTGAAATGTTATTTGCTCCAAGCAGGAGGAGCTGATCACATCTAAGATGACACCTGGGGAACCTGCAGACCTCGAGGCACAGAGTCTTGTCTTCACACCTACCTGTTGACCTCTGGCTCTCAGCTGTTATGCAGACTGTGAAGAGAAGTGCTTGGGAGTAGGAAATCAAAGGTCTCTTCTGGAATAGCACTGCAGGGAGCAGTGAGGTTTGGGACTGCTCCTTGCTGTGGTGTTTAATGGTGGAATCCCAGGAAACCTGTAAGCCTGGCTTGCAAAAGCTGTAACTGTCCTTCACCTCTTACACCTGCATGCAACACTTGTCCAGTAATTTCACACCTTCTTAGCTTCTGGTGTGAAAGGAACCCCCTCTGAATCAATTTATTTAATACAAGATTTAGTACGTTGATTCCCATAAGGTGCTGCCAGGTTTCTGACAGCATTATCAGCTGGGAATGGTATCTACCAGCATCTCTGGGGCTCCTGGGCTCACTGCCGAGCTCCTCAGCCACAGTCCCTCATTATCAGAGGGGAAGGTGTGGGAAGAAGGAGCAGCTGATGGGAGCTTTGGGCTAGGATTAGCTTTGAAATATTTTTTCAGCTCTCTGAAAGAAAGGCTTCTCCCCATGGTACTGACAATAGCAAATGATTTCCAGCTTTTCTAGGCTGTCTTCCATTCTTCTTTGTATTGCTGATAACCTTACATCAGGGATTCAGAGGGAAAAAAAAAAAAAAACCCAAACCCAATGCTGATTTACTTTATACGGGGTGAAGGAGAGAAAGGGCAAAATCAAGGAAGTAAGTTGCACAACCTGTTTATTTACTTTGGGGTCTCTCTTGCCTGAACATGGGTTCCAGTGCCTGGGCCTGAGGGACTTTGCCACACAGCCCTCTGCAGGGGCAGCATCTGTGTGAAGTGTGTGTGTGTGGGGGGGTATGTACAAACCATCCTGTCTTCAGGGATCATCTAGTTTCTTTTCTGTTTGTATTTTTTGCCTTGCTTTTGCTAGGCTTATAATCAAGAGAGGGAGAGGAAGAATAAAATAACATATTCAGTAAAGACAAGGAAAGAAAGCTTCTTGCTGGGCTGTGAATGGCCCAGCTTTGCTGAAGGGGGGATGCCCCACCGTCCTCTCGAGCCTTCCTCAGCAAAACCTGCGGGGCGTGTGCGTGTGCGTGCGTGTGTGTGTGCGTGTGCAATTGGACTGTTTGGCCGCTTGATGTCTCTGTGGGTTGTGCAGAGCGGTGGGTGATCGGCGGTCAAGCTGGACCGGGAGCTGGGTGGGAGCAGCAGCGGCGATGGGCTGGCTCCTGAGGGATGGGGCTTGCTGGAGCAGCATGTCAATTCCCCTTCTCCGCTTGTTTCTTTTAATGGGCTTCACGTTTTCAAACGAATTGGAGAGCCAGGAGGATTCGAGTAACCAGCTTCCAACGGGAGCTGATGAGGCTCTGCACCTATGGGTGCTGCGGCTATAAAGGTGGGACAAAGGGTCCTGGCCAGCCCACAGCCCTCCCTGCTGCCTCCTTAGGCAACATCCCCTGGCAGAGAGGGGCCAAGGAACCAGACTGTTGCAGTGTCTCCATGCAGGGGAAGATGAGAGTTAGCAAGTATCAGACCAAAATCCTCACCATCTTACACCGGGGAGTTACCGTGTGCTGCCAACACCACAACCCCCAGCTCTGTGTGGGGCGGGTGGTAAGGGGGTTCAGGGTGTTCCCACAGCTGTGCAGAGCTGCCAGGCTGTCCTCTGAGACTGGTCGCACTCGGGCACAGGCTGACGATTCCCATGGGACCGAGATGCTCCTTCCAGTCTGACACCATCACAGTCCTAAAGATAGTATTTGCCACAAGTCTTTCATGTGCAATGAAAATCTGGATTAGCCTTTGCTGGAGCCAGACTGTGATATACTTCTGTGTCTTACGCTGTGGAGAGATGGTTGGGGCTGACATTGCTTTGGGCACAGTGTAGGTAAACTGGATGTGATTATAGCCACAGTTGCACATGAAAATGCCTCAGGAAAATAAGTTTCCATAGTCATTTCTGCTCCTGGTGCTAAACCTCACTGCAACAGTAGCTAGATGATGTACCTCTCCTGTGTTAAATGCTGTGTGTGTGCACAGTTAACTTTCCTTTCCAATCCTTCCAGTCCTATAGAATTTCATACCTTGCTTCTGCAAACCCAGATCTGCCTAGATACAGGCTTTTTCTCATAGTGATTCAGCAGGACTGTTGCTGTTCCCTCGGAATGTACAGAGCCATATATAAATCAGGTACAATTAAAAGAAGTTGAATGACCCTTTTTCCTACACAATGAAAGGTTCTGCTATGGTTTCAAACATATGTCTCAAACAAGCAGTTTTAGCTCATTGCATGGGTATTCACTTTGGACCTTTTATAAAGCTTCTTCCTACTTTAAAAGGCTCTGCATTCATTGCCTTTCCCAGAGCCACTTCAGAGGGAGGAGAGCTTTCTGTTGGGAAAATGGTGACTGGGGAAGTGTGCATCTCCAGCAAAACAGCTTCCCTGAGCAGCTTCCCAGTCTCAGGGCACTTGAGCAAAACTGCACACAAGGCTCAAGCTACAATTTGCTGTTACTTGTGTGGGAAGATAAACTTGAAACATCTCTATCTGCTAAGCAGCAATTTACGAGCTACAAATTTCTGAATCTTAGAGGGAAAGAAGAGATTTGAACCAAAACTCTGCCTCTGGAGGCAGAGACCAGTGGAAAAACTAACTGCCTTTGAGTGGAGCATATGGATTTATAGAGGTGACAACAAGCCCTCTGAGGAAATGGCAGCAGGGCCATGGGGTCTGTGCTGCAGATCAAAGCAGCTCAGGGCTCTGAAGTGATGGGCTTACAGGGAGGGGCAAGGGCTTGATGAGCAAATAGAAAATACACAGAAATAGCAAAGGCTTCTGTGTTCATATACTCTGTTCCTGTACAGTTCACAAGAGAAAAAGGGGAAATTTGTTTATTAAACAGCTTTCTGTGACTTATTAATTCCATTCATCTGAGGATAGAGCAGCTCCCTCCAGAGTGCTTGTTATTGCTTGCCTGGAAATCAGTCAGGGTCTGTTCATGAAATGATGTTCCGGTTGAAACTCCTTGTTCAGTCAGTAATTTATGCAATTGCTAGGAGACTGCTCAGATGGCCGAATGACTTCTATTAACATAACTTTAATTCTGTACTTTTAACATAATTAATTTATGCTTTGTGTTTCTTCAGGTCCATTTATTAGACTTCAAGTCTAACTTCTGGGGAGAGATCAAGGCTTTGTCTTTTCATTGGCGATTGCTTCAAGAGTTGTCTTTGAGGCTAGAAGCTGCTTGAATTTTCTTAGGGGGGGAAAAAAATCCAGACTGGGAATATGGGACGGGTCTTGGCATGTATCAATTCCTAAAGCCTCTTATCTTTTCCCAGGGAAGTGTTTCTTGAGACTTAGTTACACAGGCAAGCATGGCCAGGTTGGCTTTCCCAAGAGGCTGCTGGTACTTGCAAACTTAATCAATACTTCTAGCAAATGTTAGAGGTCTTGACTGCACTCACTTACTGAAGAATAGAGAAGTTTGATGTCTGATGCAACAGCTACTCTAACAGTTGCTGTGGTCTCCCTCAGTAACCCTCATAGTTGTGATTTCTTGCAATAGTTGAACCAGCTGGTGTCCTGCCATGTCTCCACTTTTCCCTGGTTAGGAGCTGAGGCAGTTGTTTATGGTAGATTATGGCCTGGCAGTGAGATCTAGATAGGAAGGAAAAGTGGTTTGAGAATTTAGGATGGAAAGTTGCACAGAGGAGATTAACAAGAGCTGCCTATTAAGCATAGAAGGGGGGATAAATTCCTAATCTACAAACCGTTTTGTTCATAGTGACCACCATTAATACAAAACACTCAGCTAAACGTTTCATAAGCCACTGAGCAACAGATGGGGGATCCAGTTCTTGCTCTGTGTTAAACAGAACCACATGAGCACACAACTGCCAGTATGGGAAAATTCCTGAAAACATGCTACTTCCATCATCTCAAAGGAGATGGTTTTAATTGATACCATGGCATCATATGGAGCCCTTTGCCTGGATTACTTTGTCATGTGAAAGGGAGAAAAGTCTATCTCCAATTATGGCAATATACTTCGCCAGCATGCACTGATAGTGTTGCCAGGGAAAGTCTCTAATCATCAAAGAACATGTTAGTGTCAATGTGATTTTTGTAGGTCTCCTAAGGGAATGGTGCGTATCCTTCCAGGAGAAAGGCACTGTTAAATAAATCATCATGCATTCCTCACCAACAAGACCTTGCTAAGTGCAGTGTACAATTGAAGACTGTTTTCCTGAAAGGAGAGGTGCTTCTCCTTCGAGCAGCACATCGGGCATCTTAGCAGCAGCAGCTGCTTGGAGGCTTGTGAGCAGCTGAGTTTTTTCTCAGGGAATGCTGCCCAGATAGCCCTGCAAGCTAGCAGTGTGGCTGACTGGACAACAGAAATATTGTGCAAGCAGGTCACTGTCCCCTTTGGAGGGATAATGAAGCCCAGTGGCAGGCACTTCTGGAAACTAAGCTGTCCTGGGGTGGTTTGTTCCCCATGCACCCTTGCACCTGGCTATTGAGCTTTCTGCTTTCTCTGCCCCTGCCACACAAGGGCTTTCCTCTTCTTGGCACTGCTGCAGAAAGACAAAAGTAATCTTCTGATCTACCAGTACTTTAGCAGTATCCAGACAAACTGCAGAAGCATCCCCTAACCTGGGGCAGCACCAGGATCTCTCCCTAAGAGGACTGCAATAAGCTGCCTTTCTCTGCAGCAGCCAGGTAGCAGCTATGGAAATGGGATTTAAGTGCAAGCAGTCTTCAACCACAGGGCTGCAACAAATTGGAGTTTGTAACTAACCAAATACTTTCAGGGATGTGTTGCTTTGATACGGGACTTCTAGATTCCAGCAGCACAGAGCCTGTTCAAACAGACCGTCCCCTCTTGTGGGGGTTAGAGCTGGAGCTTCCTGCTGACTTCAGGGATAAATAGGTACGTGACTGTCTTGGGTTCAGGATTTTGGGTGCTGGTCATGGAGCTCACCCTTCGGGGAACACGCGCAGATTGAAGCCACTGGCTGCTGAAACGGATATCTCCATCCTAGCAGCCATGGAAACCTGCGCATACCTGGGACTGGCGCTGATAATCCTTTGTCTCTGTTGGGAAACTGGCTGAAAATGGAGTGGGTGATGACTCCTCTGGTGCCTCAGAGCACAGGCTATCAGATGGGTTTTCAGTCACTCTCTGCTGGGGACTGACACAGGCTGGCTGAGTGTCAGGCAGGAGAGGGAGGGTTAGCAGAGGCTGGCAGGATGCTGGGCTGTCTGGTGGCACTGCAACACCGGCGGCGCACAACACCCAGCACAGCCAGTGTATGAGGACACTGGGGACACCAGCATGGCTATCCTCCACCCACCAGGCTCTAGGGAACCCACACAAAAGCTCCCTGAATATAGCCCTAAATGTTTCACTGATGTAGTGTTCCTTTCCCTGCCCCCCACCCCCCACCCCCAACCTCCCTGGCCCAGTTGTGATGTTGAACTGCAATTTTAGGAGCTCTTTGAAGGGGACCTGGGAGACTTCTGTGGCTCAGGTGATTCTATGGTCCTCTCATCCAGCCCTGGGGACAAGGGCAGCCCTATTTTCACGAGTACAATTCCAGCACTTCTCCACTCTGACTCCTGCCTACTGACTATTCCTTCATGTGTCGTTCTGCATAGGCACATTGTTACTTCTTGGTGATATTTCTCACCAGAAGGTAATGAGGGTGGATAGGAACATCCTAGGAGTTGGTATTGTGTCCTAAGGATGTAGGGCAGGCTCCAGATACAACCCCTTGTTGGTCAAACTAGAATGTCCCTAAACCTCCCATGGCACCAGGAGTGCTACCCAAACCCCAGCAGCACCCACCACGGTGAGAGCCCTCACAGACGCTGTGCTTTTTTCCCTCCCCTTATTCAGTGCCTCTCTTGGAGGCAGGAAGAACTTTGGCCTCCAGCACACTCAGTCCTTGGCCCTGCTGAGGACACAGCATAGCCTGTCACATGTAGGCTCACTTGCTTCAGCCTATTTTATTATTGGCTTCAGGGGGTGAAGGTGGGAGCGCATCCCTTATCCCTTTTTGGTTGTAAGGCTCACCCTGAGGTCAGGCAGGCTGTCTTACTCTACCTTTGCAGATAGCCAAATTTATTTCTAGGGTTGTTTCGCAGGAGCATAAGGTTTACCAGTGTGTTGTCCTGGAAAGCTCTGCTAATATGCAACCTATATCAATTATATTGTCAAAAGAAGTCTTCCCTGGGTGGCTTATTTTGTTCTGCCCCTTCTCTCCAGCTCTGTATAAAATGGAATACCCTGGCAAAAGTAAAAAAAAAATGCACTGAAATCTTCCTGGCTGTCTGCCCACAAATATTCCCTAGCTACGCCTTGAGTATTGAGGAGGGCTAGTGAAAGCACGTGGGATAGCTTTGGTGGTGTGTGGCCCAAGAGTCCAGCACCCCCCTGAGATGCTGCCCACAGAGCAGTGCTCTCAGCGATGGGGCTGTGTGGATGGTGGTTTTCCGGGATGCAGAGGGTGAGCCACTGCAGCAGGCAGTCCAGGGAGCAATGGAGTGAACATTGACCCAGCTGGCTTCTCGTTGCAAAAGCTCTTAGCACTCTTGTTCTTCACTCACGCTGCCAGGCAGGTCTCCAAGTACACAGACAGGGCCCAAGAAGAATTGAAATGATTAAGAGAAGGAGGGAGGAGAGGGAAGTGGTGTTTGTGGGTTGCAGCAGCAAGATGTGAGTGTTAGAGATTTCTACCCTGAGGCCAGAGAGGAGCTGGCAGTCCCCATGCTGAGCTCAGGGACTTGCTGGATGCCATGGGAAATGGGAGCCATGAGAGACGGGCTAGATGCCTACGTGCCTTGCTGTTCTCATGCAGTGATGTGTTCAGAAGACAAATCCTAGCTTAAATCTACCCGTGTCTTAAAGTATCTGAGATGTCCCACCTCCTCCACCGCTGCTGTCCTGAGGCTGGAAGTTACATGGTTCCTCTGCTGGCCTTTGCCCTCCAGCCCCTGTGTGAACTCTTCAGGCCATGCAGCTCTTTGTCCAAAGCAAACAGAGAACATGAGTGATGGGAACAGCTGGCTTGCTCTGGGAACAATGGGACCAGGCATGTAGGAGTTAGGTGGGAACAAGGTGAGATCTCATGAGAAGTTGAATATTTTTGGTGTGTAGCTGCCTGAGAGAGTCACTGCTGCATGGTAAACTGCAGTTCCCCGCAGGAGGAGGGAAATGGCCTGGGCTCCATAGGTGTGCCTGGGTTGTGCTGCTGTCTGAGTGGAACTTGGTAACCCAGGTAGCTTCTCCTAGTCTGATTTTTTTTTTTTCCTAATTCCTCACGCCCCTCACAATTAACAAAGCTAGAGCATTAATTAATGAAACTTTTCTGTTTGAAGGGAACTGGCGAAGCTCCACCAGAGCTGAGCAGAAAGAAGTGCCCCTGTCCCTTGCAGAAAGGATAGGAGGGAGGAGCAGAGGCGCAGAGCTGCTGAGGCCCTTTATACAGTGGCTGCTTTGTGAGATGTCGTCTGTCCATGAGATGTCCCCCCTCCCCAGACATCCCTCTGCCAGGGCAGGCCAGCCCTGCAGTCACCATCTCGGCCATGTTCAGGTAGTGCCAGCCCTCAGCTATGGCAGCAGTGTACCTTCGTGGTAGCTACAAACCCCATGGGAGACTCTGGTGAGTACTCAGCCTGTGTCAAGCTATGCAGGCTACTGGCCCTGGCCAGGCTGCGCCAGCATGGGCTTGTTCTTGCCCACCCAGCCCCTGGGGGCTCAGCAGCTCTGGCTGTGAGACACTGGCTAGTGAAGCCGGGAGTGGAGCTGCCTGACATGGGTGGGAGCGTTAGAAAAGCTGGGCTTCTGCATCTAGCTGGAGACCACTGGGACTCAGCAAGCCAGCGCTGGGGACTCCTGAAACTCCGTTCCTCCCCTTGGCCCATGCTGTCACCTCTTGGTGCTTACCCAGTAACTCTGGATAACTTGGGCTAAGCATGTTATGTGACTGTCCCAACAGAGGCAGAGCTCAAGAATTTGGACCATTTACTTGAAGAGTAACAGTTGATAAAACAGATTTGAACTGAAGTATAGTTGCTTTCTTGTTGCAGTTAACACTGTATGACAAACCATGTGCGATATTAAACAGGTGTTCATTAAAGGTTAGGTATCATGTACTGTATCTCTTCATCTCCTCCCTCTCCTCCTTTCTCCCAAAGCACCATTCATGCTTATACAGTTCTTTACATTTTTCAAAGCTCTCTGCAAACATTAACTAATTAATCCTCACAGCCCACCATACATATGCTTTAATTAATTAGCACTCATTTACTTAACTCACACTGTCTCATTAAATATACATTGAATGTATGTTTGGGAACTTTAACTAGAGATGTTACTGGGGATTTATACAAAGCATGAATGCAAAATATGTTAATAGTAGCTGGAGGCAGAAAAATTCAAATGCCAAGGTATTTAGTAGAAAATGTTGTGGTGTCTATGAGCAGAGTCAGACAATTAGCTGTTCCTATAAAATGCATATGTTGCCAGGGCCTTGAAGTCATCCTTCATTCCATGTTGTTACCATAGTAATCCTGATAATTTTCTTCCCATAATGTCTGTCTATATACTTTGTTCTGTTAGTTTAATTTTTCAGACTTGTAGAAGCTCAGCGATCTGTGGGCTGGCAGCTTGCTGCGAATTACTCAGATCTGGAGTGTGAGGATAGAGACGTGCAGATGCTAATCCTTAGACTTGCTATGGACACTGGGTAGCCTTCTGCATTACAATTCACCTAGCAAAGCAGTGATGAGACTAGTAACTCTGTTATGGTCATCTTGATGGCTCTGTCTGGAGGCTGGCATTGGCAGGAGGGGTAAAACGGAGTGTGTCTCCACTTCCCATTACAGACCGTCACTCGTGGTGAGGACAGAGCATTTACTGTCGTGTGCTGACCAAACTCTGTCTGGATTAACTGCGCTGTCACAGCTCCCTGCAGTTATTTAGGGCCAAACTGCCATGGGTGTCAGTAAGAGTTAGAGGCAAAGTACCCCTGAGGATTTGGGCTGTTTTGCCCAGGTATAATTCTCTTGGCTGTGTCCCTTCTCGTTGCATACTCAAGCACTAGGCAGTTAAACAAGCTCTGCCTGCCACCCAAGAGGCAATCACAGCTCAGTGATGACTGAAGTGTTTTCCTAGGAATAAATCAGATGAAGAGTTGAGAGAGTTTTTGCAAGGTTGTGAGTGTCATTTACATTGCAAAATTGTGGCTAGAAATGAAGCTTTATTTGTACACCTTAGATTTGGGCTAAGCTCTCCAAATCCCATTGTATTAATAGAAAATTATTATGGTTTGAAGTCTTGCAGATGATTTCACCTTTTCCATCATCCCACACCATGGAGAAATAGTGGGCCAGAATTCTGACTTTTTGCCAGGAACCAGTTCCAAATATAACTGATCCTTTCCTCTATATGAAATGGACATATTTTTCTCTTAAATTTTGTTCCCAAATGTCATATGTGTTTTATTTCCCTTTGTTTTTTAATGACCTGTGAGTAGCTCACTCTTTGTATGTAAGAGGTGATAAGTAATTTGCCAGTGCTGAATGGTGAGGGATGGAGAGGTGGCAGTTCCCACCCATCCTGCAGAGACTGGTTGTTGTAGGAACGATAGCAGCACGCGTGCTCCAGCTTCAGCAGGGTTTGTACGTGCCATCGCAAGTCTGGATGTGTGTTCACTTGATTGCTGTGCTTTTAATTTAGCAAGAACTTTCCATGCACAAACAAGCTTTTAGTGATGCCTGATCTTTTAACTAGAAATGTGTTTCCTTACAAGCAGTGCGCTAGCCTGTTATCCCAAAGAGGTATCAGGGCTCTGAGAGCCATTCTGAGTGCCCTCTTTCCCTTGACTTCTCATTATCAAGAAAATTCTTGCAAGCTGAGCACAAACTCCTTGTACAACCCCTGAAAGGCTTTCCTCAGGTACTTAACTGAATTTTGCCATCAGTTGTCTTGGTGACACGCAGGAGAGGGCAAAGCTTTTCATTTCTCAGGGCAAGCAGGAGTTAAAAGGAGCAGAGATGTCTTCTGTTGCTCAAGCCAGCAAATCTGTTTGAGGACACACATAAAGAACAAGCATGTATTGTGTGGCATAATAACACTTCAGAGCAAGCTTCACTCAAAAGTGCAATGAGGAGTACATGGCATGACACCAAAGTAACTACTGGAACGAGTATGACTACGCCTTGGGAAGGACATTGTAAACACTGTTTTCAATTAAATTTTGGGAACAGTCGAATTTCTTTCTCTTCTGGTTTTATCAGGATGCTGAAATCATTCAGTAACATTATTTCCTAACCTTGTTTTTCCTCCCAGCAATGTTTCATCTTGTACAAAAAAGTCTTGTAAGAATGCAAGAATAAACATGCTGGATGTAGCCCAGTGTCTCATTACAGCAGCATACAGGCAAGCGTGGTGGTAGTTTTCCGAATATTCTTGCTTCCAGCAGTTTGTGGTGCAGGGTTTTCATACAACAAAGGCAGTGTCTGTCTTTGTACATTTTTCTTCAGTTAAATTTTCCAGGTTTTAGACTGTCTCAACTTCTTTCATCCACAACATTCAGAAAAAAGATTTCTTTGGCTGCAGTACACATTTATGAGGAACCACCTTCTTCAGGTTGTTTTGAACCTGTTTTTATGGTCTTGTCTGATAGCCCTTAGTTCTAGTTTGGAGAGAGTGCATGTGCAGTCTGTACCTGTTCTTTTTCTCCATTCCACTCCTGATTTTATGGATATTTTTACACTTCTCTTAGCTGTCTCTTTCCAGGATTGAAGAAGCCTAATCTATTTAGACTGGAACGATTTTGACTATCTTTGACAGCTACATCAGGTTGAAGATATGAGTACATGGAACTGCCACTCAAACTCACTGGCTTGTCCTTGACTTGTGGGAACAGGCTTACTGGAATCAATGCCCTCCTCAGAAAATGGAGCTTTGGGTAACAGATATCCAGACCATTCAGACCAGTCTGAGGGCACGTGGATATGGTGACTTGGCAGGATTTCTTTGATGCTCTTTTTGTGATAGATAAACATGGGGAAAAAGAGACAAAAGCATTTCCCTGTTTCATTTTAAGATCTTTCTGATAGATTGCAAGCATGCAACATCACAGCTATGAGAAGTAAACAAAGAAGCTACTTGTTAGAGCACTGAAAAGAATGTAGGAGGATTGATTATGTTGTTCTTGTTCAGGACGGTAATATGGGTTTGGAAGAGATGTGGAACACATTAATATGTTAGGCAAGTCTTGCTGGTGCTTTTTAATTTTCACTTTGATAGCTAAGGATAATTCATTTTGCTCCAGCTGGGAATGTGTCTAGTGAAAAGGATAAAAAATTGAATTAAAAACCTCTTGAGACAGTTGCGAACAGAATAAGCATTGCCTGAGAAGATGCATATTGTTGGTCAGCTGTAAGTCAGTTGCTGCCTGTGCCTTTCTCTTGGAATGTTTCAGAGTCCTTCCTTGTGATTCAGCAGTTCATTACAAAATTTATTGTATCAAAAAGATTATTCAGTTCTTTTGAATAAAGATATTCTAGTGTTGTCTGGAGGACTCCTGTGTCTTTCTGCAGGATGTCATTCATCTTGGGCAGCTACAACAGCACAGAGCCCTCAGGAGAACCTGCAGATGGATTTCTTGGGGTCTTGGCTGTCAATAACATTTCTTAAGTGGCAGCGTTTGCTTTTTTTTTTTCCCCTGTGGTCTTTATTAAAAAATAATGAGGGGGAAACAGAGTAGTAATTAGTGTGCTCTGGTCCTTGGAGTTCTCAGTTCTGCTCTCCGAGGTGCTGCGAGATCCTGACTGCACTAGTGAGGGCTACGTGTGCAGGTGGCTATAAACACCAGTGTAAAGGCCTATTTACCACTTGTACCAGTAACCTTTTGAAAGAGGGACTTGGTGAGTGAGATGTGATGCAAACTCCTCAGGATCTGACTGCACAAAGGAACGTTCTATTTTGTGTTTGACTTCCTTGATAGCTGGAGCTGTTTTCTGGGCTTTGCCAGACAGTGAGAAGACCAGGTGAAGCCTGATAGCTTCACCAGTCATCCAAAACGTGGGTGGGAGGAGAAAAACGTTCCAGCCCAGGCCTCTGCCTAGCCCAGAAAATAACGTGATTGATGACTGTGGACTGTGCTTGCATGTGAGTCTTCAATATCCTCCAGGCTCGAACTTTTTTGGGAGGAGTTTGAAAGAGTGATGGCAGAAAAACTTTCATTTGGCTTTGATTACAGCCCTAGTCCTATTCTTTTTTTCCTGTTACATTCAGTTTGTCTCATTTAGTGCATTTGGTTCTTGCCAGAATTGTATGATCAATATTTGCAAAAAGGATTTTATGTGGAATAAGCTAGAAACGAATGCACAACTGTCTGGTGTGTATGTGTGCATATAGAAGTTTAAGACCATTCTTCTTGACCAGATGCAGAATAAAGACATGAAGTCAATGTCTGCAAAGAGTTTGCATGATTAGATTTCAGAATTAATTCAGTATGGCCTCAAAGAAAAGCCTCAGCTCTTGGCTTCCTTTACAAAAATCTAGCCCCCAATTTGAATTTGGCAGCTCTCTTCTTGGAATAAAAAAATACGTTATTAGCAACCCTTGTTTGTTGCAAACTGTAGTATAAATGGAAAATGTTTGAATAATCCATTTGAAGCTGCTACTCATGAGATTTTTCTGAAGCCAATTTTGCAGTCTTAAGAAATACCTGAGCTGAATCTACCTGAGAAGGAAATTACTTTCTGCTTGCCTAAATCCACCCCCACACGTCCACCAGAGTTTCCACTGGTTACAGGAGTCTGCTATACTTCAAAGCCTTCACCAATTTGCAGTGTTGCTCTGGGTTGTTAAGCACACAGGACTATGTCCTTCCCTGAAGTTACCATCACTGGTATCTTGATGAGTTCAGAGATAAATGCCTCCATAAAGCCTGTCTGCTGCTCGCTCCTCCCTCCACCTCTTTATTTTTCAGTGGGGAAAAGAACTTTTTTCATTTCAATAAAAAAAGCAATATTACTTTTTTAATGGATTTGGGTTTTTTCCTCTCTGCAAAAACCTCATGGGAGAATGTGGTTAGGAAGAGATGACTTGACTGTTTTTCTGTTTTGTGGGAGATAGAAAGGAGGTGAATGGAGAAGATTCCGATTAAAATGCCTTTTCTTTGCTCTGTCTTTGGCAAAGTATGTCTAAGGAAGATGAGAAACTGTTCCATTTTAGTGAGGCAAGTGCTAACAATAGAAGTCACAGGAGCTGCACAAAATTGGGTTGGAAAGGCCACGAGTCTGTGCCTTTCTTCCTGTTCAAAGGCAGGATTGACTCACCTTGCTGTGCCCTGACAGATGCCTTTCTAAATTGTTCTTGGAAGATTTTTATGGCTGGAGAATCCAGACCTCTAATGCACGAGCAATTCTAGTTCTTCTCTGTCCATGTTGCTTGGTTAAATATTAAGAATAGTTTCTGAATTTCCTCCATTGCAGTCCAAGCCTATTTCCTCTTTCCCAGACCACCACAGAAGAACTGATAACTTCTTTTCTGTAGTAGCTTTTTATTTGCTTCTCCTCCCTTTTCTTCTAAGCAGAACAGCTCCCATTTCATCCTTTCCTAGCACCCTGAATTTTCATACCTCTGACCATTTTTGTCTACAGTTGATCCACGTATTTCTAAGCTGTGTTTCCAGAGCTGGACACAAGACTCTGGCAGAGCTGGTTAAGAGGAAGATTTTCTGTCTTCTGGGCAGCCCGGGGGTTCCTGCAGCCCTGGACAGTGCCTACCTTTTGGCTTTACAGCAGCTGCCCAACCTCCCTAACTCTGCATCCTACCTGCTACAGCTCTGCTGCCTGGCCCGTGGCTCTCCAGTTTGCCTTGATGCCAGTGAATTATTCCAAATGAAATTCAGACATTGTTTACTTATCCTTTATTGAATTACATTGTTTAAATCTTTCAGCAGTTCGTCACAACTATTTTGAATTGTTTCTGTCCCACAGCATGCTCACAGCTCTTCCCAGCTTAGCAGTACCTGCAGATTTAGTAAGCATGTTTGTTCCCCTTCTGTGCTGGAAATCTCCAACAGTAGCAGACTGGGACTGCCATCTGCAGATACTGCCTTTTGATTTGTCAGCAGGGCATTGAAAATTACTCTTGGAGTCTGCTTTTTCCAGCCCCTTCTGCCTCATCACAGCTCTAGCTGTTCATGTTTCCATAGCTTGTCTACGGCAACATCAATGGGACAGTGACAGACACCTGTTAAAGTCAGGATTCATTGATATTTGTGCTTCTTTACCCATGAGACATTATTATTCCATTAAAAAGAAATTAGAATGAAGTGATTCAGTTTCAACAAATCAGTACAGGGTGTTGCCCATCTCCTATTGCTCTGTAATTTTTAGGTGGTCTGGTGGAAGCTCACTGGTCTCTAACACCGCAGCTCCTCCTTTACCCCTCTCAAAAGCCTGAGCTCTCTGCTTTGCCCTGTGCAGAGAGCTGGACTCTCCTGCACCCACCCCAGTCCTGGGGGTGACCCTTCATCCTGCACTGAATCACTTGAGGGTATTCTCATGAGGGCTGACTTCCACAGAAACTGATAACAGATGAAAAAATAACTTCAAATAAATAAGGAAAGGCTGAACAGTTCCAAACTCAATAAGACCTCATTGTTTTCCTCTTCTCTCCACTCGCCCCTGCCACTCCCCAGGAATACACCTTTTTACTTTCTGACCCAAGGCTAAGAGGGAGCTGAGGGAGGAGTGGTAAGGGCTCGGTTGAGGCTTTCAGAGAGGGCAGAAGCGTAAGAAAAGAAACGTCACCAGGGTTGAATAAATGCCTGGCACTCTGAACTCATCTTCTTGAGTGCATCTTGTGTAGTGTGCTGGACTGTTAACTGAGATCAGTACTCCTCTCCTTACCCTTGAACATCTGTGAGTACATTACCTCCGTGCCTCAGTTTCCCCCTCTTTTAAAGTGAAATCCATGCTTCTGAGGGCTAGTGGTGAGGAGAGCCAGGAATTTAGCACCCTTGCTCTCAGTGGAGGTTACAGCCTGAGGACCAAGGGCAATTTACCATGTTTAGAGGCTTAAAGCTCATTTAAACCCACTTTTCAAATCTAATCAATCTGGGACGAATGCCTTTGAACACTGTTGCTTTGCTGTAAAAAGGACTTACTCCTCGCCTAGGAATTTATGGCCCAGTTCAGACCATTGGGATGACACTTGCACTTAGACGTGTCTCTCTGAGGCTGGCAGGTAGCTGCCCTTCAGATTCAAGAGAAGGAATTAACTCACTTTGACTGTTTTCAGGTGCTGCACTGATCAGCATTTAAACTAGGCAGGTGTAACCTGGTCATAATTAGACCCCAAAGGTGCACACATACATCTGTGTGAGTTGTCTTAAAGGTCAGAACTGTAATATACAGCCAAAGTACTTTGGTTACCTAGAATATAAGGATTTTATACTAGAATGACTTAATCTGACTTGGTTTTAAGGGGTTGCAAACTAATCTTGCCAATCCACGGGAATATTTTCTATTCCTTCACAATACTGTACAGTTTCCCTTTTTCCCTAGGCAGCCATTTCTATGTATGTGTCAGGGGGATTTGTCCTGCTGTATTAGTTGAATTTATTTTCTTTCCAAAGCAAAAATGCAACTGATGTAAATGAGTGCCTCATATTTCTTTTGGGCTAGAGCCATCTCGGAGCTGGGGCTGAGAAGCTGCTTCTGTGTCACGTAATAGAAATCACAGCCCTGTTCTTGCAGTTACCCAGATGAAATCTCCAGCAAATTATCAGCCCCCAATCTCTTTATACCGCTGCTGCACAGCCAGGGACCATTAGATAATGAAATGGGGAGCATAATGGGCTTTTTCAGAGGCATCCCCTACTCCATCAAAATCTCATTTCTGAGACTTGCCTGGCATTACAAGCGTGCAGCTCTGCATCTCTCCCCCTCAGTGTCAGGAGGTACCCGTGAGCTGTGCTCCGCCTGCACCGAGGGTATTTCTGAAGGGAAGGAACAGGTCCTTTGCTTCTCTTTTATCATCATTTTCCCCCAGTGTGTAATGAAGATCACGCAGAGCTCCCCTGTGGTCTGGAGAGAGTAATGGAGTGGTCTGGACAAGTGTCTAAATCTGCATTGCTGTCTCAAAGGTCTCCGTCTATCCAGGGAGAGAGGTGTAGCTTTCAGTGATGGTGGCAGTCACGTGCGGGCTGGGAGATGGACCTGAACGGGATTGATTGCTCTCAGGCAGATCCTTTAAAACCAAGTGGCAGACTAAACTGTTGTTTCAATCAATAACATAAATACACTGCTCGCTTGGCCCTGAGAAGGTGGGAACTCTATGCAGAAGAATAGGCATTAAGGTTATTTATCGTCACATGGCACAGAGGTAAAATATTGGGCTTCCCCAGCAGTTTAGAGGATTAAAGCTCATTCAAACCCACTTTTGAAATCTAATTAAACTGGGACAAATGCCTTTGAACACCCTTGTTTTGCTGTAAAAAGGACTTAATCTTCACCTAGGAATTTATAGCGTTTTAGTTACCTTAATACAAAGGCCAAATTTGCTCTGTAATCAGGCACAGGTCATATTGCAAAACCATAACATCTTCTCATTTCTGCGCCGTATTAATAAGATGACCACAAACAGCCCAGCTAGGGAAGAGAGGAATCCTGCAGCAACTTGCGTGAATGCAGTGAGATAACTGCAAACAAGCCTTTCCTCAGTCACTGATCACACCCGGTTGCAGAGGTTTCTGTAGTTTAAATCACATCAGATAGTGGTGGTGGCTTTCACCGGGGAAGCCTCACACTTTAATTGCAGAACTTGCAGCTAGAATAAATTCTGAGGTGTGTTTGGACATGCCTCCCAAGCAGCTTGGAGTCCAGTGCTTGTCTGCATAACCCTCCAGGGGTCATGCTTCTTCTCTCCTTGAGTCACCCTCATCTAACAGCTGGGCTGGAAAAGGGCATTTCCCGTCATTTAACTCTTTCTTATTTTTTCCCCTTTTTCTGCAATGTTTCCATTCCCCTAGTGCTCACCCTTGCTTACTCTGCTCCGCTCCTTCCTCCCTAGCCAGTCCCAGCCATCTTGGCTCCTCTCTGAGATAGCAACTACCTCCGAGGATTGAAGCTTTGCAGAGAGGGAGGTAGTTTTACCTTCCCTTCCTCTCCCTGGGGATTAAACAAGCAGTTCCAAGGACTCAAGCGCTTTCCTTCCTTAGCTAAGACCTGCTGCTGAAATATCTGGTAGCCCAGTTTGTTTATCTGGCTGCTGGCCTTTGAAGGATGGGCTGCCACAGAGTTGTCACGAACACTGCTTGCCAGAGCAAATGAGAACAAATGAGAGGCAGAGATTATGGCCCAAGCAGCAGCAATCCTGCCAAAACCTGGCCCGATGTCCAATAGCTCTTACACCGTCTGACGGTTTAGACTAAGGGAGATGCCTCCCAACAGGTACTGGCAAGCAGCAGTTCTGCCTGATTCACCTTCCAAGGGCAGCTCTACAAACTGCATTTCCAAGGCGCTGCAGGCTCTGAGCAATAAAGCAAAGCAAGCGATGCACTGCTCTCATCTTACGGCACAGCATCCCCTGCCTCCATGCCCAGGAGAATTGTGTGTCACCACCTGCAGAGATTTCGGTGTAACGGGCAACAAGGGTTAGAGATTGAAGGCAGAGGAAGGTGATGGCATCTGACACCCCTCCTGCATGTGGAGGTTCTCAGCAGGGCAGGGCGACCTTGGCCAGGGACCTCAGCAGCTTTCAGTCAGTCTCTTGAGTGAGATCTTCAGACTGAATTGCAGCTTCATGAGGGGCGGCTGTCTCTTTTTCTAAGCCCTTTCTGCTGTGTGAGAGGGAGGGAAAGCAAAGCCTGGAGAGGAGGAATGATGGCGAAATCAAAGCCTGCAAGCAAAAGCAGGGATCAGCTGCCCAAAGGTAAAGATAAGCTACAGAGCCAGAGAGGAATGTTCAACCTGCGTGACAGTCCCTCAATGGCAGAGCTTATTGCCAACTTTTTTTTACAAATTTGCTGTGTAGGTTCCTCCCTGAAATGGAGAGTTACAGCCATCTGGATTAAGTAGAAAAAAGCAAGATGCAGGGAGGGGGATGGCTGGCCCAGGACCGCACGGCGTGGCGGTGCAGAGCTCGGCCCTGCTTCCCCACTAGCGCCTGAGCGACCGAGGTGCCATGCAGCTCTTGGTTTACTCCGTGAAAGATCTGGTTTACTAATTGTATTTCTGTCACAAGGACTGTGTGTGACTGGCTGTGTCTCTTCGGTGGCTTTCACGTGTTTTAAAATAAGAAAAAGTATTAATAAGGCAACTATAAAACCAGAATTCCCTGAGAGAGGCGGGAAGCTCTGGCTCTTACCCGCCATTTTAGAGGCTCTTTCTCCAGAAAGTGTAACACAAAGTGGGTTGGCCTCAGAGAAAAGAACTTTTTTGGTTTTTTAAACAGTTACATTGTCTTTCAAATCCACTTCCCCTCCCAGTGAGAGGGGATAAAAGGCACACAGTTAGCTAAGTGTCTAAAATAGATGAGTTCAGGTAGGTTGAAAGTTTTTTAGAATGCCTCATTTTAGTATAAGCCCTCAAAGACTCCTCAAGGAAAGCAAGGAGAAACCTATGTCAACCCTCAAAGCTTGACAGAAGCAAACACAACGGAATACTCGCTGGTTTCTTAGAGACACAAAGAAAAAGAAATTAGGCTGTTCACAGAAATTTTATCTCTTTAGTTAGTAAGTCAAATTATCCTGCTTCCTACCTCTGCCTCAGCCTAGAGGGCACAGCTGTGTCTTTGAACATGGAATGTCAGGGAAATAAAGGATTGGGAACTGATGGGAAGGCAACGGCCCCTTTTGAGTTCTGGGCGCCCAGAGTTTTGAGTCCATAGGGAGCCCAGAAGAAAGGAGGAAAAAGAGGAGAAATTATCAAACTCTGCTGCATCAGCCAACAAGTTCTCTTTATTTTCATGGTACATACTGAAAATCAACAAGTTTCTTATTTTCCCTTCTCTTATGCCTGAAAGAAAGGAAAAAAAAAATATTAGAACAGAATGAGGAACTGTAACTTCACAAGGTCATCTGATCTTAGACAGGTGGAGGTGCTGAATTATCTAATAAACATTTTTTTAGGAGACCTGAGCACGTACCAATATCCAGTAACCTTCAATTCCAATATTTCTGAGAGGCATATCTGTATTAGTCTTCCACCAACCTCATTTACTCTTCATGTGACAGTCCTGTCCCAAAGAATTCCGAGAAGGGTCAGGAAAAGGAGAGGAAAGAAATGTGTATTATTTTTGCTGGTCAGTGATCACTCATATATAGCTTTCATCCTACAAGTGAGCCATGCCTTTAAAGCTAGAGTCACTGTTCCCTTGCTGGTGTTGCTCAGAAACTAATTTTCTTAACTCCCACATTTTTCATTTGTGCTGGTAGATAAACATGATAAGTCTGCAAACACTTCTGATAAAACAAGGGGTAGGTTGCATTAATGTGTGACAGTGCAATTCCTGATGAGCTGAAATTTGGGGGAATCTTATGATGGGAGATATAAAGATCCTGAATAGCCTTGTAACTTTTCAGTATTCGAGTCTACTCTTTCCAAATTAAGGCAGTTTGCAACTACCTTCTCCATCAGAAAAATATGCAAATCAGAAAAGCAGAAGCAATACTTTTGCTGTGCATCCCTAGATATAGCAGAGCAGTGATGAAGCTGAGAGGACAGGTAACATGCAATAAGGCTGCGTTGTGCCTGGGGTGTGATCAGGCATGGGTGGCAGCAAGGCTGTGGGACAGCTCCGGTGACCCCCTGAGGCGCTTGGCTAGAAGCTGGCTTTCCAAATGGTTTACCACATAGAAAAAAATATATAAATTAATAAAACGTGTTAGGACAAATGAGGTTCCTGATTTGTTTGAATGGGCTACGTGTGTGTGAAAAAATATGTGTGCAATTTTATCACCACAGAACAACAGAAAAGGTAATCTTTCTACCTTCCGTATGACACCTATTGCCTTGGGGACGCTTGTTCTATACTTGCCAAGGAAAAGGTTTGATTAAGCACTAAACTTGATAAAGAGTAAATAGCCTGTTTAAACATGTTAAACGCAACCTGTCACCTACTTAGATGCTATTCAAACATAACCTATTCAAATATGCCTTCATCTAAGTCTATGTGGATCTTGTTTCATGCCACATACCTTGCAAATGAAATACCACATGACAAAACTGAGGGGATAAAATAACCATCAGCTTTGCTTAAAAAAAGTAATGAACAGTGACATGAGGTTTCAAATACGTTGTATTGCCAGCCTGTGCCATGCGTTAACTTCTGAGAGAGAAAGAAGTTCATTAACACAGCTCCACAGCTGGCCCCTGTGCTGCACTACCATCACCGCTCTTCCTCAGAGATTTTAAAATTTTGCACCTCCCCTTCATTTCACCACGTGCCTGAATTTGTCTTCCTTATTATCTATTGAGTTCAGAAGATATCTGGAAAAGGAAGGAGGGATAGGATGTAGGATATAGCTTTTCTTAATCACTTCCCATTTTCTTGCCCCGCATTCCGGTATAAACCTGGTGTAGACCAACAGGACAATCCTATTCTGCATCTCCTTGCACAGGCAGGGGCTGTTCCATCCACCCACACCCTGTTACAGATCTAAGCCCGGAAGAGTTGATGAGCTTGGCACATCTGGGAGGTGGCAGTATGTCCTGAGGCTAGCTAGCAATGCAGCTGGTGAGTCATAGGACCATGTCCAGCTGGGGCATGGACTTGTCCTGGGGTCTCAGTCAACTGTTTGGCTTGGGTTTTGCCGCTCATACAGTCTCAATGTAAAGGATAAAGTTCTTTATGTTCTTGTCAGGTCTTGTGAGACTACCTAGTGCAGTGCTCAGAGCAGTTAAATGCTGGTATGACATTGCCAACAATGCCACACAAAAGACTCCAACAGCACAGCGGCTTGGACCACAACTTTCAGTAATGTTGTGGATCCAAACCTGAGGTTTATATGAAGAAGAAAACTTCTTTCTCTTATCTTATGGCTCCTCATGGGAGTCCAGGCAAGCAGATGGTCTTTACTCTTTGTAACTGTCTGTGTGAGAACGTGAAGAGTGATTTACTTCCATTTCCATTAACTGTTCCTAATGCAAAGAGGAAATGTTAGTAGTTTCTCCTCCCTGGAGGAGAGGTGATGCTTGACCTTCTGTTGAAGGAGGGAAAATGCTAAGAGAGGATGATCTGCTGGGATGCTGTCATTGATAATAGCAGTGACCTTTTCCCTGTGGTCAGCAGCTGGCATCATGAAGACAAATGACTTCAACTTTCAAGTTTAAAGATCTTCCTTGTACTGAGCAAGAAAATTAAAAAACCCTCCAGAAGTCAAACAATATTTGCAACTTCAGTTAATATTTTCCAATTCCTTTATGAGAATAGTTGCTGTGCATGAAAATGCGAGGCACTTAAAACTGGCGGGTGATGGATGTATTGTAGAGGATTTTAGTTGCAGGGTTACACCAAAATTCTCTGTCATTCTAGTGAGAATGAGGGCTACTGGGAGAATCCAGGCACTCCTGTCCTTAGGGGTCACTGCCACTCAAAGAATGCATATATTATTTTTTTTTTCCCAATGAACGTCAGCGTCTCTTTAGGAAGGATAATCAGTGACAGTACATATGGTTCCACTTCATCCATACCCATTTTCACTTCTAGCACTATACACTCAGTAGTACCTTGAGGTCAATATAAAATAGAGTCTGCAGAATTGCCATGGTGATAGCTGCAATTCCTCCCTTGTGGTTCCAGGTGACCTGGGAGGGCAGCTCTGGCAGGTACTTTCTAATTTACTGCTCAGCTTCATTTTCTGCCTATGGAGTTTATAGGGAAGGTCACTCTTCACATCTCATTTCTTTAACCTTGTCCTTATTCTCTTTATTGCAAAGCAAAAGTGGGAGCAAATGATCAGGCAATGTGTGAAGGGAAAGAGCAAACAGTTTTGAGCAGCTATGGACTTTCTTTTGTTTTAGATGTTGATATTGGGTGCTTGTTGGAAGGTGTTTGTGGGAATGTGGGCAGAGGCATGGGAATTAGGACATGTACTTGAAGGACCTACACATGGAGTAATCTATTGCAGACCAGAGCAGTCCCTACCATTAGCAGATGGCTTTGATCTCTAAGGAACAATGCGTCTGTTGGTAACTAAACTGTGGTGTGTATAAGCTATCACTGGAGCGGAGCAGGTCACAGTGGTGAGTCACCAGATCCTAGCTAAGACTGCTTCTGCAAACGTACCCTGAAATGTGTCTATAGGGAGCTGAGTGCACTAAGCGCAGACCTG